>NW_006160142.1:7526802-7565533 GCF_000334495.1 Tupaia belangeri chinensis
TTGTCCTCACCCCAAAAGATTGTCCGTCTTTCTCAGAGAGCCAACTTTCAGTTTTGTTATTCTACCAGATTTTGATTTTTTAAAAACTATTTATTTATTTATTTATTTTTATTCATTCATTTATTTTAATTTGGCCAGAGAGAGACACAGAGAGTGAGAGAGATGGAAAGTGAGAAAGTAAGCCACCAGATCCGGGACTCAAACCATGGTTGGTCATGTGGGAGTATCCAGCCCCTTAACCACCACGCCACCTGCTGGTCCCTTAATCCCCTTTTTACCCTTCCATTTCTCTATCCCATCAGGATTCTGAGCACATGCACACTTGCCTGGTGTGTTTTTCAGGCTGCTGGGCTGGAATGTGAATCACAGTTGGCCATGAGGGATTCAGCTCCCTTTGCACTGCAGCATGACACTGGCCCTGATGACAGAAATACTTTTGTGCCAAACAGTACCAGTTTGTCGGGTAACAAAGAGAAGAGAGCCATCTAATGAAGATGATTGCTGTTGACTATGTATGGGTAGTAAAACAGGATATAGTTCAACACATTCTCCTAAGCAGATTCATGAGCATTCACTTTAACAATGGCCTTTATGCACCGGAGATGACTGACCTTTCTTTAGCCAGACAGTTTCATTTTTCCTTCCAACTATGAAACTTTGTTAGTTCTGCTTAAGGGCAATGCCCACAAAACCAGTTCTTCTGTTTTTGGGAAGCCAAAGGGAGAAATCGTCATTGCTTGGTATCCAACATGTGCCAGTGCTGAAAATTTAGAAATGCCTGGTAAAGTCCCTGCCTCTAAGAAGCAGCCTAGAGTCTGTTGGCCTGGCACTGTAGCTCTGCCCATGCTGTAGTTTGGTCCATTATACATTAAGTAGGATTTTGTGGGCTGATCTGGAAACCTAATAGCCCTTCATGACATTGTTTTAAATGGGGAATGTACCCAGAGTGCCAGATAATAAACCTTTAAGGAGAATTTTAGAACTTAATTCATTCTCAAAATAAGATTGAACTTTATACATTTTTATTCTCTGGAGAGAATCAGAAAACATTTTCTTTGGAGTTATTAGGCCAACATCTAATACTTAGCCAAGAGTACTTGATTTTAGTAATTTTTAGATTTTCTATAATGACCATGTACACTTTATTAAAAAATATTTTTAGAAGAAAGGAAAGACTTTGCTGGGACTATAATGGCCTAAGTATAAGAGATGATGTAACAGCTCATCACATGGGAGGGGGGTGTAGGGGTGACCACAAGTGATGCTGGGAGTCATTGGCAGTGCTCTCAGCCTCAGCCTGAAGAGCAGGACACAAATGAGGAGATGAGCCCCAAGGGCTTACACTGATGTGATATCTTAAGCCTTAGCATTACCTTTCCCTTTGGGCAGAAGAGGGTGGAAAGGTGATCTGGTCACCCATATATAGGATAGTAAAGGTTGGAGAGAGGGACTGCTGTTAATAGTCTCATGAAATGCACAAGTCTTGGGCAGTGCAAAGCTTTGGGTTAGTGATCCTAGGAGTAAAGTGGACAGTCTTCATAGAGCTGGATTCTCCTTCCAGAGCTGGGACAGGGCTTGGACAGGAGATACTAGGTAAAATTTGCAAGGTGCGCTGTTGGCGTCTGCCCCAGGGCTTGGTGCTACTATGGAAGAAGCAGAAAAAATGAGACAAAGAGATAAAGTAGAAATGGACACAGGCAGCCTGAGCCTTGGCAGCCCAAGCAACTTGTGCTGCCCAGACAACTGGACGTCTTTATTTATAGTACAAGGAGACATTACACAGGTATGTTTCAGACACTTCAGAGATTGGTTGCCAGGTTACAGACAATAAGAAGCAATTAACAAATCTATGAGGGTGTAGTCATACCAGGCCAGGTGTATCCCTTGGCGATAATCCCATCAAGAGAAAATCTCATCTTATTTTCTAATGCAGATAACTAGCTGTTAAGTGTGGGGAAGGAGTTAAAGAACTTCTCTATAAGACACGCCACCACACCCAGAGAAGGCTAAAGAACCTTTCAGATGCAGAGCAGGGATTGGATTTTACTAATTGGGGTCAAGATGTTTCTTGAAGTCCATCAGATGTGTCTGTTGAAACACCCCTAGTAATTTCTACCCTTGTTCTGTCTGCAGCCAAGGTCAGGGAAAAAGACGTTACAAGGTTCTGCCAAACCCCAAAAGAGCAGGTGGTCTTTGCTCAGAGCATGTCTCCACACCTCAGATTCTCTCTCTTAAACGTGTCCCCACAGTGCGGTGCATACTTTTGTGACCCATGTTCTACTTTTTCCCCAAAGAACATCTTCACTACCTACCCCTTTCTTTTTTGTACTGTAAACCCTTTTTTCCCAGTGAGTTGTCTTTTTTTTTTTTTTTTCTTTTGGGCGGGGGCATATAAACAGTCTCAAGATTCTTAAAGAATTATTTATTTATTTAATTCCATTTGTTATTATTATTATTTTTAATTTGACCAGAGAGAGAGAGAGAAAAAAGGAAAGTGAGAAAGCAAGCTGCCAGGTCCAGGACTCAAACCACAGTTGGCTGTTTGGGAATCCAGCACCTTTAACCAACATGTTAAAGGTGGTTAAGGGATACACCTGCCAAGGGTGACACCCTGCCAGCCCCTCAAGATTCTTTAATAATTAAAAACAGGGCTGACTCTGTGGCTCAGCAGTAGTGCACAGCTCAGGAGAAACTGGATCCCACATGGAGACCATGGTTTGAGTCAATGGTCCCATCAGCCTGAAAACATATTGGGCATGCTTTTTAGTACCCAAGTACTGGCTGGAGGACTGGAAGAAGGGGATTGTAGTATGACCACATCCTGTGGAGGGTGCTCCTCTCTTTCTCTCTCTCACTTTCACACTCATGCATATGCTCTATCATGAATAAAGAATGTACAAAATCAACAAAATAACCACATCTTTTGCTTCCCATCTCCTCTGGTTGCTGTTCTTTATTTTTGTCTTTTTTCACTCTTACACTTTTAAGCGTTGTCTCTGTTTTTCTAGTTATACTTCCTCACCTCTCCCTCTCACCTCAATCCATTGCTACTCTACTTCTCACCTCCCCCTCCTCTGAAATTGTCATTGCAAAAGCCACATGATTCTCTATAACCCCAAATTCCATGACCATTTCCTCTCCCCCTTCTTCTGATATAAAGACTAGGTCTGTGTTTTTCTCTGCTCTAGCCTCATTACCCAGTCGCACATTTCTGGCAAACAGTAGATGCTCAATGAATTTTTGTTGAATCGAATTGACTTTTCTGTGGCATCTCAGACTACTAAAGGAGATCTGACTATGCCACCCTAAAATATGTCACTTTGGCATAGGGATAATTTTGAGCTGAAGAAAATTGAGAATCAACAGATGCAGAAAGAAGCCTTTCCAGAGCTCCCCATGTTACTGAACTCAAATCAGGTTCGCTCGCCCAAGCGCTATAAAACCAAGCCATAGGCACATGGTGTGATAAAGGAAAGTACAGCTTTGTTGCAAAGCGCAAAGCAAGGAGAGCGGGCAGCTCATGCTGAAAAGACCCGGTCTCCTTGAGATGTTCCCCACATGCGTTTTTAAGGGCAAAATTAGGGGCAGAGGTCCCAGGCACATGATCAGTTCAGTGATTGGTTCAAGAGGGCGTGATCAGCTCGTGGGCATTCTTGATTGGTGAGGCCTTAGATAATCAAATTCCTCTTCAGGTGTCTGGAACCATTCAACCTGGAGTCTCTGAGCTCACAACCAGCAGTTTCCAGTCTACAAAACATCTTACATATGAAATGAAAACCTTCTCTTTCCTGTAAGTGAGAGTTTTAGAGGTCAAATGGCCCTCACTCATGGTCCATGTTGATCATTATCATAACCAAAGTCTGAAGACTTACTCCTTACTCTGGGCCATTACAATGCAAATGGACTTTACATTTCAGAACCCTAAAAATACATTAGGGGGTTCTTGCTGTTTCATCCATACCTGACAAGAAACAAACTTATAAGAAATGAAAACTACCATAAATCCCCTCTTCCAGGCAAGTTTTACAGCTATGGAGAAGATGGAAAGTGGGCACCGAGATCAACCTGTGTAAACAAACTTGCTAAGGTGGCTTTTTTTCCCCCCTATTCAGTTTTCCCTGTATATTTACCTTCCTTTTCCTAGTTTTCTGTCCTTTTTAGCCCAAGTCCTTTTTTTCCTTTACTTTGTCACTTTTCCACAATTTATTATCTTTTGTTAAAAATAGTATTTAGCACCTCTTGGTTAAAAATACCAGATCCCATATGCCCCACTATGAAGTTTGAATCCTGGCCCTGGTAGCTTGAAAACCATGCTAGGCACCTGTGGATTGGGTCCAAAATTCTGACAGGATGGAGAAATGGAAATGGGATTGGGATTGTGGACTGGCCACACACCAATGGTGGAAGCTTTCTCTTTCTCCCTCTCTCTCTGGCTAGTGCAGGTAGCTTCAGAAAAAAAAAAAAAAAGTAAAAAATATCCATACCTACTTGCTTCCTAGTTTTCATGTCTTTTGTAAGAAGAGACCTTTGTCATGTAAACACTACACAATTTGTATGCCTTTTCTCCTGTTAATTTTTTTAATCAGTTTAATTTGTAGGGCCTAGGCACTTAACTAAAGAGGGTAAAGGGCAGGTTTTGTTTTTTCTCTCCCCAGTACTACTTTCTTAGGAATCTATCCTTGGCACCTGTTTTTCTCACTCTATAGACATTTTTCTGGGTCATCTAACCTAAACCCATGGCTTCAACTGTGTACTCTTACGTAATAACTTCCGAATCTGCATCTGCAGCTCAGAACTTTCAGTCCAATTGTCTGCTGGAACTCTCCCCTGAAAGGCTCATCATGTACCTGATGGTCAGCCTACTCAGCTGCTCCCTCATTCTGCCCCTCCTGTGCTTCTCAACTCAATGAACAATATCTATCTTGCACCACGTTGCCCAAGCTAGAAACCTGCAAATGTGTTTCCTTCTTTTTTCTTCCTCATCTCTCACATCCTGTAAGTCAACGACTTGTATTCTGCCTCCTTAATAACTCTCAGTTCCACATCTTTTTCTCTAACTCTGCCATCACCCATGAGTGGGTCACCATTGTCTCTCCCCTGTTTTTGCAGTGGCCTTCTCATTGCTTTCATTGGCCTTTGGCCTTCCTCAACCTCTTTATCTCTTTTCCATCCTCTTTGGCACGAATTCCTCCAGACATCCCTCAACTTCCATTCAATGTCACTTTCCTTGAGAAATTTCTCTCCCTATCCATGAACCCCAAGGTATACTGAGTGCTCTTGCTAAGTGTGTTCCAAGCACTTATTTGATGTTATTCCTTGTCTAATGGCTTCATTGTCCAACTAGCCCACTAGACTGTAAATACTTATTGCACTGCACTTATTCGTAGTGCCTACCATGAGTCTAGAGCATATGGCACAGAGCCGAACATAATAGCACATAATAGCACATAATAGATCCTCCAAAAATATTTGTTAAACCAATCAGTGAAAAGACTCTTTAAAATGAAGAACTACCATTTTGTAGTTCATCTAAAAATAAACAAGATTAGTGGTTAAGCAAATAAATCTATGGCGTGTGTGTGAACCTCCCACTCTCAGTTCATGTGGCTGATGAACCTCAACTATGTAAGTGAAACCTTATTTTCCAAATAAAAATATTCAGTGTGAATGGCAGTGTTATAACTTTTGGTCCTCATGGCAACAGCAGCTGCAACAAACAAAATTAGCAAAGAAACAAAGGTAACAAAACCCCATTTATCCATCCAGATCTTTTCTGTTGAACTCTGCAGTCTTAACAGTTCAATAATTCAACTGCAAATTTGTTAAGATTCATTGCTTTCCAAGTCCATCACATGCTCAGGCTTATTTGCTTGTCTCTTTCTGTTGGGAAACTATTTGTCTGTGGAGTGGCCCAGAAAACAACTTTTTTCCCCTCCTCATGTTAATTACTCAAGATTAAGAAAGGTAAAATAAGAGTTATGTAACACAGGATTTGTTTTGCTCCTAGGGTTACTCAGTGGTGAACATGCAGACTTATCTTTGAAAATACAGTGTTACTTAATGAAGGATATATTTTCTTTTCGTATCTCTATGAATAGGGTACTAATTGCCATCTTCCTATCTCAGTAAATTAAATAGCTTTGTCTGGACCCTGTGTACCTGCAATTAAACTTTTGGTTTGTCTACTATGTATAAAGTCCTGTGAGAATTGCCAAAGCAATTAGATGTGCCCTACGTCCTTAATTCTTTTGGGAGAATGTGACCCTAACCCTCATGAAATACACAGGATAGGGTGTGAGAAGTAAATGTAACCAAAATTTGGCAGGCTGTTTCCTAATAGTCAACCAGTGTTTTTGGACTTAATATAATCACTTGGATTAAACTTGAACTTGAACACCTCAACTCCAATGGTGAGTTTTTTACAAACTTAAAAGCTGGGGCAGTTGCTTTCTTTGAGTCACAGTCCCTAGAACTATGATTGTATAAATAGGATTACAGAATGTACAGAATTACTTCCTCCCTCCCTTCTTTCTCTCCTTTAGTAAAATATTAATATTTTCTTTTTTTTTTAACAAAGTAATGAACACACATGCTAAGAGGCATACTGTAAAATCAGTATTTTCTTAATTCCTTTGCCCATGTTGCCTCTTCATAATCATTTTTGAAATCTTTGGTTTAATCTGGTATTTATTTCTCATACCAAAAGTCTATGTATATGCTGATAAGAATCAAGATTCATCATTTTTGAACATTATGTATTTTAACTCTCTTGTATCTCCTTTCCCCACTCCAATCCATCCAAAATAATGCTATTACTATTTTTGACTGAATCCACATTTAACAATTGACTATAACTATTATATAGTAATATAGGTATATAACTTATATGTGTATATATATATGTAATATACTTTATACTATGCATATATAATGCAGGTTAATATGATTTGTACTGAATATGCTGTATATAATGTGAATATATTATATTACTACTATTTAGTTAAACATACATATAATTTTTACTTCTCTAGCATATATAGTATATATAAACTTCAAAAAGTTTGTAGGAGGGACCAGCAGATGGTATAATGGTTATGTTGCTGGACTCCCACAAGGTTGACCATGATTCAAGTCCTGGACGCAGTTGCTGGAAACTTATGCCAGGTGCATGTGCATGTGTGGCCAAAATCTTGAGAGAAGAATGGAAGAGAAGAGATTGTCACCATCCCCCCTGTCTCCCCAGCGAGTGCACATGCCCTATCACAAAAATCTCTCAAAAGAATACATGGAAAACTTGTATTATGAAAAAACTATGCATGAATTTCAAAATATTTTTGCACCACAATGAAATCATACTTTAATTCTACTTTTCTATGAACTTTTTAGTTTATTTTATTCATGACACAGAGTACATGTGTGCATGAGAGAGAGGGTGAGAAAGAGATGGGCACCCACAGCAGGTCGTCACGCTGCGGTCCCATTTCCCCAGTCCTTTTGCTCATTGCAAAACTGGGTGTGTGCACGTGTGTTTGCAAGCCATCCTGGTGATCTAAACTGCAGGCAGCCATGAAGCTCCCAGCTCTGCGGTTCAGTTTGCTACCGACTGTGCCACCAGGTTGAGCCTTCTATGAACTTTTGAAATCCCCCTATATAAAATTTAAACATACTGAAACATGGTATGTATATGTGTATGTGTGTGTATGTGTGTACATACATTTTGTGTATATGTATCATTTTGTGTATAACTCCTTGGAGTTACGCATTGTTTTCTTTTTTCATTTGCATAACTTCTTTAAACATTCAAATTTTTAAATTTCTTCCATGAACAAGAGAGACAGAGACAGAGATAGTATCCCCAGCAGGGTCTTGACTTTACAGTCTTGTTTTAGCCCCAGATTGTGGGCACATAAGTACAAGGTGTTCTTAGGGAGATCTCCAAATGTGAACTTACAATCTTCCCATGTGGGTCACATTCACAGAGCATTTTACTGCTGTGCCAATCAGCCCTTCATTTGCTTAGTTTTTATGTTATTTGAAACTACAGACTTCTCTGTCAAGTGTCTCTCATGATAACTCTCCACGTGGTGAAATCTGTAAGATAATCTACAGCTTCCATTTTATTTTCTTTTGGAGGAATCCATTCTGTTACTCCTGCTTCTGTTAGGATGGGTGCTTTTGGACCTGCTACACATCTATTTACTAGGTCTTCACTTTGACACTCTCCCGAGAATCCTTTCTTGAAGAAATGGTCCTTCTCTGCCAATTTTACTGAGTCTTGATCATAAAGCCATGTTGTATTTTGTCAAATGCTTTTTCCACATAGATTGAAATGATCATATGGTTTTTATCTTTCTTTCTGTTAATATGGTGTATTACATTTATGATTTTGCATATGTTGAAACTGCCCTTGCATCCCTGGAATAAAGCCTACCTGGTCGTGATGAATAACCTTTTTTAATAAGCTGTTGAATATGGTTAGCAAGTATCTTGTTGAGAATTTTTGCATCTATATTCATCAGGGATATAGGCCTGTAGTTTTCCTCTTTTTGTTGTATCCTTATCCGTTTTGGGAATGAGGGTAATGGAGGCTTCATAAAATGAATTTGAAAGGGTTCCCTCCTTTCGGAAGAATTTGCTCTCTACTGTTCTGAATCTTCTTTTTTTCTTGTTTTATGCCATCATTTTAGTGGAGCGCATTCCTCAGTAGCTTCTAGAGAAAAGGTGCCTAGGAATTTGCATGAGACTTTCTATTTATTTATTTTTTTTTAGTTTATTTCACATGTGCATGTGCATGCAAGCGAGGGAATGAGAAAGAAAGAACCTCAACAGGGTCTCACTATGCCAAATCCTTCCCTCATCTCCAGCCAGCCAGAATCACAGGCTTGTGCAGGTGCATGTGTCATATTCAGGTTGACCCAGGACCTAAAGCCACATGTGCCACTGTGGCTGGGCCTTCATACATTTTTTTTTTTTTAATGACTTTTCTTCAAATATCTGGCAGTTCTTGGCTATTCATTCATCTTTAAAAGTGAAGCATTTAGAAGAGTTCAGTGTTTCTGGCACATTGGTTTGGTTGGGGAAGGAGGCAGTGAGGCTGAGAAAGTGCTGGGGAATGATCACAAAAGGCTTTTTTCAAGCTGCCAACTATTGGTCTTTTCAAGTGTGTGTGTGTGTGTGTGTGTGTGTGTGTGTTTCTATCTTGTTTATTTGCATCTTTGAAATTTGAAAATTTCCATCTGAAATTTTTTTTAAGTTTGAATTTTGTTTCTTTTCTAAGTGTCTTGAAAAGAAAACCTACTGACTGGGGCCAATGTCTAATTTTAAAATACACCCAACATTGTTTATATCCACTGTTGTTCTTGTATCACTCATTTCTTAATTTAATTTTAAATATTTGATTTGACTATCTGGTAATTATTATTTTATTTAATTTCCTTTTGCATCTTTTTTTTTTTTTTTTGAGAGGTTTTTGCTATAGGGCACATGCGCTCACCAGAAAGACAGAGATAGAGAGACAGAAAGCAGGGATTTGGCCACGCTACAGTCCCTTCTCTATTCTCCTCTCCAGATCTTGAGCACGCACACACATGCTCCTGGCATAAGTTTAAGCCACCAGATCTGGACATAGCCATTACACCAACTGCTGGTCCTCCTTTTGCATTTTTGTCAAAATTTCTTTGTATATGTTCTTACTGTTTCAGATACAAATATTTAGCATTTCTAGGTTTCATTGTTGATTCATATTACTGATTATATTGATTTCTAGTAATAATATGACATTGATTTCTATAAATAATGTGTATAATGTGTGCTAAGAAATCACCCTTATTGGATACTATATTAGTCTCATTGACTACTCTACTACTAGAATAACCTATATTAGTTTTAGAGTTCTGTGGATATGATAGGCTTGTGACCATTCATTACTGAATGAATAGTTAAAGGATTTCTTTAAGTTTACTTCTTTCATGAATGAGAGAGGGAGAGAGAGAGAAAGGGAGAGAGAGAGAGAAAGATAGTATCTTCTAATAGAATTTTGACAATGTAATCTACCCCCAAACTTCAATCAGCCCCAGATTGTGGGCACGTCTGTGCCTGGTGTACTCAGGGAGGTCTCTAGACTTGAACCAGGAATCTTCCTATATAGGATTACCTCAGAGCATCATGTTTTAGTGCTGTGCCACCATCTGGTCCCAACCAAATGGTTTTAGACCTGGCCTATAGGGTATCTAGGACTGTATTGTACTTTTTGGCATATGCCTATATACATTTCTTTACTCTGATCTTACTCCCCAATAGATAAGAATCACCATTAATGGGTCTCAGTTGTGTTTCTCTTGCAGACAACTATTAGAAATAAAACAACAATAAACAACAAAAATGAATTTGTTGTTGTTGTTATAGGGCACATGTTATTGTCAGAGAGAAACAGAGAAAGAGAGAGAGAGAGGGAAAGTGAGAAATCACTCTCCGGGAGGATGATCACCTGAAGTCCCTTCTCCTTCATTCTCCTCTGGGGATTTTGGGCATGCATGCAAACATGTCTGGTATGTTTTTCAAGCTGCTGAGTCCAGAATTTGAACCACCCAGTTGTCCATGTGAGATCCAGCTGCCTTAACCTCCATATCAGCACCTAGCCCCTAAAATAATTTTTTTTTTTTAGAGAGAGATTTTTTGAGAGAGAGAGGGAGAGAGAAAGATACTATCTATAGGGCGCATGCATTTGCTGGAGAGACAGAGAGGCAGAGAGACATAAAGCATGAAATCACCCTCCAGGGGAGTGACCATGCTACAATCTCTTCTCCTCCATTCTCTTGGTATTTGGGCCACACACACACATGTACCTGGTATGAATTTTAAGCTGCCAGGTCTGGGACTCGAACTGCAGTCGACTACATGAGACATAATCATTACACCATCTACTGGTCCCAAGTGAAATTTTTAATCTTGCTGGTCATCTTGGGAGTTAAGGCTGTTTGTTGTACTTACTATTTTTTTCAAAGAATTATTTTACTTAACTAACTTACTTTCTCTCTCTCTCTCTCTTCCTTCCTTCCTTCCTTCTTTCCTTCTTTTTTTTTCTTTAAACTTGACCAGAGAGAGACAGACAGAGAGAGAGAGAGAGAGAGAGAGGGAAAGTGAGAAAGCAAGCCACCAGGTCAGAGACTCAAACCACAGTCCACTATGTTGGAGTCTAGCATCCTTAACTGCCACGCCACCTGCCAGTTCCATTATTTTTTATTTATATGGTTTCTGTGAACTTTCTCTCTAAATTTATTTATTATTTGACCATTAATATTGATTTAGAAAAATAAACCAATTTTAGGGAGAGAAAAATATCTGGGCTGCGTATCTTTACAGCTGTACCAACAAAAATCTAAATAGTTTAGATATACACACACACACATACACACACACACACACACACACACACACACATCTCTCTCTCTCTCTCTCTCTATATATATATATATACACACACCCCTATATATATGTGTGTGTATATAAATATGCATGCACGCGTGCACACAGATACATAGAGTATATAGAATTATAAACACAAATATATGTACACACGAGAATATATACATTATTTACATTATTTATGTATATATGTAGACATAAATATATATTTTCACATACAATGAAACACAGATTTAAATGAATAATTGGTGAATTGTGACAAATTTTTACACCTGTGTAACCAAAACCTCAATTAGGAAATAGAATATTTTCACAAGTAGCCTTTATTTAAAATCTTTTCAAAGTAAAGGTAGAAAATAATTGTAGCCAAACATATTTGCTTAATCAATCTTTCTCTTTAGAAAGCATTTTCACATATTTACAAAATTGTCTTTTAAAAAATTAATATATTCTATAATTATATAAACTTCAAAATACTTTATAAAAGAGATAAAGCATTAGATTTAGTTTTAACTATAATTTCCTCTTTAAAAACCAGAGTTTTCATAAAGGTTACCAAATTTCCCAATTGTCTTTGTGTTGACAACATTCTATTATTACTATATCCACTTATTTTTAAGTGTCTGTTATCTTGTTTGCACTTCTCTCTCTCTTTTTTTTTTTTCCATTATTATTGTTGGAGTGAAACTTTGCTGACACCCGGTTTTAGGTCTGCAATGATGGGAGATTTTTTTCTTTCTGATTTCAAAGAGAAAAGGTAGGGTTAGAATTCCCTATTCTTAGGGAGTTTAAGAAAGCTGATTTTTTACTGTCTTTGAGATAGGATTATTGTTCTCATTCTATGGAGGAGTAAACAGAACCAAAGTCACATGTTTTGGACCAACAAAGCTGGGATTTAACTAAGGTCTTTTGCACTCTCAGACCTTTGCTTTTCCCTCTGATGTTTCTGCTGCTCTTTGTCTGGGGTTTTCCAAAGAGTACTTCTTATTTCTAGGTGAGGTACTCAAAATCATTAATACCATCACACTTTGAAATGTCTTAGAATACAAAGGCACATTTTATTATCATTTATATAAAATATTTATTTCGGTACAAATTGTGCTAGATCTGGAAGAATACAGAGCTCTGAACTGGTCATCACATTTATGGGTGTCTATATAAAAATATCAGTGGTTGGGGCTGGCAGGTGGCATGGTGGTTAAAGGTGCTGGACACCCACCTGGTCAACTGTGGTTTGAGCCTTGGACCTGGCAGTTTGCTTTCTCCTTTTTCCTTTCTCTCTCTGGTCAAATAATAATAATAATAATAATTAATAATAACAAATGGAATTAAATAAATAAATATTTTGAAAAAATCAGTTGTTTTATGAATTAGTGCTGATTCTTTAGAAATTTGTAAAATCTTCTTCTTTAAATGGTAAATACTTGAAAAACACAATTTGTGGGAGAGAAGGGGAGGTTGTTCTTTGCAGAATGATTCTGAGTGAAATTGACTGATTTGCTTTATCCAGACTGATGTAAGTTTATTTTTTTGCACCTAGGTAAAAAAAATTAAGAGGCCCGACTATAATGGCAGACAGTAGGGATGCTTTTGTGTGATACTGGAGACCGTACAAGCCATTTCTGGGTTTGTGTCCTGGGGCTACCTGAGCATGTAGGGCATGCCTGTGGTTCTGGCCGGCTGCAGAATGTGGAGAAGGATCATGGTGTGAAGACCCCGTCAAGGGTCCCCCGCCCCATATGATATAAATAAATAAAACTAAAATGAGAAAATTTTTTTTTTAATTTTTAACATAGTCCATCAAGGCCGGCTTTTCTGATTTTCCTCAGTATACCATTTTGATTGCAGGTTAGATCTATAGTACTTTTTTTTCAGGTGTGTTTATTCCTGTGCATCTTTTCTGCTGTTTAAGCTGATTGTCTTTGTTAGTACACCCTGATTTCTTGTGTCATTCCAAATCTGATGTTTTGAGATTTTTCATATTTTAAGAAAAGTTTCTCCAGTTTAATTAGCGATGCTTGACTAGGGGCACTTTTGCCTTTCAGGGGACATTTGGCAGTGTCTGGAGACATATTTGATTGTCACAACTGGGGGGGGTGGTAGGAAAGGAGAAGCTACTACTGGCACCTACAGCTCAGAGATACTGCTCCACTGCACAGGACAGATTCCCCCACTCCCAACAAGGATATCTGGTCCAAAATGTTAAAAGTGCTAAGACTGGTGTCTAGGAGGTAGTGTAGTGGTTAAGGCACTGGATTCCCACATGGTTCCCCACAGTTTGAGTTCTGGATCTGGTGCCTTGAAAATCATGCCAGGTGCATGTGAATGCACGCTTAAGATCCTGAGAGGAGAGTGGAGGGTAAGGGATTGCAGTGTGGCCATCCCCTCGGTGGAGTGGGGTTGATTTCTCACTTTCTCTCTCTTTATCACTTTGGTGAGTGCATGCATCCTGTAGCAAAAAATCTCTCTTAAAACAAATAGTGATGGGAAGCAGCAGTTAGCGTAATGGCTATGTCGCTGGATTCCCACGTAGTCGACCGCGGTTCACGTCCCGGACCCGGTGGCTTAGAACTCACGCCAGGCACGTGTGCGTGCGTGCCCAAGATCCCAAGAGGAGAGTGGAGAAGGGATTGCGGCATGACCATCCCCCCTGGGGGGTGATTTCTCGCTTTCTGTCTCTATGTCTCTGTCTGTCTGTCTGGCGAGCGCACGCACCCTATAGCGAAAACCTCTCCAAAAAAAAAAAAAAACAGTGCTAAGACTGAGACATCTTGGTTTAGATGATTTACAAAGTTGAGGATAAGAACTATCTTCAAGTGAATAACCTTTCCAAAATTATGCATGTCATGCAGATTCCTGTCATAGACATTCTGAAAACTTTTTATTTCTCCCATAAAATATATAGGTATATACATACGTCTTATATCTGTCTATCTATTTATTGAGAGAGAGAGAGAGAGGGAAAGAAATAGAGAAAGAAGCATCCCCACCAAGATCCCCATGCTGTGATTCACCCTCAGCCTCAGCAGTCTAGATCATGGGCACATGCATGTGTCTCCTTTTACAGCTGCAGGTATTTATTTTGGCACTTAAAACAAGACACTCACTTGAGGTTATCTCCAATAGTACATTATTTTTAGATCTTAGTTATCAGTTATTCCCATCCCCCACCCCCATTTACTCAAGGGTCTTCACAAATCAGTGAGTAAAGAAAGATGAGTGCATTTTTAGAGGTAGCACAGTAGGCCTTCATTTTAATTTGGATCTTTTAAAAAAATTTATTGCGTGAAAACATCCTTTTTTTTTTTTAGAGGTTTTTGCTATAGGTCATGTGCGCTCACCAGACAGACAGAAAGAGACAGAGAGACAGAAAGAGAGAGAAATCACCCCCCAGGAGGATGGCCACACCGCAGTCCCTTCTCCTCCGTGCTCCTCTTGGGATCTTGGGCACGCGCACACACACACGCCCGGTGTGAGTTTAAGCTACCGGGTCCTGGACTAGAATTGCATTTGACTACATGGGAGTCCAGCGACATAACCATTACCCTAACTGCTGGTCCCACGTGAAAACATTCTTAGCCAACTCTTAAGACTGGATCTTTTTAAAGGGATTCTCAGCATGAACATATCATAGCATATGTTTATTCAAGAAGCGATTTAGCATTTGTGCTGGAAAGTCTCAAGTTGAGAAACTGAACAACTAGATCAATTTTTCATTCACCTCTGGTTTAACCTCAAATGTTAATAAACACTATAGCATGAAAACGCAAGGATATTCTGGGTTTGGGGCTTGGTTGTACCATCTTGGTAAAAGGAAGTAGAAGAGTTGATGTTTGCTCTGAAATTTTGAGAAAAGGGAGGAAGATTTGTGCCCACCCTATACTTGCAGATTATCTTAAACCCAAACAAGGTGGATGGCTTCCAGACACCCTGAAAAGAATGGGGCCGCTGTGACCTTCTCATGGTTTCCCTATGCACATGGCCTTTAGAACATGAGAGCATGATTTATTATTACTTAAATAAAATATTTATTGATTATATATTGTACTAATGTGGGAAATAAGTACATTATAAGATGTAGTCTTGGTATTTAAGGGATACATACTTTAAAAATAAACAGCTTATTGGGACCAGCAGCTGGTGTAATGGTTCTGTCACTGGACTCCCACGTAGTCGACCACAGTTTGAGTTCCAGACCCAGTGGCTTAAAACTCACACTGGGTACATGTGTGTGCATGCCCCAAATCCTGGAAGGAGAATTGGAGGAGAAGGGATTACATCTTGGCCATCCTCCCTGGGGATCTCGCTTTCTCTCTCCCTGTCTCTCCAGTGAGCGCATGTGGTCTACAGCAAAAATCTCTCTTAAAAAAAAAAAAAAAAAAAAAAAAAAACAGCTTATCAAATGAGTATCTTCTAACTGAAGAGAAGATGCTGCAGGTAGTTCCTGCTATATTGCAGTTCACATTCCCTCATGTGCCAGCTTGGCCTTGAACTAGCTGCGGAGCAAAGTGTGCCCTCCTCGATTTGCTTGGCTTGTCCCTCCTGCTCCCTGTGTGCTCAGCCCTGTATACCCTAGCTCAAGGATGTCCACACTGACACTGGGATTTGTGTCTGTGGCTAGGCCTGGCTGGCTTGGTGACTGTTTCAGACTCCTTTTCTGGATTACTGACCTTAGTGCTCTGCTTGTCTCTCTCCTCTGCGGCCTGTCTTGGTTTTGCTCCTTAGCAGCATTTGGGAGATGGTAGTCCCCCCACAATTCTGAGCAGCTAATGCCTTCTGCTACCATTTTCTTCCACCCTGGTGACTGCCCCTTCTGCCTGGCAGATGCCAGACTTGATGCAGAAGGTGGTACTTCAACTGAACCTTGCGCAGAAGATTAATTTGAAAGTAGCATACACTTTGGGGCACAGGCAGGACGATTTGATGGAAGCTTGCTTTCTTTCCTTCTTTTTTTTTTTTTTTTTTTTTGTGAATGAGATAGGCAGAGAGAGAGAAAGAGAGAGAGCAACCCCTAAGAGGGTATTGATGCCATGATCTACCTCCAATTTCAGCCACACCAGATCACAAGTCTGTGTGTGCCTGGCGTACTTGAGGCGGTCTCTAGTTGCAAACATGGAACCTTCCCACATGAGTCAGTCTTGCAGAGTCTTGCATTTTACTACTGCACCACTGTCTATTCCCCAAACGGAAGTTTTATGTTAGCCCAGGATTAGGGGATAAAGTCCAAGCTGGTGGCAAGAAGAAAAGAGGAGATCAGCACTAGAAGTGTTACTAAGAAAGAATTAGCCAGGCAGAAAGAGAAAAGGGGTCTTTGAATTCTTAGAAATGCTTTGAAGATAAAAGTTCTACCTAAAAGGAAATATGAGAAATCCTTGAGGGGTCACCCCCAAGGAGAGTGACCGATTGTCTCAATTTGCCAAGGGCTGAGGTGGTTCCTGCATATGAGCTTTCAGTTTCAAGTTGTAATGGTCCTTGGCCAGCCAGGATGAATCAGTCACCTGATCCCCAAGCAATGCCAACAGCATACAGTGTGGTGTTGAATAAGAGCTTTTTATCTTTTTTTTGATGGCTTTTTTGCTACTTCAAGTCACCTTTGCCTGGATCATTTTGAACAGGTATCTCAAACAGCTGTTGAGATTTTAGTTGAAGGGGTTGAGACAACCATGTGTAAGAGCGGCAGAAGCCTGTATGATATAGCCAACCTTCCTGCTTTTGTTTTGATGAGAGGCACCTTTAAAAAATAAAATGTTCAAATAATCTCAAATTTTAATATACTTTCATTATCCACCCCATCAAGAAAAATGTAAGAAAATGTTCAATTTGCATAGATAAAAATGTTTTTCTCTTTCCTTAATGATTATTCTCCTTTGAGTGGATGGTTTAATGCTTACTAAAATAGCTCAAAGCAAAAACCAGAGGGACAAAGAAAGTTCAAGAACAAGATAAAAAGGGACCAGCAATTAGCATAATGGCTGTCACTGGACTCCCACATAGTTGACCGGGGTCCCGGACCTGGTGGCTTAAACTCACGCTGAGTGCGTGTGCATGTGTGCCCAAGATCCCAAGAGGAGAATGGAGGAGAAGGGATTGTGGCGTGGCCATCCCCTCTCGGGGGTGATTTCTCGCTTTCTGTCTGTCTCTCTCTGTGTGTCTGGCGAGCGCACACACCCTATAGCAAAAACCTCTCCAAAAAAAAAAAAAAAAAAAAAAAGAACAAGATAAAAAGAGAAGAAATCTGAGTGTGAACACACTGATTGCTGACCACTGAATTTATGCAATACCTGAAGACAAGGATCTGATACTCTCTCTTCTATGGGATATAGATAAGGATTAGCACTAAGGAATTAAGTCCTAAAGGCTTTGCACAACTAGGATAAATGCTACACATTCATGCACTGATGCCTAGACTCAGAAAATCATCTAGAATTGATTTGCTTTTTTTTGAGAGATTTTTTGCTACTGGGCATGTGTACTTACTGGAGAGACAAAGAGACAGAAAGAGAGAATCACCCCTGAGGGACTGGCCACGCCACAGTCTCTTCTCTTCCATTATCCTCTTGGGATATGGGACACACACACACACACACACACACACATGCACACACACACACACACACACACACACGTGTCCAGCGTGAGTTTTAAGGCGCCAGGTCCAGGACTTGAACTGCGGTTGACTACATGGGAGTCCATTGATGTAACCATTCGCCATCTGCAGTCTCCAGAATTGATTAACTTTTAATGTAGATATTGTCACAACAAACTTGTTTATTTGGGTTTATTTGCCATGTGCAAACTGAAGACAATAAAACAAAAGTTTGCTGCCAGAAATCAACATGAAGCAGCAGGGCAAGTGACCACTGGTAATTTGATAATACGGCAAGAGTCAAAATGAAAAATTTAAAAATCTGAAAAGTGACAAAAAAAAGTTTAGTAGCCTGAGGCTATTTAATGTAGCAGTAAATCATTCTATGTATGTGTTATTATTTTATAGCTCTTTGTAATAACTGATGGTTTAAAGCTGACCCTAAATCAAGAAAAAGTCAAATACATTTAATGTAATTTGTTTGCAATCCAAGGGAACTATTTAACATTTTAAAAAGAATTTCCATCAAACTCTTCAATGAACAAGTCTTCAGTTATCTGAAGAAGCTGACTTCTGTGGAATACCTTATAACATCAACTATCAAGAAAGGAAATACTGCGTGTTTAAAACAAAACAAAATGGAGCATCTAGGTGAGGTTTGGGACTCTATGTCAGAGGACAAAGGGACCCTGCATTTCTGAGAAAATGGACTTGCAACTTTCGTTTCAGCTGGGGCTGCACAATGGACGCTGTAGGACAAAGCTGGAACTTGCAGACATTCTGTTGCCCTGACTGTGGGCAGAGAGCCATCACAAGCTTCAGTGCAGCCCCAAGGGGCGCATATATTAAAGAAAAAACAAGAGCCATGCTCCAAAATGGCTTATTTAAAATGCAAAGGGTAACAAGAGAGCTACATTTGGGGAAAGCCCAGCTCTCAGAAACAGGAAAGCAATACCAAATCTTGGTTAAAGTTGCTTGCTCTTGAACTAATTAGCTGAGGATTGAATTCAGCATGAGAAGTTGGAATGTGGGTTAAGAGTGAAGAAAAATGTTATTTTTCCTCTTAGGTACCAGCCTGGCATTTCATAATGCAGTAGCAGGCAGCACATGAGACTTAGCCAATTTGACGAAATCACAAAATTGTAAAAAAAACACCATGGCTAATTGAAAAGGGGTTCCAGAGATATAATTTGGGCCAGATGTATGATAAAAGGCATTTTTATCTCCTTTGGTGGGTGGCAGCCTCTTTGTAATAAGATATTGGCACATTTGTCATTAAACAAAAATAAAGAGGAATGAATAATACAGAATCCAGTGGAACAGTAAATAATACGTTCCCACCACTTTTGAAATAATATTCCTACCTAGCATTGATTCTGCTATTGTTTTCTTTCAGATTTCTTTTCTTATTTTTGTAAGATGGGAGGTTTGTGGGAAAGTTATACAAAAAAAGAAGGAAGCCAAGATCTTCTACTTTGTTTTACTTGTGAACCTTTAAGAAAAGAATTGAACTTATAATAAAGTCCTATTTCCCATTGATGGCATCCCTCTCAGGATACAAGCCCTTGACAGAACATGTCTGCATATAATAAGATCTTACTTTATAACAGGCCTGTGCTAGATTCAAAAATTTCATGCCTAATCAGCTGTGTAAACAAATTTGGAATTTAGGGAACTTTTTATGTCAGAAGGGAGTGAAGGTTTATAATTTTATCTTGCAGATGGGTTCTCCCCCAAATCTGAAGTGTCTACAACTAGCTAAAATCCATGCTATTCCCATGGTGCTCTTTTTGATTCTTGCATTATGTGTTCTGTTAGTTCTACTGTTGCTCTAGATTCAGAAGCTTTCAGAGCTAGAAGCAAAAGTAGATGATTTCAGAGAGAGTGACACTGCCCACAAACTGCAGGGCATATTTTAGCTTAGAGCACCCAGATTTCTGGTCCTGCCAAAGCCAGGTGTTATATAAGTTTCCCTTGTCCAGATTTATGCCAAACTTTGGGGATTCTGCAAATATCTCATTAGTTCTTTGCAGAATAAAAGGAGAGGCAGGTAGAGACCTTGCCAAGTCAAGGGTTAGGAGAGAAATGGACTAAATTAGTGTGGGCAGCTACTGGCAGATACCTCAGCATCAGTCAGGAGTCCATAGAGAAGCCATGGGGACACATCCCAGGGCACCCACAGGCGGCTTTATCTTCTGTGTCTGACAATTAAACGACAGAGCTTATTTGATGCTGTCCGAGGTTCATTGTTGGACATTTCTAATCAAGTGTTTTAATTAATGTTTTTATTGTACACAGACCCAGAGGCTGTTTCAACATACTAGCATATATTAGGAAGTCTCCAAATAAATAAATGTAAGACAAGCAAAAAATGACTTTTGGGATTATGAGCATAATTGTTTCTAAAATGGTAGGTTAAAATTTCAGACTCCACTACTTGAAATAAACTCTTTGGTTACAGAAGTCTGTTACCTAAATATGCCCTTTGGATGTAGTAGAGTGTGGCTTCAGGGTCTTATCCAGGATCTGGCTTTCCCTCATCTTTCTTTGAAGCTGTATAGAAGGTCTCTTCCTATTGTTAGATAAATGAAATAATTGGGATGAGCCAATTTCTTTGTCCCTCTTTCACTGTTCTTGAATTTTTGCTCTCCTTCTTTATTTCTTCTCCATAATGTTTCAGGCAATAGCACTTTTAGGAAGTAGATTTAATCCAATTTAGCAAATACTTGTTGAGCATCTCTTATATTTAAGACAGGAGTTAGACTTTATGGGAGAATGAGTGTTTGCAAGTTACAGGAAATGTATTTATAATATACATCTTGCTTCAGAGTGTGTGCTGAGTTTGGAGTAGATGAAAGCATATTCTCTTTCTTCTTGTCAGGATCTATTATTAGTTAAATGTTCCAGTTGTGATCTTCTTTGGGCCCTAGAGAGCTTGTGGAAGTTACTCAAGAGCTGCAAGGCTGGAGCATTAGCAAATTGCCTAGTGATCATAACGAGGCCTAGTCCTGGACAGGAAAGTGGAGTTCTGAAGTCTTGTCTGGTGATCTGCTATCACTTTGAGTTTGTCTTTCCTAAAAACAGCCCTCCTTTCTTCCCTTTCCTCCATCTCCTTCAATGATGGTTCTGGACCCTGGCTGCAAAAAGCAATGAAGAAATACCAATCTGTTGGGCCTCCTAGGAAACCAAAGAAAAGTGCTACAGTGATTTGGTTGTGCAGCTGGGCTGAGACTGAGGTGCCCTTTGCCCACTTTCAACACTCTTCCTCCTCATGCAATCTGGCAAACTTACTCCAAGGAAAAAATATCCCAGCAAAAATATTACCGCATTCAAAGTATGTCTTAATTTTAGGTCATGACATGGTTTCAGAAATATTAAAATGTGAAAATCATGAAATAAAGAAAATAATATGTAACACCATATTAGTTGAAAAACAAAACTACCTGTATTTTCTTGAGAGCTATTTTCATAATACAAGAGGAAGCTTTGAGAGCCAAAATATTATAAATATTGTATTTTTAAAAAAGAATTATTTTATTTAACTTTATCTATTCATTTAAAATTGACCAGAGAGGGACAGAGTGACTAGTGATCATAACGAGGCCTAGTCCTGGACAGGAAAGTGGAGTTCTGAAGTCTTGTCTGGTGATCTGCTATCACTTTGAGTTTGTCTTTCCTAAAAACAGCCCTCCTTTCTTCCCTTTCCTCCATCTCCTTCAATGATGGTTCTGGACCCTGGCTGCAAAAAGCAATGAAGAAATACCAATCTGTTGGGCCTCCTAGGAAACCAAAGAAAAGTGCTACAGTGATTTGGTTGTGCAGCTGGGCTGAGACTGAGGTGCCCTTTGCCCACTTTCAACACTCTTCCTCCTCATGCAATCTGGCAAACTTACTCCAAGGAAAAAATATCCCAGCAAAAATATTACCGCATTCAAAGTATGTCTTAATTTTAGGTCATGACATGGTTTCAGAAATATTAAAATGTGAAAATCATGAAATAAAGAAAATAATATGTAACACCATATTAGTTGAAAAACAAAACTACCTGTATTTTCTTGAGAGCTATTTTCATAATACAAGAGGAAGCTTTGAGAGCCAAAATATTATAAATATTGTATTTTTAAAAAAGAATTATTTTATTTAACTTTATCTATTCATTTAAAATTGACCAGAGAGGGACAGAGTGACAGAAAGAGAGAGAGGGGGAAAGTGAGAAAGCAAGCCGCCACATCTAGGACTTGAACCGTGGTCGACCATGTGGGAATCCAATGCCCTTAACCACCATGCCACCTGCCAGCCCAATACTGCATTTTTAAAGATACATTTTCAAACTGGGGTCTTGTCTAAGGGAGGGGTTCTGAATCTCAGCTCTACTTTGGGCATAATATTCTTTGCTATGAGCAGCTATTCTGTGCATTGTAAGGTGTTTAGTGACCCTCAGTCTCTACCGACTAGATGCCAGAAAAACTCATATTTCCCCTTCCTCACATCAGGTGTGACAACCAAAAATGTCTCTAGACATTGCTGAGCGTCCCCCTGGCAAGGGGCAAATTGCTCTTTTGTTCTGGACCACTAGGTTAGTGGAATAGATACTTTGGGGCCAGTGGCTTGTATCAGTTAGTGTTTAGTTACAGGGAACAGATCCAACTGTGGGCGTTAGCTGAAATGTATTAATGACATGGTATTTAATGATCTATAGTACTGGTCTACAGGCTGAAGATGCAGACTTTAGGCTGGTGAGCTTCCAGGAATGAGTCCCGAAGCCACACCACATCTGAGCTATCAAGGAAACCCTTTCACTTGCCTCCATCTGGAGGCTGCCTGTCAGCAGAGAAGCTGTGGTAGGGACTACTTCTGTTAACCAGGGGAATTAATGTGCCCTTGGCAATAGCAGAGGAAGCCTTCTGTCCAGCCTTCCTCCTTGCTTCATTCATTCTGAGTTTGAGTTTTGAACGTACACTCTCTGGGGCCAGCAGGTGGCATGGTGGTTAAGGTACTGGACTCCCATATGACTGATGAGTCCTGGACCTGGTAGCTTTGCTTTCTCACTTTCTTTTTCTCTCTTGCTCTCTGTCTCTCTCTGGTGAGCACATGTGTCCTATACCAAATTTAGAAAAAAATAATAATAGTAAAATATATCTATATCTATATCTATATCTATACACACACAGAAAGTACATTGGATGATGAAGCCTAAGTCACACCCAGATGGGAGCCTGGAAAGAAATTAGTTTTTAGCCATTAAACACAGGCAGACATTCCAGAGGAGGTGGGGTTGGATAGTGAATGAGCCCATTGCCGGTATCTTCAGCAAGGTTCTTCTAGGAGCTCCTCAGCTCATGCCAGTAGGCACTTACCTATTCTGGGCAATTGGCATTGGCTCAAGTGTCCTTTTCACTCTTCATTTACGTTTCTTTTTAAAAAAATTATCACCTGAGTCAATTTTTCACAACTCCTTTCTCTCCCTGTCCCTAATTATAGGTTCCCGAGGACTTGAGGAGTGTATATTTCATCCTTGGCTCTATCAGTGTACATGACATGTGAAAAATCTTTGTTGATGAGAGGTGAGCTGAGGTCTAGGATATTCAGTTATCACTACCTGTGTCTCTAGTCTTTAGAAAATATTGTGGAGATATTGGGTTGTCGAAAAAGTCATGACATGTTTTTCTATGCAAAAATGCATCATGACTTTCTGACAATGCAATAAATATTTTGGGGGCAGAGTCTTGTATCTCTGAACAATATTTTCTTCAGACAGAAGCACAGAGCATCAATTAATATGAACAATCACCTTGTCTGACTTGAAGTTGACATTCATTAGTAGCATTAAGTCCAACAGATAAGAATCAAATTATACTTTCTGTCTCTGGGATAGAGGCCTTCACAATTAAAACAAAACAAAACAAAACAAAACAAAAAACATGACTCCTTAGGGCTAGGAATAATAAGTGAGCACTTACCCAATGTATTTTTCACCAGTCTGTTGCTAAAATCTTCTAATTATTCATTTGACTTACAGTATGGGAACTTAGGCTGTGAGTTAAAATTCAGTCAATATCCTTGGAAGAGGCAAAGATGTTCTAAGTCATTTATTCTTTAGTACAGGGCAGCCACATTAACTAGTATAAGTTTTTTTTGTGTTTCATAATAAACAATGGCTAATTTTAGTATAATTTTTTTAGAGGTTTTTGCCTTAGGGTATGAGCACTCCCTAGAGAGAGAGACAGAGATAGTAAGAGGGAAAGTGAGAAATCATTCCCTGGGGGGATGGCTGCACTGAAATCCCTTCTCCTCCACTCTTCTTCCTGGATCTTGGGCACACACACACACACCTGTGCCCAGCATGAGTTTCAAGCCACTGGGTTGAACCACGATTGGCTATGTGGGAGTCCAGTGGTGTAACCACTAATGCTGTCTACTGGCTCTGATTTTAGTATAATTTTTGATGTATGTCTATAATGTTGTATGAGACACACTAAAAAATTATTTGTTGTTTATCTGAAATTCAAATTTAACTAAATGTCCTGTATTTGTTGTATTTGCTAAATCTGATGTGAGTGCTGATCAAGTTATTTATTGAGAATGTCTTTCTTGGGAGGAATAGGTGGTAAAGAAAACATGACTCCTAAGAGTAATAAAGCTGAATAACTTGGGCTACATACAGAAAAGAAGATGGACAACTAAAATAAGACTCCGTCAATGGGCCCTGGTTATCACTGACCATTCTCTCAATATGCAAAGAAAGCCCTGATTTGACGATAAAGCTCTATTCCTTCTCTGTAAACGTGGCCAGTTTCTCCAGCATTTGGATCTGGTCCCAAAGTAGCATTCAGTTGCCAGGGCTCGATGAGCAGAGCTTTGAGGTAAGCAGAAGAGATGAGCAGCACAGGCATTGGATACCTTGGAGCCTTGTAATCTTACTTGCACAACCTCCAGATTGCATGGTTCTTGGCTTCAGTGCAGCTGGGCACAATTTCAATGCACATCTATGGAGACCATGTCACAACAACAAAACAAACCAATGTAGCTGCGAGTTACATTAACAGCTTGAAAAAACAAGTCAACAGACTTGAGGACTGCTCTGGGAGCCCCTCCCTGGGAGTCAGCCTCTGGCAGAAAGGGAGTTACTGTGCCTCCTTTTGGACATTTTTCAGCTAAGATTATCCTATATGATCTGCAGCTTGTCCCTTTCAAAGATTATTGTTCGTGATTTTGAGAGAACTTATTTGCTTTCCTGTTGCCAGCAGTAGGTCCTTTTGAGGTGCAGAGTACTCTGAATTGCATGCAAGTTTTTCCTACTGAGACGGTTTCCGCTCTGCCATCATATTCAACACAATGGTACATCCCTCTGTAGGCTCTGTTGATGCTGCTGGTCACAAACGTATGGAGCAGATTTTCTAAATCTGCTACTTCTGTCACTACCTTATTGAGAAATGGTAGTCAGAAGTTTTTCATATGACTATTTTGGAGTTATTTGTTAGAGAAATTTTGCTCCTTACTGAGAGTATATTAATACATGCAAACTAAGGCTGGTAGCACCTTCCCATTACTGAACCAAGAACAAACTGACTTCTTAAAGTTTGTTAGTGAATCAGACCCAGGACTATGTGTGGATTGGAGTTTTGCCAATATTGGGAACCTCCTGTGCTTATGTATTTTTTATTCCTGATTTTTATGAAAGATTTGATTTATATGCCAGTAACATCAGGGTGTGTGAGTGAACACACTGTGAGGAGCTGGTGAAAGGAAGGAAAATGAAACATTTTGAAAGGGATCTTAGCTGCTAATGTGATTTCTTTAAAAACAAATGTAAAGTATACTTTATTTTACATCTTCAATCTTTTCATCTGATTTACATATATATTCTTGGATAATCCCATATTTTACCTCAAGAATTTACCCCTATACATACAGTACATTGTAACAACTTTAATTTTTGCTTTGTTTAAAAATTATAAACTTATGTTTATAAGAGAATAACATAAATAGCAAAGTCATCCTTATTTTTGTTATTTACTGAAAGCTGAAATGGCAGGGGTGGGTAATGAGCATTTTTTTTTTTTTTTTTTTTTTTTTTTTTTTTTTTTTTTTTTTTTTTAACCAAGCCTCTTCTGACTCATATCCTGGGCTATCTCAATTTGCACATGTTTCCAGAATTTGTTTTTTTTCCACTTTCATTATTTTTCCTAGTTGTTCTTCCTGTTATCCACTCCCCACTCCTATTTCCACTTATCTTTCCTTTCCTCCACAATCTCTTCCTATTTCTCTTTGTATTCCTCTGTAGAGAGACACAATCTTCTCTTTTAAAAAATAATTATTTATTTAATTTTATTTATTATTATTATTTTTTAAAATTTGCTGTAGGGCATATGCACTTATGAGAGAGAGAGAGCAAGCAGCCAGGTCTGGGACTTGAACTGTGGTTAGCCATGTGGGAATCTAGCACCTTAACCACTATGCCACCTGATGGGCCTGCAATCTTTCTCTGTTCTTTTATTGTCATAGAACTTCCATGAAATTCTGCTCTAAATTCTCTTAAAGTACATGGAACAGCGCTCTAGTGCAAGGGAACTCCAGTGAGAAACATGGAATGACTTGGAATTATGGGTATGAAATGGGGTGGGTTATAATGTCTCTTAGGTCCATTCTATCCTTAGGATGTTATGACTCCATGAAGAGATACTCTTGGAATTAGTGGATCAGGTAAGTTCTTTTTGCACATTTAGATTCTCCAACTCAAATATTATAGTTGAACTTAATAAGTTACACTGAGATGAAAAACAAGCATGCACAAAACTCTCAAGCCATAAGAAAATTTAGCTTCATTCACAGAGGCTAAATAATCAATATCGTCATGGTCAGAGATCCTTATATTATCCAAGAGGGGATTAATTCTCGATGAGAGAGTAACTGAGATGGTATTAACTCTTAATGCGTGTGTCAGGCCTTTCATGGTATGCCTTAGCTTTCCTTAATATTATGGTAACTTGGGAACCAGCAGTTAGAGTAATGGCTATGTCGCTGGACTCCCACCTAGTCAACCGCGGTTTGCGTGCGTGCGTGCCCAAGATCCTGAGAGGAGAATGGAGGAGAATGGATTGCGGCGTGACCATCCCCCCTGGGGGATGATTTCTCGCTTTCTGTCTCTATGTCTCTCTCTGTCTGTCTGGCGAGCGCACGCGCCCTATAGCGAAAATCTCTCCAAGAAAAAAAAAAATATTATGGTAACTTCAAACCTTCCCAGGGAAATGAGAGGTCATTGGTATATGTAGTAATCATGCCCTACCGAGATTCCCGTGGTGAGAATTTCACTCATGGTGAGAAAGCTACTGTCTTTGTAGAATTGTGCCCAATAGGAGCCACTGAAAAGGAGACTACATAGTTGTATGTGACAAGCGATAAGCATAAATTCAAACCTATTTGTTTTGTTGAGGCCATTCATTTAGTGTACCTACTCTGTTCCAGGCACCTTGCTAAACAATGGACAACAATGGCAAAAAAAGTTCACCATATATGGAATTTGCACCCTCATGGAGTATATAGAACACTGAACAAGACAGACAGTTACTACATAGTCACACAAATATGTTTAAGATTGTTTCTGAAATAAGTGATAAACAAGTGAAGCACACGAACCTGTTAGCGTATCTAACAGCTGAATGTGACATAGTTGTGAGCTGGCAGAAAGAGACTGAAGGAAGGAGAATTATTTAGTTGAGGGTTGGAGCAAGCAGTTTCCTAGAAGTAGTGGCTCAATGCTAAAATTCTGTGGTAGGCATGGAGAGAAAGGGCCAGTGTAGCTGGAATTTGGTGAGAGTCAGTGGCCAGGGCAATATGAGGATGGGCAGCAGGCGTCAGGTCATCCAGTGGTACAAAAGCCACACTATGAATGATTTTAGTCTCTAATCCCAAGAACTATGAAAGCCATCAAAATACTTTGGGGTAAAGTGGAAGAAATGATTGGATTTATTTCACATGTCAAAATTATTTCATTTCAATATCACAAATAGAATCATGTAAATTATTACCTCCAAAAGTTAAAATTTAGTTGTATTTTGAGAGTTGACTTTCAGTTCTGGCTCACCTCCTATGTGGTTGTGTACCTTGAACATATCTTTCATTCTCTCTGCAGACCAGTTACCATATCTATAAAATACCCTGGTCAACTGCCAGGGTAATCATGAAGGTTCAAATGAAGCAATGGATGTGAAAATATATTGAAAAGGGCAGATTACTAAACAAGTAAACACTGATATTGTAGTTTTTAGGAACCACAAACAATCATTAAAGGAAAAAAAAAACAAACATGAGAAAGTGGCAATCTTTGCTCTGAATTACACAGTGTTATTAAATGCTACCTTAATGAACTTACTATACTTACTATTCTTAAAACTATCATGGTTGCTAAGTTAAGATAGATAAGATAATAATTAGAGTTTCTCCTTTCTTTCTTTCTTTCAAGAGGTTTATCTGGAGTCTGACAGCTTATATTCAAATCCTTCTTCTCTCGTTTTTACCTACAGGACCTTCAGAAATTTCTTAACCTCTTTGAGTATAAAATGGGAGTAATAGTCCAATGTCATAGAATTATCAGGAATAGGTGGCCTAATTTGTCTTTAAAATTCTATCTATCATTACAATTGTTATTATTTTTAATTTGCTAGAGGGCATATGCAGTGGCAGAGAGAGACAGAAACAGACAGAGCAAGTAAGGGGTGTGGCCTTGTTGCAATCCTTTCTTTTCCATTTTTCTATCCTGCTTGGGTTTTGGGCAGCACACATGTACCCAGTGTGTTTCTTAAGCCACAGGGGCTGGGATTCCAACTGTGCCGTTGGCTATGTGGGATCTGGCTCCCCTACCACTAGCCCACAGAACTGGCCCTATCATCATCATCATCATCATTACTGGTTGCAGGAGAGAATCTCTGGCTTAATTTGAATAGCATTCTCCTCATTTTAACATATAGTTAGTGTTTGGAGAATGCTCTTTTCTACCTAAATGGTTTAACCTGTTATTCCTGAAGACCTCTAAAATAGCCGTGGCCTCTCTCTGTATGTGTTTGTGGGTGTGCGCCTGTGTGTGTGTGTGTGTGTGTGTGTGTGTGTGTGTGTGTTTGGGATGACTAAGATTTTAAGAAGAGAGAGAGCACACGGAATAAAACTAATTCTGAGAAGGTACTTGTAATTATGTGATTTGGTAAAACACTTTCTCTCATGTCTCAGCTTGTTTAAATTCTTTTTTAAATTATTCATGTAAAGTGCTGACATTGGACTAACTTCCTTTCTTTTCGAGTTGCAGATTTAGAACTCTTTCTCCTGTCTGAAATGCTCTACTTATGCATATGGTCCCATATGATGCTGTACATGCTTGTACACTTGTAGGATGGATCAGTGTGAAGTGAATGATCTGTTTTTAACTCACTTGGGGTTGTCAGTGGAAACCACAGTATAAGGAGTAAAGGCATCCAGAAGCAAAATATATGATTATTGCATTTTATATATATATATATATATATATATTTACACACACACACACACACACACACATATATATATGCATGAGTGTTCTATATTAACATCGAAGCAGTGCTGAAAATGACAACATGAGGTGATGGAAAGAGGAGGCCACCTGAACTCCTTAGGTTCCTGATGTTAGTAGGTATTTACCAACTTCTTACTGATCGGAAGTTCCTTTAGAGAACATATTCCAGATTGAAGCTGCTGGAAATTTCTACCCTTGTTACCTGGTATCTTCACAGCTCTGCCCTCCCTCCATTAGTATAAGGCTATAAAGGACTGTTTGTTACCAGCGTTGTGTGTCATTGCTATCGAGGACCCGCCATATTGAAGGTACTCTGTTGGGTGCTGGGTAAATATTTGCCAATATTTTAAATTCCAGAGCCTCTTGAGAACTTAAGAGGAGTGTTGCTTAGGCAGAGATGAGGGGAAGGGCGGAATAACTTCTGTCCCTACAGCTGTGCAGCAAATTTTGGAGTTCTGGGCTGTCTCCAAAAAAGGACATTCCTACCATTTTGGTTGTTACTGTATTAGTGACCCATTTCCCCCAAGCTGCCTTGAAATACTGTCTCTCATGTTTGTAATTTGGAGGAGAGCAAGAACTTTCCTCTTCTAGTTTGGGTTTTGACCTGTGTTTGAAGAAGGAATTTTGAAAACAGGTCTGCGAGGGCCGCCGACCTCACAGTGAGGACTCGGCAAGTTGTTTCACGTTTCTGTTTGCAGCCGCCTCTTCTCTGTCAGCTCTTTTGAAGCACCTATAAAACAAAATAGTCTCATTAAATATGAGGGGGGTAAGTGAAGTTGGCAGTTGCACCTATTCAAATAGGCTTTCCTCTTTAGATGTTTACACTCCACCAAAAAAAAAAAAAAAAGAAAATGTCAGAACATGAATGCCTGCTTATTAGTGGCTATTCAAGGCCTCCTTTCTGGGATAAGTGAAATCTGCCAGGCTCCAGAAGGAAGACATAGCATTTTGCTCGAGATCTAGCATTAAACTGGTCCATGAAATTACTGTGACTATGAAAAGCCAGGATGGCTGCCATCTCATTCAGTAAGTTCGCATGTGAGGATGAAGATGGACTGTCTCTTGTTCTCTGAACAATCAAAGGCATTTCTTCATGTTCTTCCCGCTTGGATGTGGACATGTCCTGCTTGTGCCCTCCTGCTGATAGGGGCAAACAGTAGTTCTGCCCTGTGGACCAGCTCTTCCCAACCCCAGATTCTGTTCTTTCAAGAAGCTTTCCCTGCAAATTTGGCTCCTTTTCTGAACCTACAGCATCCACATTTTAATGTGTGGAGGGAGATGCCAAAATACAAAGGAGATGGTTTTAACCCTAAAAATCTTATAGTTAGTAAATGAGGTAACGTGATGATGTTTAGTAACTCACCATGCAAAAATGAGGCAATTTGAGCTGATCCTTGAAAGATGGAAATGTTTCTATGGTCACTGGTTGTGAGAAAGGATGTTCCACAGGAGAATGGTTTGAACAAAAGTACAGAGGTATTTCTAGTCAGTGGATCCTGTCCTTGGTCCTCATTTTATTTGGTCTGAGCAATATTTGACACCATTGACCACTTGTTTCATCTCAGCTTTTGTAGTGCCATATTCTGCTGAGCTGCCTCTTGATTTCTGATGACTCTTTTAAATCTCCCTCCTATCCCTAGGTTTCTGTATATGACCAGATACAAGGATGATGATGATGATGCCTTGTCTATGCCTCTAGCCAGGTTGCTATCCTGAAGTTCAGATCTATAAACCTAACAGTTGGCTGTTTATACCCATATAGCCAACCCCTACTTAAATACTTTGCTCTGCATGTCCCAAACTGAACTTATTATCCTTCTCCCCAGATCTGCCTCTTTCTCAGTGTTTTCTACCTCAGTGAATAATGTACACCCAGTTATTCAGTTAGGAAACATGGTATACATTTGACTCCTCCTTCCATATTATAAAGCAGCACATTCTTCTTCTTCTTCTTTTTTTTTTTTCTTTTTAGATTCCCATTTATTTTTGGCTCTTGGGGCAATGTCATCTTTTCAATATGAGAAAAAATCAGCAAGTTCAATACAAAATAAAAATCTGAAGTGTAGCATAAAACCAAGGGTGGGAGGGGAAAGGCAGAGCAAAAGAAGAGATGTTGCAAAAAGATGGAGGATGTTCTGCCCCTCCCCTCTGGGCAATGACTCGGACCTTTCAGGGGAAGGATGCCCCTCTCCGTGTAAGTCAGGCATGCTACTCCTTTTTAGGGGGTAGGAAAAGATGGGTATGGGGAGGGCAATTTGGGAGACTCAGGGACCAAAACTCGTCTTTGCCATCTTGAACTCTGATCAGGGAAAAGGGAGAAATCCAATGTGTGTGGGAGCAGGGAGGACCCCAGAGTGGAGCAGACCCCTTCAAAGGAAACAGCTCAGGACAGAGCTTGGAGGGAGAGGGAGACTGAAATGGAGATAATATTGTTAATTCCTCCTGTGAAGCTGGGAGTTGGAGCATGGAAATACCTGAAATTGTGACTTTCATAACTTGAATTCCCCCTGTTTAAGAATGAGAAACCCCATCCCCTTCTTCGTAGTTCCTTGTATTAATTTCTACCTGTCTTCCTCTTGGGGTTTTAAAAAGAATGGCTGTTATCTGGGTTTTCAGCACCCAGTTGGCTGTTAAGTGGGATCTGGAGGAGACCCAACATCTAGAATTATTTTGGAAACAGAAGGAAATATTAGCTAGATAGATGGGAGGAGTGGGCACCAGAAGGATATACAAGGTTACCCAGAATGGCAGAAATCTAGGTTTCCCAGAGTGGAAAGAGAGAGGAGACATTCAACAAACAAATATTTATTGAGTGCCCACTATGTGCCAGGCACTGTTCTGGACACCTCCAAAACCCACCCCATCCCTCCACCCCCCCCCAAAAAAAAAAAAAAAAAAAAGAAAAACAAGATGGGGAAGCAAACACAAATTCTAAGCAAGAGGAAGTGGGCAGGTGGGGAAGAAGGCTGAGGGAACTGAGAAGCCTGAGGCAACGTGGGGCTCCATTTTAGGCCTTCTTTACAGCCTCCTCACCGAAATCCTCCTCCTCTTCTTTGATGACGTCCTGGTACTGTTGATACTCAGAAATGGGGTCGTTCATGTTGCTGTTGGCCTCGGTGAACTCCATCTTGCCTGTGTACCAGTGGAGGAAGACCTTTTGTCAGAACATGGCAGTGAACTGCTCTGAGATGTGCTTGAAAAGCTCCTGGATGGCCGTGCTGGTGCCAATGAAGGTGACTGCCATCTTGAGGCCACGAGGTGGGATGTCACAGACAGCTGTCTTGACATTGTTGGGGATCCACACCATGAAGTAGCAGCTGTTCTTGTTCTCACTTTGAGCATCTGCTAATCTATCTCCTTCATGGACATCTGCCCCTGGAAGACAGCAGCCATGGTGAGGTACCAGTCATGGTGGGGATCATAGGCAGTCATCATGTTCTTGGCTTCAAAGACCTGCTGAGTGAGTTCAGGCACAGTAAGGGTTCGATACTGCTGGCTTCCATGACTGGTGAGAGTGGCAAAGCCAGGCATGAAGAAGTGAAGGCGTGGGAAGTGCGCCATGTTGACGGCTAGCTTGTGGAGGTCAGCACTGAGCTGGCCAGGGAAGCGGAGGCAGGTGGTGACCTTGCTCATGGTGGCTGAGACGAGGTGGTTCAGGTCACCATAGGTTGGTGTGGTCACCTTGAGGGTGTGGAAACAGTTGTCGTAAAGAGCCTCACTGTCAATGCAGTAGGTCTCATAAGGTGTTTTCTACCAACTGATGGACAGAGAGGGTGACATTGTAGGGCTTGTCTACAGTGTCAGACACCTTGGGTGAGGGTATGCCACACTGAATATATTTATGATGTGGTCAGGATACTCTTCTCAGATCTTGCTGATGAGGAGGGTGCCCATTCCAGAGCCTGTGCCCCCACCCAGTGAGTGGGTCATTTGGAAGCCCTGCAGGCAGTCACAGCTCTCAGCCTCCTTAAGCATTACATCCAAGACCAAGTTAACCAGCTTAGCACCTTCTGTACAGTGGCCCTTGGCGCAGTTACTGCCTGCCTCAGACTGGCCAAAAACAAAGTTGTCTGGTCTGAAGATCTGGCCAAAAGGACCTGAGTGAACAGAGTCCACGGTCCCAGGTTCTAGATCCACCAAGATGGCATGAGGAACATATTTGCCACCTGTGACTTCCTTATAGTATGCAGAAATGCGGTCCAGCTGCAGGTCGCTGTCCCCGTGGCAGGTACCAGTGGGGTCGATACCATGTTCATCACTGATCACTCCAAAACTCGGCACAGATCTGGTTGCCACACTGACTGGCTTGGATGTGCACGATTTCCCTCATGGTTAAAGGGTAATGTTTTTGCTCGCCTCAAAGTATGTATGGGGCAAGAAGATATGTAATTTCTTCCCTCTGCTAGGCTCAGGCCTACAGGAGGGAACACACCCTGGAGGTTGGAGCAGTGAGGTCCGAACGTGGCGGCAGCTAGGTTCTAAGAGTGCAACACATTATTTATAATTTCCTGAATCTGTCCAGGTCTTTCCATCTGCATTGCTACCTCCTTGGTCAGCTCACTGTATTTTGCTTAGATGACTGTAGCCATGTGCCTTCAGTCTTTCCTCCAGCTAATTCTTTATCTACTTTGTAACCAGAGAACTCTTTCTGAAGCTCAAATATGATCATTGTGCTGTTTCTTTCCTTAAATCTCTCTGATATATTCCCTTTGCCCTGAGGATGGTCTCCATATCTCTAAATGAAGCTTACTTGCCTGTCTTATGTTGACTTCTGTTGCTTCATCTCTTGCTACTGCCCCTTAAACCCTAGAACTTCAGCCATGCTGAAGTGCACTTGCAATTCACTGACTCAGGTGAGTCTCCAGGACACTTCACAGGTCTCTATCTAGCATTCTTTTTTCCCTTGTTCTTTACCTGGTCTTAACTGTGAAATCACTGCTCAGACTGAATTCTAATGGCCTATATACTCGTCTATATTCCTCTAGGCTAAAATCTTATATAGAGTCTGGAACATTTTAGATAATCAGTGGATGTTTTTGGATGAATGAGTGAGTGGTAACTCATGTGGTGTCTTTAACGAATGGCAGATCACTCAATTTGACTAGAGTTAGGATATATGAAAGACAGGAGTGAAAGATATGAAAGAAGGTGGTTGGGTGTCTTAGGTTGAGTTCTCTGAACACGAATTCTGAGCTAAAGATTCCAGCGCAGGAATTTATTGCAGTAGATCCCATGTGACACTTAGAAGCTGGCATAGATCTGAACAGTTGTCCTGAATTGAGGCACAGGGTTTGGGCCTTTGTATCCTCACATCAAAAAGTCATTGTATATTAACTGCCTTTGGGGAGGGTGCAGAAATTGGGCCAATTGGTTCCCTTTGCCAAAGGCAGTTTCTAGAGAGGGAATCAATTACAAGCTGTCAGAAGCCAACATTGCTGGCCTCTAGGGAGTGAATATTCTGGTACAGGAGGATCAGGGTGGCAAGCAATAGCACCCACTACCTTGGGCCTAGTTCATGCCAGAGTGAAGAACTGATGTTTTACTGTTAGGTCTTGGGATGCCATTGAAAATGTACACAGAAAAGTAATGGGACTGGGAACCAGCAGTTAGCGTAATGGCTATGTCACTGGACTCCCACGTAGTCTACCGCGGTTCACGTCCCAGACCTGGTGGCTTAAAACTTACTCCAGGCGCTTGTGCGTGCATGCCCAAGATCCTGAGGGGAGAATGGAGGAGAAGGGATTGCGGCGTGAGCATCCCCCCTGGGGGGTGATTTCTCGCTTTCTGTCTCTATGTCTCTCTCTGTCTGTCTGGTGAGCACAAGCGCCCTATAGCAAAAATCTCTCCAAAAAAGAAAAAAAAAAGTAATGGGACTCAGAGCTATACCAGGGCAGATTCATTTGGCAAAGGTGTTTAGATTGGCTTGGAGGTGGGAAAACTACAGACAGAAAGGCCAGTGGGAGACTTGAAATAGTGAGGAATAGGTGAGGAAATAAAGGCCTGAACAAAGGTGTTGGCAGTAGAAATGGAAAAGGTGGGTGGTTACAAGAGATGTGGCAATGCTAGATCCACAGGTCCAGACCACTGGTTGAATAAGGGAAATAAGAGAAGAAGGACACTCAAGGTGATTCCTTGGTATTGAGCCTGGCTCAATACCAAGTTATAGAAATGTGAGAAGGATACAGGCTTAGAAGTAGATTTGTTAAACTTGCTGTACCACAGTCACTCAAATAGAAGTGGCCTACAAGGCTGGGCAATATTTTGGGAGGGCAAAAATACACATAAATAAAAAGTTCTATAATAATGTGAGGATGTTCATGTAATAGCAAAGGCATCAAATGAATGTAACAATAGTATACTGTTACTATTTTTAGAGGTCAGAGAGAAATCTCTGTGACCATGAGGTGTTTATGGAAAAGGTGGCATTTGAATAAGGTGTAGATAGAGTTGTGGGATTTTTGAAGGGGAAGGAGTGACAGGGAAGGTGAAAGAGCCTAAGTAAGGCCAATGATTTAACCAGAGGCAGAGAGGTAAGAATACATACTATATATTTTGAGGGACTATAATAAGATCAATCTGGCTAGAATAATTAATTTAAGGAAATATTGGTTAAAATATTTGGGAAATTGATTTTGGAGGAATGTGAGAGACAGGGTAAATAACAAGGAGCATATAAGAGTTTAGGAGATTTTTGGTAAAACTTTGCCCGCGTTTCTTGATCCTACCTGCCACCTGGGTATGAGTCTTCATAAATCTTCAGAACTAGAACTCTCTACATGCGGCGCACTCTCAGTGTTCATAATTATCCCTAAGTGGCTGTGATGGAGAAGACTATTGGCCATTGGCCATCTTTTTCATGGAGATTATATGAAGGCACATGAAAGGATATTCCAGCCTGCATGTGTTTTTGAGGTTTTTACATTCACAGTCTTTGCTTAGCTTTCGTGAGGCACAAAGAATCTGTGGCCTAATTGGTCAGCTGGTTTACTGGCTCACCCTGCAAAGTAAATGTTGTATATCTGCAGTGGAAAGTCAGCATGTGTAATCTAGCTGCCTAGTCACGCTTGCCCCAAATGCTGTTGAAAACTTCGACCAAGAACTATAAAACTGTCAAGAGCTGGAGCCCAAGCTTGCTTCCACACCAAATAGCTTGTTATTGAAGCTATGGGGAAGATAACAGAACATGCATTTGACTTGCTGGATTCTTGTTTGCTACAGAAGCATTTGGCAGAGCTAAGTGGCTTTATATTACATTGTTTTTCATTTGTTGCTTTGTATTTATCATCCACTTTGATTTATTTGACACAGAAACTTATTCCACTCACCTCTGAGCATTCTCACTAATAAGAAGGGGATCTTGATATAATTTCAGTGACTTCAAAATATGGACTATTCAGACTGACACTTGGGACCATTTAAAACTGCAAGAACAACATTTCTTCAGTGTCTTTGAGTAGGTGTTCAATCTCATGCTCTTCTTTTTTTTTTATTTTTACTGTTTTTATTGTATAATGTTTTTTTTTATTTTATTATCATCATAATCTTCTTTCTATTACACTAGATTACATATAACTTTACATTGACTTCCATTGCTTTTTCAAAAGGGAATGCCATGCATGTCAGTCAATACAGAGATATCAATCTCCCCGCTTTATCATTCAATATCTTTTCCATGCTTTTCCCAATAATTATTATTATAATTTTTTTTTAAACAGTCAGTCACTATTTCTCATTGCTTATTAAAAAGACTTCACCCATCATGAAATACTTTCCAGACCGGTTCAGTTGAGAATACTATACATGTCATCATCAACAGGTAATAAACCATATCTATTTCTCATTAACATCCTGCCTCTCGATTGTTCACTGCTGTCTTTTGTCTTTATCCTCTTCTCTCTTTTTTTTTTTATTACTTTGTTTTTATTATAAATTTTTTTTTTCTCATCACAACACACATATGAATTTTCCATCCAAAATACACTGTGTATTGGCTCAATCAAGCACATCAACATATATGTTCTCAGCAAATAATTTCCCAATTTTTGTGCCCTGCATATCTTGCCTTTTGTTTTGCCATCCTAGGTTCCCCATCTCCACCCTCTGCCATGTCCCATCTTCCTCCTCCATTGTCCCTGACATTCATGATTGCCCTCAATGCCTTCCGCCCCCCCCATTCAATTGTTCTACCAATGAACTCAATTAGTCTAAGTATATCCACTAGCTAGCACAGCTGACATATCCTTACACATGTATCCAAATCTGATCCTAGGCATAAACCCCAGGGAGTAGAATGAACATATTATAAAGTAGACCCCAGTTGTGTCCATACAACTCTCTTCAGTCATCAAATGTGCATTTTTTTTTCCTCCTGCTTATTACTTTTTTTATATTAAATTATATTGCCTAACACTCATTCCCTGAGTATCATCACAACACACCAAGTGTAGTTTCCCATCTAGGATAAACTACATAGTGTCTTAATCAAGCATGTCGTCACCAATACTGTTCCATTTCTACTTTCATACATATAAATATGTTTTTTATCCTATGTTTGACCCTCAGCCCTTTCCCCCTCTCCCAATTACTCTATCTCTGCTATAGACAGCTATCCTCCAGAGGGGTCATTGAAAATGCGATACCTGCGAGTAGAGGGAGAGGGGTCACGAGTCCAAAGTTTTTAACAATAGGGAAAATAGATTCCATTCAAGGTTGGATCAAGTGTGGGTCTCGTGCAGTTCCGCAACTGTAGGTGAGTCTCCATGGAATACAGTTTCAGGAAGGCGGTTCTGGCAAGCAGAGTTGACCATCAGTTGATGCGGCACAGCAGCCATCTTGTGGTTAGCCGGAATGGTGTTGTGGAGGTCTGCAGCGTGACTTATCCTCTGGTGTCTGGCTTCCCTAAGAATGGCAGGGTAGTTCCTGTTCTTGCCTGAGGTAATGCAGGGCTGGTATCCATCACCTTCTCACTGTCCATAGGTAGATAAAATCCTTCTCTATAGTGTATTTCTCAGTTGGTTTAAGGCAGTTAAAAGTTCTTTCTGTTGCTTATAGTTGCAAGTTCTTAATCCTTCGCTTCAGTTTCAGCTGGCTGCCCTAGAGGCTGTGTGGTGATGGGGTGGGGGGGGCAGGCGCGTGCGGCGGCAGCAGCTGCTGCCACAAGGTTCACAGGGCCGCACGGG
>NW_006160142.1:7567241-7569701 GCF_000334495.1 Tupaia belangeri chinensis
CGCCGCCGTCCCCATGGCTGGGGCTCAATCTCATGCTCTTCTGAAGACCTCCACACTACCATTTTGTGACATTTACAGCATCATGTGTTTTGTTTCTTTTGCAAAATTTCATTGTAGGTTGCTTGAAACATACCTTGGAAAAGGGATGAGAAATTCTGCTCAAAGGACTAACCTTTTTTTCCCTTAGAAAAGAAAGCGAATGAAATGTACTGAAGCCCCCATGGTTGCTTTTGAAATGTCCTGCTTGATTTATGACTAGTGATGAAGTGCATGTAACTGATGATGTGCCAAGTTACTTCTGTTAAGGTAAAATGGCTCTAGTCTGTCTATAGGTTTCACCAGGGCTAATTGCATGGGATATCACTCATCTAAAGAAAATGTGTCAAATCTTGAGCAATTAGCAAAAAACTTGAGTATGATATTAAATTACAACTAATATTTAACAGCTCTACATTAATCTCTGAGAAGCTAATGAAGGAGCACTTACTGTTTTTACTTGGCAAATTTAATATATCCTTCAGTCCACAAAAATATTTACTGCAAAATAAGAACATTTGGATATTTATATTTTATATTTAACAATATAAAATGCTTAGTCTGAAGGGGTTACATTTCAGTGATCCAAAGAAAAATCATAACAAGGGCTCTGTGCTGTGTTCAATTTAAATAGAATTTTAACTGGTTAATGACTTACCTATTCCATTTAGGTCCTTACTGAATCCAGACTAATTTTTATGGTTGACTTATCTATTTCTAGTGGTATAAAATTTTCATTTGCTTCCTATATATGTTAGAAGAGTCATCTCCATTCCCTTTTGTGTGCTCTTAGGGGCTCTGTGAAGACTTCCTTCTTTCCCAAAATAAGTCTTATAAAAAATAGTTTTCTTTTGGTAATATTTCTTTAACAGGGAACAAAAACCTTAATGTAATTTATTTATTCATCATATCTTCCAGCCTTGCCTCTGATTTTGGTTTTCTGAAATGTTTTTCAAAAGAAGCTTAGAAAATATCAGTGGCCCTATAAAACTAGCTACTGACCAGTGATGATGTGATTAGGACTCAAAATGATCACGTTCTAGTTCTGTGTGTTGGCCAGTTTCTTATTTCTCTGAGACTCAGTCTCTTCATCTTTAAAATGAACTGAATGGGGCCAGCAGATGGCATAGTGTTTAAGGTACTGGACTCCCACATTACCAACCACGATTCTCTCTCTGGTGAGTAAGCATCCCTGTAGCAAATTTAAAAATGATGATAAATAAAATTAATAAGTAATTCTTTAAAAAAATAAAATGAGCTGAAAATACTCATGTCACAAAATGAGATAAAATCTGTAAAACACATAAAGCACTTAGCAAAGTTTAATATATAATAGATGTTTAGTATATAATAGATGCTCAATGGATGTTTGCTATCATTATTACAATGTAAACATTTAGACATTAAAAGATGTCTTTCTTGGAAAAGGTTAACACACGTTTTCTGGCACTAATGTATTCCTATAAAATATTGAAAGTGATCCTGAGGTGGCTACTGAACTTCAGCTGTGAATATTGCTTTCAGAGACTAAAAATGAAGATCATCTGCTGAGACTTCTCTCTCTAGATTCATTTCTAGTGGGAAGGGCTACCTCTGTATCCGTCTCTCCACCTCTCTGTCTCTCTGTGTCCCCCTGTGTCTTTTAATTAAAAAAAAAATTTTTTTTAAGGTAAAGTATTCTCTGGGCTCTCAAGCCTCTCCTTTATCATGCTAATTTGTGCCTTTCCCATCCTATTTAGGAGAGGCACAAATCCAGGCCCATCCTGAGAAGGCTACTGAACTTGAATTGTGTAATATTGCATTCATGCCACACTGTTCATTTTTTTGCTTTTTAAAATTAAAATATAAAAAAATTTTATTGTCTTTTTTTCTTTTTTCTTTTCTTTTCTTTTATTTATTTTTTCTTTTTCTTTCCTCTTCTCTAATTCTTTTCCTTTTTCCTTTAACTTCATTCCTTGGCTGCTCAGCCTCCACGTGCTGAGTGTCTAGACAGGTCCAAGTGAACTGTATTCAAACATCTGAATATGATTAGGGTCAGAATATTCCTCAATTCCCAATGAATCTGACGCACAAAGAGTGAAAAGCGAACGGAAGAGAGATTGCAGATCATTTCCTCCTACACGCCTCTGAACCTTCAGATTAAACTTCAAGTATTAGGAAAAAATGTCAGATAAAGAATTTAGAGTATTCATAGTGACTAAAGCTAACAGAGATGGAAAAGAAGAGAGACAATGAACTGCAGAAGAGGCAGGAGAAAGGAGCTGATGAGTTCCAGAAGATGTGGACATTCTTGCATGATCTGAAAAAGGAAATATACACCATAAAAAGAATCAAATGGAACTAACTGTTAGAGATGATGGCTACAATACAGGAAGTCAAAATCTTCTTGAAAATATTAAAAGCAGACTAGATCATACAGAAAAT
>NW_006160142.1:7572005-7613148 GCF_000334495.1 Tupaia belangeri chinensis
CGCCGCCGTCCCCATGGCTGGGGCTCAATCTCATGCTCTTCTGAAGACCTCCACACTACCATTTTGTGACATTTACAGCATCATGTGTTTTGTTTCTTTTGCAAAATTTCATTGTAGGTTGCTTGAAACATACCTTGGAAAAGGGATGAGAAATTCTGCTCAAAGGACTAACCTTTTTTTCCCTTAGAAAAGAAAGCGAATGAAATGTACTGAAGCCCCCATGGTTGCTTTTGAAATGTCCTGCTTGATTTATGACTAGTGATGAAGTGCATGTAACTGATGATGTGCCAAGTTACTTCTGTTAAGGTAAAATGGCTCTAGTCTGTCTATAGGTTTCACCAGGGCTAATTGCATGGGATATCACTCATCTAAAGAAAATGTGTCAAATCTTGAGCAATTAGCAAAAAACTTGAGTATGATATTAAATTACAACTAATATTTAACAGCTCTACATTAATCTCTGAGAAGCTAATGAAGGAGCACTTACTGTTTTTACTTGGCAAATTTAATATATCCTTCAGTCCACAAAAATATTTACTGCAAAATAAGAACATTTGGATATTTATATTTTATATTTAACAATATAAAATGCTTAGTCTGAAGGGGTTACATTTCAGTGATCCAAAGAAAAATCATAACAAGGGCTCTGTGCTGTGTTCAATTTAAATAGAATTTTAACTGGTTAATGACTTACCTATTCCATTTAGGTCCTTACTGAATCCAGACTAATTTTTATGGTTGACTTATCTATTTCTAGTGGTATAAAATTTTCATTTGCTTCCTATATATGTTAGAAGAGTCATCTCCATTCCCTTTTGTGTGCTCTTAGGGGCTCTGTGAAGACTTCCTTCTTTCCCAAAATAAGTCTTATAAAAAATAGTTTTCTTTTGGTAATATTTCTTTAACAGGGAACAAAAACCTTAATGTAATTTATTTATTCATCATATCTTCCAGCCTTGCCTCTGATTTTGGTTTTCTGAAATGTTTTTCAAAAGAAGCTTAGAAAATATCAGTGGCCCTATAAAACTAGCTACTGACCAGTGATGATGTGATTAGGACTCAAAATGATCACGTTCTAGTTCTGTGTGTTGGCCAGTTTCTTATTTCTCTGAGACTCAGTCTCTTCATCTTTAAAATGAACTGAATGGGGCCAGCAGATGGCATAGTGTTTAAGGTACTGGACTCCCACATTACCAACCACGATTCTCTCTCTGGTGAGTAAGCATCCCTGTAGCAAATTTAAAAATGATGATAAATAAAATTAATAAGTAATTCTTTAAAAAAATAAAATGAGCTGAAAATACTCATGTCACAAAATGAGATAAAATCTGTAAAACACATAAAGCACTTAGCAAAGTTTAATATATAATAGATGTTTAGTATATAATAGATGCTCAATGGATGTTTGCTATCATTATTACAATGTAAACATTTAGACATTAAAAGATGTCTTTCTTGGAAAAGGTTAACACACGTTTTCTGGCACTAATGTATTCCTATAAAATATTGAAAGTGATCCTGAGGTGGCTACTGAACTTCAGCTGTGAATATTGCTTTCAGAGACTAAAAATGAAGATCATCTGCTGAGACTTCTCTCTCTAGATTCATTTCTAGTGGGAAGGGCTACCTCTGTATCCGTCTCTCCACCTCTCTGTCTCTCTGTGTCCCCCTGTGTCTTTTAATTAAAAAAAAAATTTTTTTTAAGGTAAAGTATTCTCTGGGCTCTCAAGCCTCTCCTTTATCATGCTAATTTGTGCCTTTCCCATCCTATTTAGGAGAGGCACAAATCCAGGCCCATCCTGAGAAGGCTACTGAACTTGAATTGTGTAATATTGCATTCATGCCACACTGTTCATTTTTTTGCTTTTTAAAATTAAAATATAAAAAAATTTTATTGTCTTTTTTTCTTTTTTCTTTTCTTTTCTTTTATTTATTTTTTCTTTTTCTTTCCTCTTCTCTAATTCTTTTCCTTTTTCCTTTAACTTCATTCCTTGGCTGCTCAGCCTCCACGTGCTGAGTGTCTAGACAGGTCCAAGTGAACTGTATTCAAACATCTGAATATGATTAGGGTCAGAATATTCCTCAATTCCCAATGAATCTGACGCACAAAGAGTGAAAAGCGAACGGAAGAGAGATTGCAGATCATTTCCTCCTACACGCCTCTGAACCTTCAGATTAAACTTCAAGTATTAGGAAAAAATGTCAGATAAAGAATTTAGAGTATTCATAGTGACTAAAGCTAACAGAGATGGAAAAGAAGAGAGACAATGAACTGCAGAAGAGGCAGGAGAAAGGAGCTGATGAGTTCCAGAAGATGTGGACATTCTTGCATGATCTGAAAAAGGAAATATACACCATAAAAAGAATCAAATGGAACTAACTGTTAGAGATGATGGCTACAATACAGGAAGTCAAAATCTTCTTGAAAATATTAAAAGCAGACTAGATCATACAGAAAATCGAATCTCAGATGTAGGAGATAGAATTGCTGGCCTAGAAAAATTCACCACGAGGACTGAGAAAATTGCCCAGAAAAGAGAGAATAATATATGAGAAATACTAGATACCATCAAACGCTCAAACATCCCGAAAACTAGTATCCCAGAAGATGGAGAGACTCATAAGGGCTTTGATAATCTATTCCATGAAATCCTGGAAGAAAACTTTCCAGTCCTAGAGAGGGGCATTTGAAGATCCAGTCCCAAGAAATACAAAGGACCCCAAATAGATTCAACCCAAGATCTTCTCCAAGACACATTATAGCCAGATTGATCAAAACCACAAAGACAAGATACTAAAACTGGCAACAGAGAAAAGGCAAGTTACCTACATAAGCTATCCCATCAGGCTAGTGGGCCTCTCATAGGAACAAGGAAAGAATGGGAAAATATACTCAAAATGTTGAAAGAAAAACTATTTCAATCAAGTATACTATATCCAGCAAGATTATTCTTCATATGGGAAGAGAAGACAAGATAAACAAAACTTGAAAGAACTTACCGACACCAGACCAGTTCTCCAAGAAGTTCTGAAAGGAGTGCTATGTCAGGAAAACTAAACACAGACACACAGAAATAAGAGTTCTAAAACAACTAATAAAATGGCCAGCTTAATGGTAGAGACAAGTCCAAAGTTGAACGTTATCTTCCAGAATTTAAACAGAAAGTCAGACCACAACAGAAGACAGATTAAGTACATGAATCTGATCTGGTGAAATAGAATTTTATGACTTTTGACTGAAACATTACTGATCTTCTGTGCTTTGTTTTCCAGTGTTAAGGATTTTTGTCTTCTCTTGAGTTGTGGACAGGTCCATGAACCTACTATTCAAACAGAATCTTAAACTGTTTCCTGGCTTTAAGTCTTAAGTTCTCTTAATATTTTTTTATTTTAACTTATAAAGCTAAAACTGCCTTTCTTGAAATAAAAATATATTTATTTATTTTGGTTTTATAACAGTATTTGAAAATCAGCAGTTAGTTCTCATCCACATTGACTGTAGATTTTTGAATGTGGTAACAGGTGCATAGGTCACCAGAGTGTAGAGCTTGTTGGGCAAATCTTCATCCTCATTTTGTTTTCTGGACAACCGCACACGGATTCGATATGGGACATTCCTTATTCCTTTGGCCCAGACAGCTTTGTTGAGTCTGGTATCAATGTGCACATCTGGAGTCCCCATCTCTTTCATGGCAAATTTCCGGAATTTTTTGAGTGCCTGAAGCGCACGTTTCTTGAAGCCCACGCCATGGATGCGCTTGTGAATGTTGATAGTGTATTCCTGGGTCACCACCTCGTTGATGGCAGAACAGCCCTTCTTCTCTCCACCCTTCTTTGTGAGAGCCATTCTGCCAAGCCTAAGCTGGAAAGAAAGAACGCAGAGGATTGTGGGCAAAATAAAAATATATTTAAAAAATACCTAATTAAGGACCACAGTAAGCTATATAGCCTCAGCTAGGTGCTACTTTATAGTGTGTTCATTCTACCCATAGTTTCATGCCTAAAGTCAACATATGTTCACAGATATGTATATATCAGCTGAACTTGCTATTGAAAGTATTTAGATTAATTAAGATATTTTGTGAATTAATGAAATGTGGGAAAAAAATAAAAAATGAATGGAAAGTAACTACAAGTACCAGAGACAGTGTGGGAAGAGGCTGGGAAATGGCAGAGGGTGAGAAATAGGGGGAAAATAAAATATATATATATACAAGAAACAAGAAGTGGAAAATTATTTGTTGATGATAACATTTATGATTAAGTCACTTTACAGTGTATTCTGGATGGGACATCACATTTTGTATGCTGTGATGATGTTCAGTCAAATAATGTAAAATAAGTAATTTAATAAAAAAAAAAAAAGAAAGAAAGAAAAAAAGAAAGAAAAGAAAATCATGCCGAGGTGCTTGCTTCGGTAGCATATATACTAAAGCTGGAATGATACAGAGATTAGCATGGCCCCTGTACAAGGATGACACACAAATTTGTGAAGTGGTCCATACTTTTTATGCATGGTAATTGTTCTGGAAAAAGAAATGTTATACACTGTAAAGATATATGTGATTAAATGTGATATAAAAAAATAACAAAAATATCATGCTAGGTGTGTGTGTATATATGTCCAAGATCCTGGGAGGAGAATGGAGAAGAAGGGATTACAGCATGGCTATTCTTTTGGGGGGTGGTTTCTCACTTTCCTTCTCATTGTCTGTATGTCTCTCTCTCTCTCTGTGGCATGCACTTGTGCCCTAAGGCAAAAAACCTCTTTAAAAAAATAAAGCATGCCAGAAAAAGTAGGTCTTAGATTTTATTTTTATTTAGTTATTTATTATTTTAGAGAGATTTTTACTGTAGGGTATGTCCACTCATTAGAGACAGAGAGACAGAAAGCAGGAGATCACTCCCCTGGGGGGGATGGCCACACCACAATCTCCCTTTTCCTCCATTCTCCTCTTGGGATTTTGGGCATACACACACATGTGCCCGGCATAAGTTTCAAGCCTCCGGATCTGGGACTTGAACCACGGTTGACCATGTGGGAATACAACAACATAAACATTACGCCATCTGCTGGTCTCAGGTCTTAAGTTTTAAAATGAGATATTAGCCTAAATTCCTCCAAGAATTACTGTGAACTGCCTTGTACCTAAATTGTTGTTGAACTTCTTTTAACTTCTGAATCCAATTTGCTACCGTATCTTTTGCTTCTTGCATCTGTGTGTTTGACATCTGGCCTCTCTGGTCTCTGCTGTTGGGGTGGCTAACCTCTGGCCTTTTCCCCTGATTCTCTCTAACCAGAAGGTTTGACTTTGTTACTTCACCTCATCTACCCAGGCCTGAACTTTCAACTCAAAGATCGTGTTTTGACTTTGTCCTACCAGGTCAGCATTGAGGAACCTGTCTGTGGATTCTGTACATGATGCTAAGATGTTTAAGTAATCAGTTAATGGAACTGGTAGAGCATATACTAAAACACTGAATAAACACTCATAGGGAAGATTCTAGTAATCTGCTTCTACACTCTGGACTGAGCCTCTAGTTTCAGTTTAATGCCCATTTTGTTTGGGAAATTTAAATATGACTTGGCTGGATTACTTGTCATATTTCCAAGCAACTATGATTTCCTTGAGTTTGCTTTGCATCTTAAAAAATAATTTATTTTATTTTTAAAATTTTATAGAGGCCATGTGCACTCCCTGGAGAGAGACAGAGAAAGGAAAAGTGATATAGCACCTTTATTATGGGGTATGGTTACACTGCAATTCTTTCTCGTCCATTTCTCCTTTTGGGATTTTGGGCATGTACACACATGTGCCTAGCAGGTTTTTCAGACTACCAGGTCTGAGACTCAAATTGCACAGTCAGCCATGTGGGGTCCAGTCACCTTAACCACCATGCCATCAGTGGCCCAAAAAAAGAACTTTTAAATCTGATATGACATTCATTGTTAAGACCCAGCTGAAGTGTTGCAGGTGGAAAGGTGCTGCTGGGACTGCATGGAAGGTCCAGGTTTGGTTCCTGGCGCAGTGTGAACAGGTTGCCTGTGGTTCTAACTATGGTAAGCTGGGGCAGTGGGGTCATGACATGGTGAGGCTTTGTCAAAAATTTCTCTTGGGACCAGCAGATGGCATAGTGGTTATGTCGCTGGTCTCCCACATAATTGACTGAGGTTCGAGTCCTGGACCTGGCAGCTTAAAACTCATGCCGAGTGCATGTGCGTGCATGCCCAAAATCCCATGAAGAGAGTGGAAGAGAAAGGATTGCAGCATGGCCATCCCCCTGGGGAGGGGTTATCTCTTTATGTCTCTCTGCCTCTCTCTCTGTCTCTCTGGTGAGTGCACACACCCTATAGCAAAAATCTCTCTCTCTCAAAAAAAGAAAAAAAATCTCTCTCTCTCTCATACTTTTTCTCTCGCATAAAAAAATAATAATAATGATTAAGACATAGGGAAGTACAGAGAGGATACAATGGTCCTTTAATCCTTTTGTAGAAATAGCTAGTTAACATGTGGTACTTTTTTCTTTTCATAAAGATTTATGTAATTGAGATAGCATTTCTGCATTTTCTATTTAACACTATAATAAGCATCCTTCACTCCATAAATACCTCTTTATAAACATGATTTTAATCACTGTATAATATTCTATATATGGATGTAGATTTACAATATTATAAATTTATACTGATTTCATTGGTTTGGTTATTAGAAATAACACTAAATAATGATATTTGTGTGCAAATATTTTCCTCATAAATTAACAACGGAGTTTCTTTTGAAAGAATTAATTAGTTAATTAATTTATGATTTGATAAGAAAGAGAAAGTGAGAAAGCAAGCCACTAGGTCCGGGACTCGAATGGTGGTCAGCCTTGTGGGAGTGTCCAGTGCCTAAACCACCATATCACCTGCTGGTCCCAACAATGGAGTTCTAATGCTCTTTTTTAAAAAGCAAATTCTTAGTTTTATCTTATTTCTGCTACTTTTGAGACTGGAGTAAGTAACAAGGCTGAGACAATAGTATAGAAACTTGAATATCTACTAAATGAATAAATAGTATGAAAAAGGTGATTTGCTCTCAGTAAAAATGAATATATGCAAGTGTGGAGTTCAGTGAGGGCTCTATCTTTGAACATAAATACATTAAAGAGGAGGGATATAGAAATGAGGAGAAAAGTAAGTGAAACTAAAAATAATAATCAGCAAACTGCTTTCTATTCCTGTGAAATACTTCTATTACCAGAATAAAGAATATACTCATTTCTTGCTTGCCCATTGAGGCAGATTGCTAGCCCATGAGCAAACCTGTTTGTTCTTCCTGGACACATTAGCAAGACTGTTTCCCAGCCTTCCTTACAGTGAAGTGTGGACAAAGGAAGATGAGCCAGAGATGGAAGCCACTTCCAGGCTTCCCCATAACACATTCTCACTTTCAGTCCTCTGTGTTTTATCCACTCAGCTCTTGATGCTCAGAAGGTGCAAGCCATTTGCTCAGGGTGGTAGAATCACATGATGGAAGCAGCCAGATTCTGTACTCTCTACTTGGAAACCATTACTGGAGTAAATAACAATTTGAGTTATGGGAGCCAGAAACCTACACTCATTTTCCTTCTCCTTCACTCTCACATTCCATCTATGAGGTCCTTGATTTTTGTCTCCTACATGTGCTGAATAGTTCATTTCATCTCGCAACCTGTGTTCTTGTCCAAGTTAACGTGGCATCTTTCCCCAGGTTGCTGGGATCACTTTCTAACTTGCATCCATTCCTCTTCCAGCCTATCTCCAGGTCAAAGTGCAAATCTGATGATATTACTTACCTGCTTAAATAAATAGTAGGTTGTTGGGAAAGTCATGACATATTTTTCTATGCAAAAAAAGCCTCATGATTTTCCAGACAACCCAATAGCTTCCCATTGATCTACGAATACAGATGCAGCTTCTTCAATGATATCTGCTCATCTCTCCATGCTTATCCCAAGCTCCAGGCATATCATTATTTTGGTTGCTTGGACTCTGTCCCAGAAAATGTTCATTCCTGCCAATGGTATTCATATATGCACATCTCTTTTTGCTTTCTCCTACCTTTATAATGTAGTTAGTTCCTCATTTTTTTAAAGTATTTATTTAATATTGTTTATTTGACCAGAGAGAGACAGGGAGAGAGAGAGTGAGAAAACAAGTTGCCAGATTCAGGACTCAGACTGTGGTAGTCCAGTGGCCCTAACCACCATACTACTGGCCAGCCCAACTCTTGCTCACCTTTAAGATCTTCATGTGACATTTTTTCCAGGGAGGGTTGAGATGTCATTTAATTTTCTTCTAATACAGGCTCTTGTAGCACCTCATGCATTATTTATTTATTTATTTGTAGACATGGTCACAGTTGCAATTTACAAATTCTATGTAATTTAAACATTTCATTTGTTCGTGGGATTATTTGATTGTTTCTCCAGTAAACTGTAGTTCCTTAAACGTAGGAATAAATAGCCATCCTATCTATGCTTGTGGAAAGAATGGAATAAAGGGAGAAAGGAAAGAAAGAAAAAAAGGTTGGGGAAATGAAGAAACTGGTGGATGGAGTGAGATTTGTCACCACATCATTCAGTATTAGGAGTCAGGATCTTGGCCGAGTGTTAGGAACCATAAGGTTTATGAGGTTTCTTGACATGTTGTTTGTTGTGTTTTGCTTCCATGCCTTCGTGTATAAATTCTCTCTGTTGAAACTCCTTTCCTCTACTTAAAAAAGCCATGTTCCACCTTTAAGATCTGTCCAGGGGTGCTTTCACTAACACAGCTCCCTCCCCACTTGTGCTCCCTACATATTTAGTTGAAAACTCTGATTGCTTATGACAAGAATTTCTGTAGAAAATGTTAATTAGTAGAACTATATTTCAGTCTTTAGTATGTTTGAAATTTTTCAACTGATACTTTATAAAATGTCTTTGACTTCAACCAAAGACATTGCAACCATGTAAATTTTAAATATTTCTGTTAAATGTAGGAAACCTCTATCAAATTTCTATTACATGAAATATGTTTGGGTTCTTATCATTCCAAATTTTCTTTTGCAGAGGCTCATCTTAAATATCCTTGAAATGGCTACCTATTAGCCAGCGAGTTGTTTATTATTATTTATTTTTCAGTTTTACCAGAGAGACAGAGTGAGAAAGCAAACTGCTATATCCGAGACTCAAACTGTGGTCAGCCACATCGGAGTCCAGTGCCTTAACCACCATACCACCTGCTGACCTCAGTCAGTGAATTGTTGATGCCCTGTTGTAGTGTATAATAATCAGTTTATGTGATATTCACTGATGTTATTGTTCCATATCAAAGCAGAGGACATTTAAATATTTTTCTAGTGTGTTCACATCATTGACTCCTCTTCATTAATTTGATTACTATTTAACCCAGGAGTCTATTCATTACTTCTATTTGAAATTTATTTCTTCCTGTCAATACATTACAGCTTTTGGTATTACTGAAAAATAGTTTTGGTTACAGTTTACTTCTCATTACCAGAATAATTTCTGGTGAGTTCTTACAGATATATACAAATATATTTTTATGATATTGTGCATTTATAATTATATATACTTCATAATTAAGTGTATATATGAGTGGGAATTGGTTAAAAACCAAATCCTCCCCTTATAATTTTTCATCTCTGATGGATAGAAGACTTTTCCATAGATTAGCTACAGCTTTATTTTCTCTACTACTTGCATCTGGTGGTAGATGCAATGGGACTCCTTGCCCTGAACTGTTGTACATGCTCCCTTCCAGAGCCTTGGAAGGGGCTGGTTCAAGGGAGGACCTTTGAGGCTTTAGCTTCATTAGCTCTCCTGAAAATTCACCTTTGAAGGAGCCTGCCGTTCTGTAGGCAGTGATCTGAGTATGGGCAGCCCTTCTCACAGAATGGCAGTTGGTAGAAAAGTGCCCTAGGCTAGGCAGCTGCTAGTAGGATGTTTCTGAGGTTGGTACTAGACAATTTATCCAAATATCTAAGAACAACTGAGCTCCAGTTGCCCTCAGAGGTGACCACTCATCAACTCCCTCATTTATTGTCATCTTTCTATGGTGTAAATGTCCACCCTCCTCTCCTAGTTCCTCAATTGTGTGTTGAGGTTTGGTTATGAGGAGTTTAAGAGGGTGGAAACTTAATCTGACTATGGTGTTAAAAGAGCCTTCGGGAGGAAAATTGGGATTAAGGTCATCAGGGTGTAATCCTCATGACTGACACCTGGTGGATTTATTTATTTATTTTTTTATTTATTTAATTTTCTTTTATACATTCAATCACATTATTTAGCTTATAAAGTGAATATTTCAGTGTGTGAACATTTCTCCCTAGTCCAGTTGATAAAACTATAAAATATCTTCAATAGATAATACTATAATTCTTTGTCCCATTAATACTTTGCCTTCATATTTTTCTTCTAAATGCCCTTCCTCAGGCCCTACCCTTCCACACACACTTTATCTGGTATTTACACCCATTTACTGTGTTTGTATATCCTCTAGTCCATCAGTTTCAGTCACAGAGTGCGACACTCGGTTTATATTAAGTGGGACATCCAATGTCTCTCCTTCATAGCCTGGCTTGCTTCACTCAGCAGTAAATATTCCATATTCTTCTACTTTCTGTCAAAAGCCAGGTTTTTTTTTTTTATGGTTTAATAGTATTCCATAGAGTATATGTGCCACAGTTTTTCTATCCATTCATCTGTTCATGGGCATTTAGGTTGGTTCCATGTCTTAGCAATTGTGAATAGTGCCACAATAAACATCGATGTGCAAGCGCTTTTCCAATGAAGAATTCTTCTGTCCTTTGGGTAGATACCAAGGAGTGGGATTTCTGGATCATATGATAGTTCTATTTGTAGATTTTTGAAGAATCTCCAAATTGTCCTCCACAGTGGCTGGACTAATTTACATTCTCAACACAATAAAAGCTATCTATGAGAAACCCATAGCGGACATCATCCTAAATGGAGAAAAGCTAAAAGCTTTCCCACTAAAAATGGGTACAAGACAAGGATGCCCACTTTCTACACTCCTTTTCAATATGGTACTGGAAGTCCTCGCCAACGCAATCAGAAGAAAAAATAAAAGGCATTCAAATAGGAAAAGAAGAGGCGAAATTCTCTCTATTCGCAGATGACATGATTGTATACATAGAAGACCCAATGGTTTCCATGAAAAAATTTTTGGAAGTAATACACGAATACAGTAAAGTTACAGGATACAAAAATCAGTATACAGAAATCTACAGCATTTCTATATATGAACAACAGGCAAACTAAGATAGAACTGAAAAAAGTTATTCCATTTACCATAGCCACGAAAAGTATAAGATACTTAGGAATAAATCTAATGAAAGAAGTTAAAGACCTCCACAAGGAAAACTGTGAGAAGCTAAAAAAAGAAATTGAAAGGGCCAGCAGGTGGTGTGGTGGTTAAGGTACTGGACACTCCCACATGGCTGACACGGTTTGAGTCCCGGACCTGGTGGCTTGCTTTCTCACTTTCCCTCTCTCTCTCTGTGTGTCTCTCTCTGGTCAAATAAAAAAAAAATAAATGAGTGGATAAATAAATAAATAATTACAAAAAAAGAAATTGAGAATGACACAAAAAAATGGAAGGACATCCCATGTTCCTGGATTGGAAGAATTAATATAATCAAAATGGCAATTCTACCCAAATTAATCTACATATTTAATGTAATGCCAATCAAAGTACCAGACACATTCTTCACATATCTAGAAAAGACAATCAGAAAATTCATCTGGAATCATGCAAGACCCCATATTGCCAAAGTAATTCTACACAAGAAGAGTGGAGTGGGAGGCATCTCACTCCCTGATCCAAAAATATACTACAAAGCTGTGATAATCAAAACAGCATGATACTGGCACAGAAACAGACATGTGGACCAATGGAACAGAATAGAGTCCCCAGAAATAAATTTTCCAACATATAGTCAACTGATTTTTGACAAAGGGTACCAGTCAATTCAGTGGGAAAAGGAAAACCTCTTCAGCAAATGGTGCTGGAAAAACTGGATTTCCACCTGCAGAAAGATGAATCTGCACCCGTACCTCTTGCCTTCAACAAAAATCAAGTCAAGGTGGATCAGAGATCTAAATCTAAGACCTCAAACTATAAAACTGCCCCTAGAAAACACTGGGGAAACTCTGGGAGATTTTGGGGTAGAGAAAGACTTCTTAATAAGATCCCCAAAGCACAGTTGATAATCCCCAAAATAGAGAAGTGGGATTACATCAGACTCAGAAGTTTCTGAGTGGAAAAAGACACAGTCATTAGTGTGAATTGACAGCCCTCAGAATGGGAAAATATTTTTGTAAATTATGGATTAGGTAAGGGACTGGAAACCAGAATACTCAAGGAACTCAAGCAGCTGTTTGGAAAAAAGATGATCAACCCTATTAAAAGATGGGAGAATGAGTTGAAAAAAAAAACCACTCTCTAAAGATGACATATGAATAGCCAAAAGGCATATGAAAAAACGTTCAACATCCCTCATTGTAAGGGAAATGTAGATCAAAACACCTAGCCCCAGTCAGAATGTCTAAGATTAAAAAAACAAAAAATGATAAGTATTGACGGGGGTGTGATGAAAGGGGAACTCTCCTGGTGGATTTATAAGAAGAGAAAATAAGACAGAGACACAAAGACATATATGCCCATGTCCTCCCCCTCTGCCATGTTGTGGAGTAGCCAAAGACCTCACCAAATGCCACCCCTGGACCTTGGACCTCCAAACTGTGAGCTGAATGAACCTCCATTTTTATAAATTGTTCAGACTCAGGTATTTTTCTTTTATTAGTAGAATAAACTTGAACATCTTCTTTCCCTGGCTCACTTTCCTCACTTCTTGTAGTGTACTTCTTGAGATAACCCATGAAACTTATCTAACTCAATTCTATGTTAGGGTGCACTTTTGGGGCAACAAAATTCAAGACACCTGGTTTAAGCCATGTGCAAGTAATTTTCCATTTAAAGAAACATAATCTAAATATTAAAATGCGAAAACATGGAATACAGTTTTTAAAGAGAATAATTGGGAGATACATAAATAAAGAAATCATGTATTTGTGTTACATGTATCTGTTTAAAGATAATGCTGAGATTCTGCAGAAATTAGTTTCTACTGGAAGGTTTAAGAAAAGAATTATTGCATCCAAGTTTTAAAAAATTTTCTTGCATTTATATTCCAAAGCAGGCTTATTAAAGGGTTCTGTGCTCTGTTAACATACACATGCGTTTACAGTATAAACAGCTTAGCTACACATCTGCGTTGACTGCATGTAAGAGGCAGTTAACTTTTTGCATTGTTTCTGTTCAGCAATCTTGATATTTTAGTCTGCTGGCCAGATGAAACAAGATTGGTTTTTTTGTACCAGATGTGTCACAGTTTGGGTTTGTGTTTTGCAGGTGTTCCCCCCAGCTGGGAAGATGGAAACTTGCCATTTTTCAGAGATGATGATTCAGGATAGAAATATAAGTGTGTTAAAAATAATTCGACATATTAATGGGGGGTTTTGTCCCTTGTGGGCTACTTATGCATAACATATGAGCAGAACACCAGCTGTTCTATATTTTAAAAGGAAAATTAGAAAGTTAGATGCATAGATATTCAAAACATAAGCAACTGCTCGAAGTCATGGAAACAAGATTCAACAATAACCTTTTATTTGTGAAGCTTCCCAAGAAATAATAATCCCACTGGGCTGTGTTCAGGTGGTCTTAACCTATTGAACAACCTTTCTGTTTTCATCATTTGGTTTCACCGAAGCATCTCCTTCGTAGAGGCAGGATGGTGGAGATGAATACATACATTACTTATGGGGATTGGTTTCTGGCTTATTCTTTTCCTCCAATACTTATATATTTTACCACAATTCAAGAAAAACTACTCATTTTTGCTGTTTTCACTTAAACATATTATGAAAGAACTAAAAACCCATTGAGGACCAAGTGGTTAATATATTGTGAAATATTATATTACTCTAAAGCAAGAAGCTTTAGGTGTTGATGTTCATAGTACATATTTGACCCTTCAAAAATTACCTAATTAATATTATGCAATGTCAAAGAATGGGAGCATTCTTTCCATGAACCTTTTTCCTTACACTAATCCTCACAACAGGAAGGACTTTATAAGCCTTTTTATGAAGCTCCTGGGCCATCGAGCGTTAGACCTACTAGAACTTCCTACTGTTGCTCTCAAAGCTCTATCATGCAGAAGAGCTCCATTTGGATTTTTTTTTTTTTTTGGAAAAGTTTTTGCTATAGGGTGCGGGCATTCGCCAGAAAGAAAGAGATAGAGAGACAAAAAGCAAGAAATCACCCCCCAGGGGGGATGGCCACACCCCAATCCCTTCTCCTTCATTCTCCTCTCAGGATCTTGGACACACATGCACACGTGCTCGGTGTCAGTTAAAGCCACCGGGCCCAGGATTCGAACCGCAATCGACTACGTGGGAGTTCAGTGACATAGCCATTACACCAACTGCTGGTCTCCCATTTGGATCTTGAGTTAGCCTTTTTTTCTCTTGGAAATTGCCATCCTCTCAAGTATAGCAAGTTCTATGTGATTGGTCTTTGTATTCCAATTTTTAGAATTCAGGAGTGTGTTGCCTGAAAGAATCACTTCTGTCTCTCTAGAATTAAAGAGAACAAATTGGCTACATCTTAGAGAGTTATTCAGAATCAGGTTAGTATCTGTGTTATTCAATCTTAGAGCATGTAATGGCTGTGGTGACAACTAGTCATGCCATCAGATGTGAATGACATTGTGTGGGAAAGACTTGGAGAAAAGGAATTACTTGTTGATGCTAAAATCTGGAGTATGGCCAATGAGAAGAGTTCTAATCTAAGCTATAAGACCTGCATTCTAGAAGCAGTACTCTGGCTCAACAAATTGTGACCAAGTGTTGAAGACAAGGTTTGACAAGAGTTCTAGAATCCTTTCATTATTAAAAAGAAATAGAACTGGAAAATGGCACAGTGGTGAACCCTGAGGCTCCGCAAGGTTGATCCACATGAGAAGGTTCAGAATTTGTGTCTGGAGATCTCTCTGAGCACGCTGGGCACATGTATGCCCATGATTAAGGGCTGACTGAGGCCATGGGGTGGAGTGGAAGGGATCACAGTTCAAGATCCTGTTTCAGTGCTATCTTTCTGTCTCTCTTTGTCTCTTGCTCATGGAAGGAAAAGGAAAAGGTATGTAATAAAAGAGATTTTATGTTTGGAGGAGACAGAGATTGCAATTTGTCAAAGAAACTGCTTAAAAGGGAAATTGGTTGGTTGAAGGGAAGTTATTCTCAATCGCCTTTTCTAACAACTGACAGAAAATAATTATCCAGTTGGAGAACAGAGAAATCTCAGAGCCCAGGACACATTAGAGCGTTGAAATGAGGCAAACTTCTAGATCAGTCTTCATTACCGAGGCTCTCTGATAAAAAGCGTTTCTCTGGAAGCACGTTTGAAGTGAGGAAATCCATAACTTGCCTTTTTTCACTGGTAAAACAAGGTAAAGTGATTTTTCTAGTCAAACATGAGTACCTATTTTTTAATCAGTGGAAAGGACCAAATGCATGCATAATTTAAGAGTAAATTCTAGAAAAAAAGTTTTGAAGTGTAATTGAAAAACTTATAACTAAATTGAATTATTTCTCATAGCTCAGCCCCAGTAATGAACCCACATTGTGAAAATTTGTTTTGGGATTGGAACTATTAATTTTTTTTCTTCCACCCACCAATGTTCAGTGCTTCCCAATAACCTCTGCGTATAAAGAAACTCAGATGCTTCCATAGGTTTGGCAATAGAGCTATCTGTTCTTTTAGTCCATCCTTGAGGTGACAATTAGTTATAGTTTTTAAAGCTGGAAGGACACATTTCAACATCCCAGTTTTATAGATAAGAAAAACAAAGTTCTGAGAAGCTAAGTTCTGTCAAATTCTCTTAGCTGATTAACATTAGAATTGAGTCTAGGTTCCTGATTCTTCTACAACATATCAGTGTTGGGTGTTGACAGAAATTATCATAGAACTTTCTCAGATATTTGCTAAGCAAAAAGAAGGATGACTCTGAGAGTGAATTATTCCCATAATTTCCTTTTTTGGGACTGGTTTAAATCAGTGATTTTCGATGAAGTTAAGAAAAAGGGACTCATGTGTAGTTTGAAAACAAAGCAGGACTTTGTCTTATTGCTTTGGTTTGTTTTTAGTTATGATATTTATTTTATTTTGAATTTCAAATTACACTAAAAGAAAGCATGAGATTTTTATGTTTACTGAGAATGGTTGTACCTATAAAAGAACTCATGTGTTGGCTCCTCAAAATCCTTTCCAGGTTTTTGCTTTCATACATTAAAAAACAATTTTTTTTTAACTTGGTATTCTTTTTGGTCAAATATGAAACTAAAAATATGGGTGCATTTAGGCCGTGGAATTAATGGATGAATAGTCTGTGTTTCAGTTTCTTTTTTGATCCCCAAATAAAAAGGAATTGCAGGTGGAAATAGCCTATCAATTAATATCAACCTACTAATGAATGGGTAAACAAAATGTAATTTTTTTTTAAATTGCTAGTGGTGCATGTACTTGCCAGAGAGAGAGAGAGAGATCAAGAGAGACAGAGAGAGATGGCATCTTCTAATGGGGTATGGCATGCTGTAATCCTTTCTCCAACGTATCTCCATCTTGTCAGGACTTTGGGCACACATGCGCAGGTGCCCAGCATGGTTTTAAAGTCATTTCAAGTCACTAGGGATGGGACTCTAATTGTGACCAGCCAAATGGGGTCTAACTTTCTATGCACAGCAGGTAACTGATGCACCATGGGGTTGGTCTCAGATGTGCTATACTTATGCAATGGAATATTATTGAGTCACAAAAAGAATGAAGTATTGATATATACTGTAACATGGAGGAACCTTGAAAATGTTATGCTACATAAAAGAAGCCAGGCACAAAAAGCCACGTATGATCTTAGTTTTATATGAAATGACCAGAAGAGGCAAATTCACAGAGATAGAAAGTAGATTAATGGTGTCTTCCACCAGGTTTTGTGAAATGGGAGAATGGTGAGAAACTAATGGGTATGGGTTTATTTTTGAGTGATTAAAAATGTGAAGCTAGATAGTAGTGATATTTATACAACATTCTGAGGGTACTCTATGCCACTGGAGTTTATCCTTTAAGATGGCTACAGTGGTGAATTTTATACTATGTGTATTTTATCACAATAGAAAAAAGAATTGCTTCAGTGAAACTTTGATTTTTCTATCCTCTCCATGTGTCTATGATTTGTAAATAGGACTAGGCTTTAGGATGAAAGGGCAACCATCTTGTCCACAATTAATAGCTTCTATCAGTCTGATATATATGTATTTGGAGGTAAAAGTGGAAGTTCAAGGTCTATGCATAAATATTTCAGAGATTTTTGTTTCTTCTATAGTCTCTCGGGGAGCCATAGACAAGACCCACCTTTTTAAGAGTGAAAAATCTGATGGAAAAAGGTCTTAAGCTTTTGTTTGTTTGTTTTTGTTTTAACATTACCATTCCCACTTTAATCTGAGAGCTATGTTCTTATGTAGTAAAATCATTAGACTGATATGAAGTGGAAATGTTTATATCACAGCTTGATTTACCTGGACCAGAAGTAATCACATAGACAGAGGGGAGAGGCATGTACTCAACAGTCCTGTGGTGTGGCTGGTTGTTCACTCTGCTTCTTTTGCTTTCCTTTGGTCAGTCAGACCTGTTCTCACTCCACCCTTTCTGTGCCCCTTTAACCTTTAAAAACCTGTCTCCCACCTTCATTCAAGGAGTTTGTGTTTTATTCTTTGGTCTATGGGTGAATTGCCTTTTTTAAAAAAGTTTATTTATTCCATGAGTGAGACATAGAGAAAGGGAGACAGATAGAGAGACAGGGACACAGCACTCCTGACAGGATATTGATGCTGAAGTATACTCCCAGCTTCAGCCAGCCCTCGATCACAAACACATATGTCTGGCGTACTCAGGACAGGTCTGTGAAATGAACCCAGAACTTCCATGTGGGGCAGTCGTGCAGAGCATTGTATTTCATTGCTGTGTGATCAACTAGCCCCTGAACTTTCTTTTTGATAATTCCTGCACACTTAATAAATTCTTTGATGTTTATTTTAGCAGCAAGGTTATCTGGTTATTCATATATGCTTTGAACCTGGAAGTAAAAAATTGGCTGTACTTTTCTGTGACATAATTTTAACATTTTTTTGCTGCTACTTCTTCTCATTTATATACTGGGTCATTGAGAATTTCATAAAAAAAAAATGCCTCATAACTTGGGACAAAGATTTTGTGTAGTGGTAACTTTGCTAGATTCCCACATAACCAACAGCAATTCAAGTCCTGGACCAGGAGGCCTGAAACTCACAGCAGACATGTATGCGTGTGTGTGTGTGTGTTGTGTGCCCAAAATCCTGAGAGGAGAATGGAGGAGAAGGGATTGTGGCATGGCCATCTTCCCTGGCGGATGGTTATTTGCTTTCCGTTTCTCTCTGTCTTTCTGGTGAGTGCATGTGCTCGACAGCAAATATCTCTCCCCCCGCCAAGAAAAAAGCCATCACTTTTCCAATGATCCAATATTTTAAAAAAGGCAACACAAAGGGATCAGCAGTTGGAGTAATGGCTATGTTGCTTGACTCCCATGTAGTCGACTGAGGTTCGAGTCCCGGACCTGGTGGCTTAAACTCACACTGGGCGCATGTGCATGAGTGCCCAAGATCGAGAGGAGAATGGAGGAGGGGATTGTGGTGTCGCCATACCCCCTGGGGGGTGGTTTCTCACTTTCTGTCTCTCTGTCTCTCTCTCTCTGTCTTTCTGGTGAGTGCACGTGCCCTATAGCAAAAACTTCTCCAAAGAAAAAGAAAAAAAAGAAAAAGGCAACATGAAAATTAATGATTATTCTTGCTCAGGAAGCTATTACTGATTTTCTTCCCCATGCACAAAAATTATGTTGACTGTTATTGGCCACCTTTAAAAACCTCTGAAGATTGGGTGGCCTTCTAAAAGATATTTACTTTTACTTAAAATATGATACATCAAAGTGAATGATATATTTTAGGCAGATGAAAGGACATAAAGCCTATTCATAGAATTGGGAGGGAGAGTAAATTTGCTATAGTGCATGACCTCGCTGAATGCCAGGAATAAGAACCATTGTTATAGTCTTCCTCTGTAAGCACTGAGTATAAAGATGAGAAATTTTAGTTATAAATGAATGAAGTGTTAGGATTTTAATTTTATTTAGAAAATAAAACTTCCCCAGTAATACACCTTTCACACATTTTTCTCTGCATCTTCTAGAAGTCTTGAGTCCAGGAATGTTATATTTATTAGTTTGTTTCTTCAGATCAACTCCAAGTGATTTAGGAAGAATTCATCTTCTCATCTGTTCTCCATTAGCTTTATCAATAGAATAATTTTCTAGGGAACACTTGATTCACTTTGGGAATTTTGGAAAATTTTGCTTACTTTTTATTTTATTTTTTTAAAGAAACATTTTTGCTATAGGGTGCATGTACTCGCCAAAGAGACAGAAAACAAGAAATCACCCTCCAGGGTGATGGTCATGCTCCAATCCCTTCCCTGTCATTCTCCTCTTAGGATTTTGGGCTCACATGCACACCTGCCCAGAGTGAGTTTAAATTGTCAGGTCCAAAACTTGAACCACAGTTGACTACATTGGGAGTCCAGTGACATAACCATTATGCCATCTGCTGTTCCCTGCTTACTGTTTTTTAAAGTTGATGAAATTTTTTTCCTTTTTTTTTTTTTGAGAAGTTTTTGCTATAGGACGTGTGCACTCACCAGAGAGACAGAGAGCCAGAAAGCGAGAAGCCACCCCCCAGGGGGGATGGCCATGCTACAATCCTTTCTACTCCATTCTCCACTTGGGATCTTGGGCACACACGCACACGTGCCTGGAGTGAGTTTAAGCCACCGGGTCTGGGACTCGAACTGCGGTCGACTACATGGGAGTCCAGCAACATAGCCATTATGCCAACTGCTGGTCCCACTTTTTTTTTTTGTTTCTTTCTTTAGACAGAGAGAGAGAGGGAGAGAGAGGAAATGAGAGAAAAGCCCTCAGCAGAATCTCACACTGAGTTTCCTGAGCCTTCCCAGTCAGGGTTGTGTGTGTATGTCAGGTGCATATAGGCAGACCAGAACAAGCACCTTGATATTCCATATGGCTTCCAGCACTGCAGAGCAGTATGCTACTGCTGAGCCACCATGGCTGGGTTTTATAACCAAACACTTCTAGAGAAATTGATAATACCTGTTAATCATTTCCTCTAAATTCTCCCCTATGTAGTTTCTGGTATCTACCATTACTCTTTCTACTTTAATGCCTTCTAGTCCTTCAGTTTCTGCTGTAGAGTACAGACATTCAGTATATATCAAGTGGGGACACACAGTATTTGTCTTTTACAGCCTGGCTTATTTCAGTACACGTAGACAAGTGAAATAGGTTATGGAACAGTATACCTCACCAGAGTAAAAAATGTCATTGACAATTCAACATATACTTCCAAGCAAACAAATAAAACTAGGGGAACTATTACTGAATGTATGCAACATGATGTAATGTTCAATACTGAGAAAGATAAATATGCTTATATATTACATACTATATGCATGCTTTGAAAATCCATACTGTATCCCACTAATATGTATAATAATTATATGTAAACTATAGACCAGAATGCAAAGCAGACCATTCTCAAATTTTAATGATAGTTCCAGAAGTTGGATTTATGGTTGTCGTAAATTTTATAATTTCTTTCATTTTAAAAATTTGGCAGAGAGCACATACACTTGCTAGAAAGAGACAGAAAGAAGGGAGGGAGCAAGAAAGCACCCCCAACGGGGAATGGCCATGCCTCAATTGTTTCTCCATTTCTCCCACCTTTTTGGGATTTGGGGGGCACACTTGCACACGTGCCCAGTGTGCTTCTCTAGCTGCTGGGTCTAGGACTTGAACTATGCACCCAGTCATGTGGGATTCAGTTCATATTAACATCAGGACATGGGTTGGTCCCAAATTTTATAATTTCTTTAAAAAAAAATCTAAAAATACCTTGCTGAAATCAGCATATTGTACAATAGTGATTCATTACCATGTAATCAACAATACCTTTAGACTGATCATGAAAATAAAAACCAACACAAATATGGTAGATCCTCATTTTCTAAAGAAATATATCTTTATTGACTTTTTCCATTTTCTTACAAAGCAGTTAAAAAACTCATTCTTGCCTATTCAATGGTATGATGGCTGCCTCCTTATGAAACTGTTGGTGGAGTTGTAGTGACTTCTTGAGCAAAACAGAAATCATCATTGCTTGGTCCCACTTTTATTGGAATGAATCCAGGTTTCATTGGATGGTGTATGCTAACTCTCTTAAAGAAAACCAGAAATTCATGTCTAATTTACAAACAGTAATAAAGACAAACTTTGAGTCTTTACAGATTAAATGCCCACTTTATACCATGGTGTAATTGTTTGAATTATGGATGAGTGTACAGAATAGAGAGATGTAGATGCACTAGATATATCTATAAATAAAATAGTGCTTTAGGGTATCAATATTCTTTGGCTGATTTAAATGCCTGTGGTGGACTCCTATAGAAGACTAGAATGAAAATGGCCCAACTATTATTGTCAATCTTAACACGGAGCTTGTGCGGAAGGTGCCTATACTGTTGACAGTCAGCATCTCCAGGTCCACGATGTATTCTCTCGGTCCTGATAGCGACTTCACGAGCACAAGCATTGCACTCACAGGACTTGTTTGCTACAATAAAAGAAAATGAATGAAGGGAGAGAATAATTTTTCTTGGGTTGGAGTTTCTATTATTTTTTAGACTATCTCCTAAAAGAATTAAGGAAAAAATTTTGAGGGTGGGATAAAAGAGCCACTACTTAGTCCCTTCTTGGTTTTAATTCTTCTTGGTTCTTATAATTTGTTCACATATAGTCATTCGCTCTAAGTGACAAGGACCTTATTTATTTATTTATTTTTTTGGAGAGATTTTCACTGTAGGGCGCGTGCGCTCGCCAGACAGACAGAGAGAGACATAGAGACAGAAAGCAAGAAATCACCCCCCAGGGGGGATGGTCACGTCGCAATCCCTTCTCCTCCAATCTCCTCTCGGGATCTTGGGCACGCACGCACACATGCCCGGCGTGAGTTTTAAGCCACCAGGTCCGGGACATGAACCGCGGTCGACTATGTGGGAGTCCAGCGACATAGCCATTACGCTAACTGCTGGTTCCTGAGGACCTTATTTTTTGATAGTGCTTTGTTTTCTATTCCTCCCTCTCTGTTAACATTTCTCGTCCCTTTTATTGAGTGGTTCCAGTCTTCATAAAGACTAGAGTTCAGATGAGAAGCTGATTTTTTTTTTTTGCTAGAAGATATGTGTGAAAGAGAGAGGGTAAGAGAGGGAGGGAGTAGAGAGAGACAGACAGAGAGAGAGAAATCACCCTGCATGGTGCATAGTCATGCCATAATCCTTTTTCTATTTTTTCCTCATATAGGGATTTTGGGCATACAAGCTGCCAGGTACAGGACTTAAATCATGGTCAGCCATGTGAGATTTAGCTGCCTTAACCACCAGGGCACAGGCTGGCCTGAACCTGATCATTTTTGAACTGGTAAATAAAGTTGTCACTTTTCACTTGCTCAACATTGTAGGCAGTGACACATAGAGTATTGTCACGCACTGCTTAGCGATACGGATATGTTCTGAGAAAGGTGTTGTTAGGTAATTTTATCATTGTGAGAACATCATCGAGTATAGTTACACAAACCTAGATGGCACCCAAACTTAAATCTATTACAACCAACACTATATGGCATAGTCTACATGCTCCTTATGGGACCACCATCATATATGTGGTCCATAATTGGCTGAAATTCCTTTATGTGGTGCATGACTGTAGTTGATTTCAATAGACTATGGTAAATGTTAAGACAACATGGGGGATATGGAGAGTAGGTATAAAGATATGTCAAGATGTATATACACAAAGAAAAAGCAAAGGACCCTGAAACATCAAGGGAAGACTTTTGAATGTCTAAGGAGAGTCATCGGGATAAATGGAAGTTTTGTAAAGTAGTATGTTTAAGAAAACTAAATGAAGTTTCATTTTGATGAAGGTGATGGGTTTTAGAGAGTGGAGGGAGATGAGGTTGGAGAGTCAGGTGAGTGGATATATGAGTCTGAATGCCAAGGAATGGAGACATGGACTAGGATTTAGCAATCATCTCAGTGGGTGAACATTAAACCAAGAAAGAAGAATGTATATATGTGTGTGTATGTGTGAGTGTGTAATGATAAAGCTGAAGTCCTAGCAGAGGATAACGTTCAGGGAGCAGCCAGAGGAGAAACCACAAAACCACTGAAGAAAGCTAAGAAGATATAGATAATTTGGAAAACAGATGAGTGGCCAGAAATATCCAATAGAATGGGAAGGATGAGTTCTTTTTCACAGTAACTTCCATAGGACAGTATAAAGGGAAGACAGAGAAGTGGCCACGAAGTGAGGAAACACAGACTATGATTACAGAATGAATTTTAAGAACCTGGTCTCACAAGAGAGAGAAGAAACAGGGAAACATCTAGAGGGAGAAACAAGTTGAATATGTAGGAGGTAGAGGGGAGCCTGATGAAACCTGGTTCTAAAGGAGTAGGAATGAAGAGCACAGCGGTGGGTTGGCCTTCATTGACAGAAGGGAAACCTGTCTTTGAAATGAGAGGAAGTCAGTTCTAAGGGAGACTCATAAACTTCAGCTTGTACTGCAGTGGGATGGGAAGTTTGGTAAGCCATGTCTATTGGTCTATTGAAGGGGATTGTTGAACATAAGGACCCATTTGAAGTTGGAGATTAAGATTTTATGGTATTGGCAATCTCTTTGGACAAGCTGGGTATGAAAATAGACATGGACAAGATTGATCCAGGATTACTGGGCAGAAGGTTAGAGTTTTGGTGACAGAGGAGTTCAAGTGTACACCAAGCAGTTGATAGACAGGAAGAAAATGGGAGGAGGTAGGAGAGTGAGGGGAAAGTTACAGGGGATACTAGAAAAGTAGCATCACTTTGAGGGTGAAGAATGGATAGAAGAATAAGGCCATGAAAGAGAGGAAGGAGGACCAGTTATTGAGCGAGTCTCCTGAGGCTAAGATTTTCAAGTAGAATGATTCTGAATGATAACAAAGCTCAGGGCTTGGCCATGGGGGTTGATGGCAGAATGGCATGAAGCTATAGGTCATGGGGACAGAATGGCCAGGGAATTGTAGACTAAAGTACTGGGCAATTCTGATAGTGTCCAAATCAGGTTATAGAAAGGAACACTTGGTATTTTAGGCCCCATACCCACCCTAGTCTTCTGAGTCATCCTACCATGTCCTACAGTCTCCCTGACTGATACATATATGTCATTGATAGCCATGGCTTCAATTATCATGTGTTTGTCAGTGACTTGAAAGTCTGTATTTTGAGTTTCAAAACCACATAGCCAGCTTTCTACATGGATGTCTCATGAGGACCAGGACATAATATATTCATACCAAACTTTCTACCTTCCCTCCACACTGGCTCCTTTCTCCACAACTCAGTACATGGCATCACCACTTACTGTTTGCTCAAGACAGAAAAAAGGAGGTTTTTTTTTTTTTTTTTTTTTTTTTTTTTTTTTTTTTTTTTTTTTTTTTTTTTTTTTTTTTTTTTTTTTTTTTTTTTTTTTTTTTTTTTTTTTTTTTTTTTTTTTTTTCCTAGAAGGCCCCTGGACCACTGCTGTTTTGCTTAGGTTTACTTGTTTAGCACTCAATCTCTTGTACAACTGTTCTAAGCACTTGCTTAATGTCTTGATTAAAAGCTCTACTGGGGGCAGGAATTGGCTTGGTTTTTATTCCTTGTTGTGTCTTTAGGATCTTCCATGGTGTTTGCCTCTCCTAAGCAATAGTTGTAGGTAATAGTCATACCTTGAAGGTGTTGATTGAGTTAATTATTTAAAAATATTTTTTTGAGCACCTACTATGTGCCAGGCACCATTCTGTGTACTGAGGATAGAAGGTGGCAAGTCTCCACTCCCATTCTATGTGCTGAGGATAGGAGGTGGCAAGTCTCCACTCCACATACTAGTGGACATCACAGTCAAGTCAATGATATACCAGGTGGTAATAAGGTTATGAATGAATATACAGTCTAGTGAGGGAGGGGCAATATTCTACCTTCAGTGTCATGTACTACTTCTTGACAGTATATCTTTTTTTAGGGAAGAAGGTTTCCTCAGAGTTCTCTCAAAAGGAATATAGATGAAATTCTATAACTCACATTTCCTTTCAAGGATCAGGTCATTTTTTTTTCTTTTAGAGTTTTTTTATTGTTTGTTTGTTTGTTTTGCTATATGGCACGTGCACTCGCCAGAAAGAGACGGAGAGATAGAAAGCGAGAAATCACCTCCCAGGGGGAATGGCCATGCCACAATCCCTTCTCCTCCATTCTCCTCTCAGGATCTTGGGCATGCACGCACACGCACCCAGCGTGAGTTTAAGCCACCGGGTCCAGGACTCGAACTGCAGTCGACTACATGGGAGTTCAGCAACATAGCCATTACACTAACTACTGGTCCCAATTTTTGTGACTGTCAAGAAGCCTTTCTTGATTACTCTAGCCCAAACTGATTTTTTTGATGGACTGTGGACTTAAACGCAAAAGTGACTCCTTTTTTCATAGATGTTAACTTTTGCTACACAGTAATATTTAAGCTCTTTGAAATCAGGAATTAGGTATTATGTGACTTTTTAATTCCTCATAGCACCTGGCATGGAGCCGAGCACATAGTAGGTGCTAGTTGATTTCTATGCATTAAATGCCCTCTGCACAAGTGGAATTTCAGTGGAGAAATTGTATGAGATTTGATCTAAGAACTTTTAAAATTATGTGATAAGAAATAAACTTGAAATATCTATTTTAATTATTTTAAATATTTTTTTTTGTTTCAAATAATTAAAAATAACTCTGGGATGATCAAAATTGGAAATGATTTATATCATTCATGAGGAAAAAGATTTCACTTGAGAAAACCACTGTATATTTGAAAACACCAAGCTTATAAATGCACTGATATGAATCATAAATAACTTTCAAAATACCATATTCATTGCAAAAAAAAAATGTAATTTCATTTAACTGCTGATTCTGCTAGAAAATTTTATTTTTTAAAATTATGGCTAAGAGTTCAAAATAGAAAATTGTTTTTAAAGATTTTGAGATTAACCTATTTTATTAACATGATTTTATAGATGGTATTGTTTGTTTGAGTTATAATTATTTAACTGGTATATTTAAACTGTGTAAAATTGTTTTAGAGGAAATGTCTTAAAAATACCTAGTAGATCTCAAGTTTTAGAACAGCAAATGTTTTAACAGTTTATTTTTTCCTATTAGAAAAGAAAAAATAATAGTAATAGATTGTATTTTGGGTTGGGTTTTTCTCTTTAGAAGTTGGTCATGAGAAATTAATCATTTCTAATTTACTGGAAAAGAAATGAAATCACATAACTCTGGAGCTGGAAGCAAAGTTAATATATCAAAGAACAGGATAAACGTGTAAATATTAAAACTCTGTAAACTTTACCACAAGGATGGATTTCTCAATTTACTTTCATATTCTCATAATGAAATACTAACTTTAAAATTTGATTAAAAATAGAGTGCCCAGAGGAGTTTTGAGAAAAATGTAACTGGATGAATAACATCCTTAGCATGAAACAGTTACCGTAACCCTGCAAACTCCTTGGTGGGGTGCCATCGTTTTCACATGAAGTGGTGAGCTGTATTTAAAATGTGTCAGAATTTTAACCTAAAATGAACTTGCTGGGATTTTGCAGGACAGACTGGAAAACTGAGGTGCTAGAGTCAGGGAGAGCAGCTTGGAAGCCTCTGGAGAGATCATGGGAGATAACAGGAGCCCATTTAAAGAACGGGAGGCAGGGGCATGGGGTTGGGGGTGGGGAGATGACTCAGGAGACACTGTGGAGAGAGAAATGCAGAATTCAAGACACCATTTCACACAGGCAAAAGACAGAACAGACAAAGGTGATCCCATATTGTTTGCCTAGAAATTTCCAAGAATGACACAATTGTTGGGTTATTAGAAAAGTCATGATGTATTTTTTGCATAGAAAAGTATGTCGTGACTTTTCTGACAACCCCATACTATGCAGAGAGGTGGGTCACTTCTCAGAGACGTACAGGTTTTAGTTGTGGTGTGGAATGTTAACTGTCTTGTGAATGTAATAAGAATATCATGAATTTGAAAAGCTCTCTAGGAAATTATTATTATTTTCTATGTATGCTTAAATAATTATCACTGTTTGCAATTTGTGATGCATATTTGGAGTGTGCATGTGTGTGTGTATGTGTGTGTGTGTAGGCTTGTGTTGTCGTGGTCACACACCTACTTAATCTGAGTCTCATTTTTCTCTTCTGTAGAAAATGGAGAGAATTATGAATATCCATCAACAGTCTTACTAAGAGGATTAAATGAGAATGTGTATTTACACAGTGCCTGCACATAAAACTCTTTAAATGTTAGCTTTCTTCCATATGAGTCCTACACTACAACAACATACTTCTACTCCTCTCAATAGCTACCACAGCCTTTAGGATACTTACTCTTAGGTAGAATTCTCCATTTTCATTTCCAGATTTAATCCGAAAAGTATTGATAGTGTTGGCATAAATAGTAGTGGCCTGTATCTGGAAGATATCTGATGGCACAGACCTATCAGATCGGATGCTCATGTATTTGTAGACTATGGACTGGGGCAGTTCTCGGCACATAGCATTTGAGACGGGGCAAACACATCGGCTGCAGAGACAAACAGAAGTATTCACCAGTTTGGCTTGGTACAACCAGCAAATTCTCACTTTCCAAAGTTCTGATTTTTCTTACTTCTCTGATGTTAGAATATAGGGATCTTGACAAGGATTTCGTGGGTAACAACGGAAGCCGCCGTGGTAATTCCAACACATTTCATCTTCCCGGCATTCATTTGTGGTCTCACACTCATTTATATCTGTCGAGACACAGGGTCAAAGGCTTTATTGCCCTAAGAAAGTGTATAACTGGCAGATTCTGTTTTACAGGAAAGGAGATGTATGAAAATCTGGACTGTGTCTAACTTGCTTCTACACAAATCTGGGTGAAACTGAGTTCACTGCACTGAATGTGGGACAGATAGAACTGAGCCATTCTAGACAGTGTCATTTTATGGTATTTTATCAAGCATGTATTGTTTGCTGAATTCAAAGTCAAATGCCAACCACTGATTCTGCTTCTATAAAAGTAAAAAATACCAGTTCTTGCCATAAGAGAGAGTAATTGGAACTATATATATGGCAATAGTTACTTATAAAGTAAAATGGAATTAAGTAAGAGATAAGAATTAAATAAGATCTAGGTAATGGAGGATCTGAAACAGAATTGATTGATTCTGCCTACGATTAGGAAAGGCTGAAGAAAGAGGGACGCATCTCAGTGTGACCTTAAAGGGCGGTAGTTAGATGGTGGTGAGTGCATGGCTGAGGTAGAGAAGGCTTTTAAGGCTGAGAAAGCAACAAGCAAAAACTATAATAAAGGCAACTTATCCTTTGTCTTGGGAGCTTGGCAGGGAGGAAAAGGCTAGAAATGAGGTTTTGGTAAGCAGCAGCATGCCACTGGATAGTGAAGGGTCTGTGAGTAGATTATATTGTCTGGGGGAAGCAGGGCACAAGAAGTGAAGCTATGCGTGCCCCTCCTGGTGGAACATGGCTATTTAAGGACAGTGGGATGAAGAGGCTGTGGGAGAGGCAACCCAGGAAAGGGAAGTGCCAAAGAAGCCAGAAGGGAATAAAGTCTCAGAGGAGAGCTGGGCTGTGGATGGCCAGGGTGGAAAGGGCTGATTTTAGAGTTGAGAATTAGGAGCACCCAGATGATTTTGAGAGGAAGTTTTACTAGGGAGTCATTACATTGATAACAACAATGATGCTGACACTTAAAACCAATGTCTCAGGCCAGGAGGTGGTGTGGAGGTTAAGGAGTTGGATCCCACATGGATGACTGTGTGGTTCAAGTCTCGGACCTTACGGCTTAAAAATCACACCCAGTGTGTGCATGCATGCCCCAAATCCCTAGAAGACTGGAGGAGAAGGGATTGTGGTGTGGCCATCCCCCTGAGGGGTAATTCCTCAGATTCCCTCTTTCTCTCTGTCTCCCTTAGGCAAGTGCACATGCCCTATGGCAAAAACAAAACAAAAAAATTAAAGTCCCCATTCCTATCTGTGTCTATTTCCCTTTACACTTGAAGTTGTTGTTTGTAGTTTATCTAATGTAAGCCTTTTCAGAATCATTTTTGTCCTCACAATCAGATCCTTTCATTCATTAATTACTCATTCCGTAAATAATTATAGCATCTTTACTGTAAGCCAGTATGCTACAAGCCAATATGGGCAAAGAGCTGAGATGTGACTTTTGAATTCTTACACCTCAGGCTCTTCTTATAGGTCTTTATTGCTTTCTGCTTTGCATTACTGGAATCTGCATGTTTGTCCTTAACGCTTCTATTTGTAAACTCCTTGAGAGAAAGGGCAATTGTACCCATCAGTTTATCTTTTCATCACCTCATATTAATGCACTGGGGGCACCTGGTTTTTAAGAAATATTAAGTTGGACTAAATTTCTCCTCAAACAAACTGTATGGGGATAGGTGAGAAAGATATTTCCATCTGGTAAAAGAGAGTGGTTCAAGTTCATATCATTAGCAACAGACATCTTTCCAGTGCAAGGTACTTTTATGAATAATTCTATGTCTTGTTCTGGGAGAGAATGAAATTATTTTAGCCTCCAAACTGCCTAAAGTCATCTGGAATCCAAGAGGAGGCTGGAAAAGCTATGTAATTTCCAAAGCCAGTTACAAAAAGGATCTTCCTGTACTGGCTATGGCTAAAGAAAGAACACTTAGATACCCCAGAAGAAATCACAATTGCCTTGTCCTTTCAATATTTTTCACTTTTTTGAAAAATTAAGATGCTATTTAGATACAGGGAAAACTAAGAGTGATCCAACAGTGACAAAGGAAACTATGTTGTAATTTGATTTATTACATCTAGTAATTCAGAGCCTAGCATAATCAACACTTTAATAATTCTGGAAGGTTTTCCCGAAATTAATAGTATTAAAAATATTTTAAGGGACCAGCAGTTGGCATAATGGCTATGTTGCTGGTCTCCCATGTAGTCAACCGTGGTTCGAGTCCTAGATCTGGTGGCTTAAACTCACGCCAGGCGCGTGTGCGTGCGTGCCCAAGATCCCGAGAGGAGAATGGAGGAGAAGGGATTGCAGTGTGGCCATCCCGCCTGGGGGGTGATTTCTCGCTTTCTGTCTCTCTGTCTTTCTGGAGAGCACACATGCCCTATAGCAAAAACCTCTCCAAAAAAAGAAAAGAAAAAAAATTTTTAAAGTAAATGTGTCTGTGTGTATGTATATTCTTTCTGTCTCTACACGTGCACACATGCACGTACACACAATGTTTTCATTTTTGCAAGCCTGTGGAAATGAGAACAGATATTTCATCTAAAAAATAAGCCTTTTGGAGGAAGATAAGAACCCAGATCTTTTCAATTTTACTTTATTCCTGTGGATGAGGCTTAAAGGGATGGTTTCAGCAGGGAAAACAATTGCTTTATACTTTATTAAGAATGTAAGTCTCTTCCACAAAAACATTTCTGGCTTAACTGAACATTCTGAAGCTGCATATCTTCAACATATAACATTCACGAATCCCTCATTTGCAATTTCAGTGCATTTCTGAACTTTGATTACAACAGATATAAATGTTTTCAGATATGTAGACTAGGCAGGTAAGATTTCACTGTACATAAATATGCTTCTGTCTTTTGCTGATCTTTAATACATTTTTTACCAAAACACATATAGATATTTGTTTGAAGAACTCTAGGAAAATTTGTTAAGATAACCCACTGGCTAACATTTCCCTGTACGTAATATTCAAGTTGAAAGTATCAATTAGAGCTCAGTAGGGAAAATCACTGGAATACAATGTCTTTTACAATAAACATTTGTAGAGTATCTAGTAACATGAAAAGGGTTAGAAAGATGTTTGTTGTGCAGTGAACTACATTCTGATTATGCTTACAGCTACTGGGTATAGTCTAGTTAAATCATACTTAAAAATTCCAGGTCATGGATATTCCTCTGAGTTAATAATTTCCTGTAAAATCATGATATAGACTGAGAATTCCCAGGGACTTCTTTCCTTTCTTTTCCTTTCTTAAAGGGTCTTCACTGTCCTTGTGTGTCTCCTCTCCAATTCTGACTAAAAAAGACTCTTTACAGAAGATTTACTACTAGTGGGACCAGCAGGTAGCGTGATGGCTATGTCGCTGGACTCCCACGTAGTCGACCGCGGTTCGAGTTCTGGACCCGGTGGCTTAAACTCACGCCGGGCGCATGTGCATGCGTGCCCAAGATCCCGAGAGGAGAATGGAGGAGAAGGGATCGCGGTGTGGCCATCCCCCCGGGGGATGATTTCTCACTTTCTGTCTCTATGTCTCTCTCTGTCTGTCTGGTGAGCGCACGCGCCCTATAGCAAAAACCTCTTCAAAAAAATAATAAAAAAAAAAAGATTTACTACTAGTTATTTACATTGGTAGGTAAATTTCATAAAAACACCTTGAATTTTACAGGCCTTACAAATATATTTGTGTATGTAATTTCATTAAATTCTCACAACTTCATTCTACGAAAGAGAAAGCTGAGGCTCAAAGAGGTTTGCTAATTTAAGATTGGACAGATGGAATGGAGTAGAACTAGCATTCAGACAGGTTTACTGTCCTTAAGTTCAGTCATTTATTTTTCACTCTTACACTGCTTTGTATTTGCACTAGTGTTTCCAAGATTATATATATATATATACATGTAATTAAAATACATATTTTAGTCTGTCTTTTCCCTGTTGAAGAAATTTTACTATTGGAAAGAGCTGCCTGTTCTACCTATAGGCAGGCGTGAAAATCATCCGAGTATTTATTTTGAAACTGGACCCAAAGCCATTAGCTATTTTTGGATCAGTAGTTTTTCTTTTTCCCCTAAAGAATTCAAACACATTTTTTTTTTTTTTTGAAGAGGTTTTTACTATAGGGCGTGTGCGCTCACCAGACAGCAGAGACAGAGAGACAGAAAGCGAGAAATCATCCCCTAGGGGGAATGGCCATGCCACAATCCCTTCTCCTCCATTCTCTCGGGATCTTGGGCACGCACACACACGCACCTGGTGTGAGTTTTAAGCCACCAGGTCTGGGACGCGAACCACAGTCAACTACATGGGAGTCCAGCAACATAGCCATTACGCTAACTGCTGGTCCCATGAATTCAAACACATTTTTATAACATGTTAGGCTGATTTTTCCTCAGCACTGAAATTACTACTTTATTTATAACTGTTTTAGAGAATTGTGACTGGCTTGAGTTACACCTAACCCACATATTAAGGTTTGGTTCTATACTCAAAGTCAGAGGAAACATTTTAAATAAATATTTTGTGGCAAGTGATTAGAAGATGTAATCACATAGACATCATGTAGGCTATCCATAAGTGATATCAATATTTTATTAAAATTACTTATAGTTTCAGAAAGAAAATGTATTATCTTGAATTTCAGGGAAAGTCATCCTTAACTTTGAATCTCTCTTTATGAGATTTGCATATCTCATGATGAACAGGTGAAAAGCTCAAATTGCATAGTCAAGGTAGGAAAAATGAAAGTCTCTGGGAGATAATCCTATAACTTCCTCCCTGCTCTTTCTGGCTAAAACTGAACACTTACCATACGTGAAAACAATGAACTTACCCTGACATGTTCTACTTCTCACCACTTGGTATCCCTGGGGGCACATACACGAGAATTTCCCAGGTTCGTTGACACACTGATATTGACACAGGTAGTTTGAGGTTCTGCATTCATCAATGTCTGTTAAATCAGACAAAAGCAAGGACACAGAGTTGATGAGCTTACACCTCACTACATTGGTAAAGCATTGCAAACTGACATAGAAGTATAAGACTTAGTAAGAAACTCAAGGGCAAATTCTAACACTCAGCTCATTTCTGATTATGACTCCACAGCACATTAGTTTTGCTGAATCATTGGCTAATCCTAGACCTAATGATATCAGCTGAACAGACTGAATGAACTGGCTTGTGGTTGATATTCTTTGGGTTCTGCAGAGCCACCCATGATGCAGATTCATGTCTGCTCTCAGACAATGGGTGACTGTATTGCCAAATTAATCTGAGCTTTGAACTCCAATTTACATCCTTGTACAAACTTTTAGAGGTGATGTCCCAGCAGGATCTGGCCTTTAGGGGAAAAATTCTTGGCATTTCTGAATAGTAATGTCTCTAGAGTTTGCTCAGAAGGGCAGAAGCAGCTAGCTGTCTAGTCAGCCCCCTTCTGTTATGAGCACAATGGCATGATGCGAGGCCTCTTTGAGTAGGGTTTGACCTTTGTGGTCCCAGCAAATCTGGAAGGGACTGTGAAGAAATCAGAGACATCAGGTGTTGATGGCATCTCCCTCAGGATGTCTTATGTCTTTTGAGTTACATAGCAGAACATGTACGTACCATGGACTCTGAAGGTCATCCACCCAATTACATGGCCCTCTTTCTAGTCATGTGGAAAGTGAAACCCAGGCAGTGTAAGAAATGTGCCCAAGTCACATAGTGGCAACTAAGGTTAGGGGCCAGGTCTCTTGGTTTTTACTCTAATGTTTTTGACATGCACTCAACTCTTCTCAAACTTAAATGTGCACATGAGTCACCAGAGTGCTTGTTAAGTGTAGATAGATTCTGACTCAGGAGGTCTGGCTTGGGGCCAGAGATTTTGCATTTCTTATAAGCTCCTAAGAGGTGCCGAAGGTGCCGGTTATCAGATCGTACTTTGAGAAGCAAGATACCCTTTCTAATGATTAGATCTAGTCTGCATCTAATATATCAGTTATTTGTATTTCTTCTCCTTTTCCTTGGCAACATATTAAAGACCCAGTGTTACAGCTGAGTTACATTAACTGGATTTTAGAACAGCATTTAGGTGAGTAATCGGGTATATAATCACATAAAGCAACAGCAGTTATAGGGATGGGAACTTATTACACATTGTGTGGAAATGATTTTACCTTCACAGTTGAGCCTGTCGCTGCTTAGCTCATATCCTTGATGACACTGACAGATGAATGAACCAAGAATGTTGTAGCATTGCTGAGCACATTGATTGCTGGCATCGCATTCATTTATATCTGGAAGGAAAGGTTCACACACACACACACACACACACACACACACACACACACACACACACACACACACACACACACACGTCTTTAAATATATCCTTGCTCTTTTGTACCTATGTCATCTGCTGATAAGTGGATAATTCCCTAGCTGAATTCTTTGCCCTGCAGAAGCTCTTTGGAAAACATCTATTCAGGTTTCTTATTTGCTGGAACAACTTCAAAGGCCTGTCATATACTTTTTGTAGAAATACCAGAATAATTTTTTTCTAGGAATGTCAGTTAGTTTGATGTTTGATGAATCTTCCCAAAAGAATTTAATGCTTCTAATAAATATACATTCCAGTATCTATTTTCTTTTGTTGTTGTTCAGCTACAAACTGCCAAGTCTATAAATAATTGACAGTAGACACTTAGACTGATATGGTCTCTCAGCATGCTGTAGTGAAGATTTATCTGTGCTATTTATTACTTTTTAAATGGGTTCTGTTAAATTCCATTACAATTATAACATAAGCCTTTGAGACTCATACAGAGTTTTGCAATGCTCTAAGGCACTGAAAATATTGTGAAAAGGCATTTTTCCTTCACTAGATTCTTTCCATGTCATGCCAATCTTAAAATTGTGTGCCGTGACATTGCATTCTGAAGAGGAGAAAAAGCATGTAAAAATCAGATGCGCTTTCAGTGGAAAGTTTATGTACTTGAACTTGGAGTAACCCCTTTGGCATCTTCAGCATTTATATCACACACTGTTGACTAATCGGTGTGTGGATATCAATTGATCTGTAGTGTTTAATTTTTTTGATACACCCACAGAGAAGAACTAAAACCAAGTTTAGAAAAGTTTTCCATTCACATCTTGATGTGTTTTAAGAAACAGATTGGCTATTGTCTTTTCAGCTTTATGATTGCCTAAGGGAAGTTGGCAAAAACAAGTTTACTCAAGAACATAGAACACTGGAAATACTGCAGTGTGGCATGGGGTTTCCTTTCTTTGAAGACAGAAATCAGGATGGCAGGTCCCAAAAAGCTTACCTACACAGGTGTAGTTGTTTGCTGCCAATTGAAACCCAGGACTGCACTGGCAGTAAAAGGAGCCTGGAGTGTTCACACATCTTTGGTGGCAATATGGAGGAATGGTGCATTCATCTATGTCTAGGGTATCAGGTACATACACACAAAAAAGAACCAAATTATTGACTTAGTATAGCTATTGGCTTTTAAACTCCCAGTAGAGCATTATTTAGATAACCTAGCTAGAGAATATCTTGAAGTAATTACCTCTTGGGCCAGCCTGTGTCCTGGTGGTTAAGGCGGCTGGATCCCACATGGCTGACCAGGTGTCTGAGTCTGGGACCTGTCGGTCTGAGAAACACACCTGGCACATGGGTGTGAGTACTTTCTCACCATATCCTGCCTCTATCTCTCTTCAGTGAGCACATGCACCCTCTGGCAGAAAGAAAGAAAAGAAGCAAGGAAAGAAGGAAGGAAGGAAAATTAGCCCATATGTATTTTAAATATGTTTTTGACTACATTCTGCAGTTATGTAAGATGTTAAAAAAAAAAAGACTAAACATTCATACCATTCAGTGGTAAATAAACCTAGTTGGGTGGGTTGAGATTTAAAGAGAGAAAAGTAATTAAGACTACTATATGTAAATATATGTATTATATATAATAACAAATATATATTTGTTTTGCTCCTTTGATCATTTGTGGAAGAGAAGAATGAAACAAAGTATTCCATGGACTAAAATCAACATCTCTCTATATGAATGCCAATTTGGGTAGCTAAAAGCTTATTTATAATGACAGAAGTAAAAAAGAACTACTGATAAATTGAATGATGCAGCACAAAACTTAAGAGAAAGGAGTTGTGGGCTATGTTCAGCTGGTGACCCTGCTATTGTCTCTTAAATGTTGAGCATCTCGGTTTCCTCTCTGCAAAATGTGGATAGTGAGGTTTGTCCTGTGTATCTGAGGAAAGGAAAGAATGTTGTGGAAGGAATGGGATGCTAAAGTTACCTCATAAGAGTTCCCTTTTGACACTCTGATGAAGTGTTTAGCCTGTGTCTTTTCATGTAAATATTTCCAACTATGAAATGCTCAGTTGAGAACTCCCAGTTAGGACTAACATCTTACAAGCCTAATAAAATTTCACTAATTCATGATTCTATACTTTGTGACAATTCCAACAAGACGTGTAATACAAAACAATAATGATGTATGTACCATGTAACACTATATAGTGACTGCTTTACGGTAAAACAAAACTTTATGATAAGCTCTTCTGGTACTTTAATAACTAAAACTATGGGAGGCATTGTCTCAAGTGGCCTCAGGGTAACCTGAGTTTGAATCTTTATTCTAGAAATTACTAGCTTCATCTTAACCTCTCAAGCTTCCATTTCCTCTTCTGTAAGTATTTATATAACAATGCAGTGGAATCGCTGGGAGGATTACATGACACAATGTAGACAAAGTTCCTGACATGTAGCAGGTAAAAAATAAATAGAAGCCATTATTAATAAGCTACAAGATACATTTGAATTAACCTGAATATTGAATAAGTGATAAGAATATTCACATGCTTCTTTCCATACTTTGTTCAAATATCTGCTCAAATGTCATCTCCTCAGGGAGGTCACCCCTCCCACCCATACTTTATATGTTTTTTGTTTTCCTGCCCTATCTACCCCCTTATCCTGCTTTAGTTTTCTCTGCAGCACTTAATAGGACTTGACATTTTGTTATGTATTCATTTGCTTCCTGTCTGACTCCCTCACTCAAATTTATGGCCAAAAAGAACTGCCTCCTTCCCTTGAGGTGGAGGCAGAGTGTTTTTTGTTTGTTTGTTTGTTTTTCTTTTCACAATTTTGATGATTGATGATTTTTATTTATTTATTTATTTTTAATGTATTTTACTTCCTTTTTCCCCCTTGATTCTTTTCCTCTTACCCTCTGCCATTTCCTACCCTCCATGCACTCTGTATCTGGTATCCACAGTTGCTCTGCATACTTTTATACTGTCCAGTATTTTAGTTTCTGCCTCAGGGTGCAGACATTGAGTTTATATTAAGTTGGGACATATGATGCCTCTCTTTTATGGTCTGGCTTGCTTCAGTAGAACGTTTTTTATCTGTCGACTGCTACATGCTTCATACTTGCCTTATAAACATTATAGAATGAATGGAAACCACACTAGTTAAAAACACTTTTAGCACAGTGCTTTCTAGGACCCTGAACTATAGTTAGGTGCCAATATTGACAGTTAATTTGTATAACTGGTACTTCCTAATAGCTTCATGAGAGCTGTAATTATGTAAAATCTGTTTGTTCATTATTATAGCTCAGCACCTCAAACAGTGCCCGGCACACAGTCAGTCCTCAGTAAGTCTTCTATGAATAAATGATGCATGTCTTCTCAACTGATAAACATTCATCCACCCATTGTTATTTGCTAGCATTATGTTTGACACTGCATTTTTTATTAGATTAATTTTTTTATTTCATTTTTATACATTCAATCACGTTATTTAGCTTACAAAGTGAATACTTCAATGTGTGAACATTTCTCCCTAATCCAGTTGATAAAACTATTAAATTATCTTCAACAATTAATAACAAATTTCTTTGTCTCATTAATGACACTGCATGTTGGTAATGTCCACTATGGAAGAGAGGCATGCTATTCTACGGACTAGAATCAATAATAGAATGGTATTCAAGGGACAGAGGGAGCAGCACTGCTTGAGGTGTGGCCTGTTGACTTGCTAATCCATAGACTATCTGGACTAGACTGCAACGAATAAACACAGAAATGGAGAATACATGTTTAAGAGTAACAATCTGACATTACCGCAACATTTGATTACACTTTACAAAGGTATGGGTCTGTAACATTGTAAATTTTTATACATTTTGTACTGGCATAAAGAAAGAAATGACTAATTATATTTAGGTAGATCATGACAGGCTTCTCAGAGGGGGAGACCTGAGCTGGGATCTGGTAGTAGATTAGAGTTTTCCTGGAGGGAATGTACTTGGCACTGAAAAGATACTGTGTAAAGTCACTCAACTATGACATTGAATAATGTATGTGGGAACTGTAATTAGTAGGATGAAGCTGGAGTGTAAATTTTTGGGGGGTTTGGGGAGAGGTGTTGACAAAACAGAGCTGGATGTGTATCACGTTGAGGAAGACCTTTTATGCTCTGTTGAGGAATGCAGACTTGATTCCATGAGTAAAGGGAACAGCAGGGAGGACACGTGGCTAGGTCTGAGTTTCTACCGCATGACGAAGGGCTGTGACCCTATGTTCCATTTTCTTTGATTCACCCCATAGCAAGCTGGGTTAGTTCTTTTTTTCTGTACTTCTTGTGTCCTTAAATGTTTATTTGTTGACGAATACAATGAGCAAAACTTTGGTGCCTGTGGAGTTTTCTACACACTCTTCTAAATCACAGCTTCAGTCAAAGGGCCTTTCTCAGAGGCTGGGCACTCTGGGCAAGCAGGCTCAGCTGTGCAGCAGGCCAACTGGGCTGGGACCAGCAGGAGCTCAGCACTGACCTCCTAGGGTCACCAGCTCACTTCTCAGGTGAAAATCAATGCTGGTTGCCTACTCTTCTCCCCCATCCTCACCTTCTGTTCTTAAGAGAAAATAAGGCTTCTTTACTTATCTGTAGTAAGAGGTGGTATATAAATAAACGGACAGAGGGAGTTGATTACAGAGCTTCCTGCCTAGTGCTGGTCCTCACCATTGAGCCGAGAATGTATGATTTTACTTCACTATTTGCCAGTCGGCATCCTTATACTGCATTCTCCCATTCATTCAAATCACGTGCATAGAAAATCCATGATGTAGTGGGCACTGTTTCGGGACTGGGGTGACAAAAATTGACCTGGCTCCTGCCTTCAGGGAGCTCAACTCAGACCCTCAACAGATGCATGTGCCATACTTGGCTTTGCACTGCCAGCACACTACACATGCTAGCAACATAAAGAACCTTGAGTACTCGTCTGCTAACTTACTACACAATGCTAGCACACAGCTGCATGGCACCAGGCCAGGCACTGTTCTATGTACTCCCATGCATGAGCGCCTGTGGTAAGGACTAGTATTATCTCTACAACGCAGATGATCCAGGAGAGAGACCGAGAATTTAAATATTTTTTCCAAGGTCTCAAAGTGAGTTAGGGGTGGATCTGGGATTTGAACCTCCTCATTTGTCCTGTGAGCAATGTTATGCTATGCATGAGAGAAGGAAGGAAGCCCATATCATCATTGTGTAGTGCTATGGCTACCCAGCAGTTAATTTAAACCTGTTTTCTTGTTTGTATTTTTAAAAAATTGCTATAGGGTGCATGTGCTCACTGGGGAGAGACAGAGAAAGAGAGAGGAAGTGAGAAAGCGCCCTTCTATGGGGATGGCTATGCCTCAGTCCTCTCTCCTCCATTCTCTTCTCTAGATGTTGCACATGCACACACACACACATGCCCCTGGCATGTTTCTCAAGCCACTGGGTCTAAGACTCTAATAGGGCAGTCGGCCATGTGGGATCCCATTGCCTTAACCATCACACCACTGGCTGGCCCTTTTGGTTGCTGTTGTTTGTTTGTTTGTGTTTTGGTAGAGGTTTTTGCCTTAGGGTGTGTACACTTGCTGGAAAGAGAGACAGAAATAGTGAGGGAAAGTGAGAAATCAACTGCCATGGGGGATGGTCATGCCACAGTCTCTTCTTCTCCATTCTCCTCTCGGGATCTTGGGCATGCACACACATGCACCCTGTGCAAGTTTCAAGCCACTGGGTCCCGGACCCAAACTATGGTTGACATAAACACTATGCCATCTGCTGGCACCCTTTAAAAATTAAAAAACTTAGGAAAAAAAAAAAGCTTATTTACCTGTTTCTGGAGAAGTCAGGGAGATTCTCCCAGCAGGGTCTCCACACTGCAATCCAACCCCCAGCCCCAGCCAGCCAGAAACATGAGTGTCCATATTGTGTATAAATAGATCTCCACTGAGAATTTGGGATCCTCCCAAGTGGTCTCAGCATTTTGAAGCCCCAGGCCACCACCACGCCACTGTGGCTGGCTCTCTTGTTGCTTTTATACTTCCATTATACTCCACAGTTCTGCTTTAGCTTCATCTAACAATGTAACCAAGACTTTGATATTTGGAATAGGCTCAGCCCCTAAGGTTAGTTCTTTCTAGTTAGTGTGGAAAATGGATTGGTAGTCAATGAAAGATTAAGCAGTTGTTAGCTGTCATTTTCCAAGTAAATATAGGTGCTTTGAATTGAAAGCCTAAGGCTTAAACAATTAAGATGCTCAAGACAGGAGCCTGCTTCCCACACTGTGATACTTACCTACACACTGTTCTCCTCGTTTCTGATACCCCTGCGGGCACTGACATGTGAAGGAGCCTCGTAAATTGATGCACACTTGGTCTGCTCTGCAGTTGTGCGTCCCTGCAGTGCACTCATCTATGTCTGTCAAAGGCATGCAACAGAAATAATGTTAGTTGGTTGTGAAGATGTTTATATTTTCTCCATTTTGCTGTGATACTTGAAGAAACTATAGTCTTAAAACGTAACAGTGTTAGCAGATTGGAAATATTTAAGATTATAAACTATTTTGGAGAGTTTTTTTTTTTTTTTTTTTTTTTTTTTTTCTTTAGGGGGGGGGGGCGCAGAAACAG
>NW_006160142.1:7613179-7643542 GCF_000334495.1 Tupaia belangeri chinensis
CAGAGAGACAGAAAGTGAGAAATCACCCCCCCCCGGGGGGATGGCCACGCCGCAATCCCTTCTCCTCCATTCTCCTCTTGGGATCTTGGGCATGCACGCAAACCCGCCCAGCGTGAGTTTAAGCCACGGGGTCCAGGACTCAAACCACAGTCAACTACATGGGAGTCCAGTGACATAGCCATTATTTTAACTGCTGGTCCCAAGATTATAAATTATTTTAAGTGTTCAAGAAGTGATGCATAACACTTGGATTTAACAAGTGCTAATGTTTTGCCATGGTTGTCTCAGAGCTCACTTTGTTTTGTTAAGAAATGCAACATCTCAGCTACAGCCTCAATCATCCTCATCCCTTCACCTACCCACCTAGAGCTATCCTGGTGGGCAGGAATCTTCCCCTGAGATGTTTTATACTTTTTTATACAAGGTTGCTCCTGTTCTAATATATAGGGTGGTTTTATGTTTTAAAATTTAAATAGATTATGTTTGATACTTGATTTTTCCATCTAGCATATTGTATTTGAGATCATTTCTATTGGCAAATATCTAAAGATCTGTCCTATAACTGAGTATAATCGAACTTCACATATTCCCTCCTATTTTTTTTTCAAACAGTAGGGTAACATGTATGTATAAATCTTCTATTGCAAACTTCAAAATGCAAAGGATTTAATTTGATCATATTCCTCCAGGAGAGATAGGGTGGTATAGTTTAAAATATATGTTTTCCTTAAACAATTTATCTTCTGGGAATAATTTGCTAAATGTGCATTAAAGCATAGTCAGGTGGCAGTTCTAGAAAAGTAAAAATAAAAATGCTCTGTCATAATAAACCATTTATAAATAACTTCTTTGGGACTAAAATATTATGTAAATTTGTGTGTGTGTGTGTGTGTGTGTGTGTGTGTGGTCCTATTTACAATAACTTATAATGAAATGTAATTTTGCCTTGATACAACACCTATATATTCATTCAAATTTCCTATGTCATGGAGTAAAATACCACAAATGAGAGGATTACACAATTTTGGCATTCTCCAACAATAATTTCTTTATTTCTTTCTCTCTCTCTCTTTCTTTCTTTCTTTTTTTGTTTTTGTTGTAGGGCACATGTACCTGTCAGAGAAAGAGAGACGGGAAAACTGAGAAATTACCCTCAGGGGATATGGCTACACCACAATCCCTTCTCCTCCATTCTCTTCTTGGGATTTTAGGCATGCATGCATACACGCCTGGCATATTTTCCAAGCCACTGAGTCTTGAGACTCAAACAAACCATGCACTTGGCCATATGGGATCCAACTACCTTATATATCATGTCACCTGACTGGCCCTCAACAATGATGTAAAAAATCATAAAGCTTAGAATTCTTAGATGACAAATACTACATAAAAACTTATACATACTTGAGGGTCTCAGGTTATCACTGTGGCAGGCCCAAGTTGATGCTTGGGGAAGAAAGAGTGGATCAAAAATTGATGGAAGGAACCAGCAGTTAGCGTAATGGCTATGTCGCTGGACTCCCACGTAGTCGATCGTGGTTCGCGTCCTGGACCCGGTGGCTTAAAACTCACGCCGGACATGTGTGCATGCGTGCCCAAGATCCTGAGAGGAGAATGGAGGAGAAGGGATTGCGGCGTGACCATCCCCCCTGGGGGGTGATTTCTCGCTTTCTGTCTCTATGTCTCTCTCTGTCTGTCTGGCGAGCGCACACGCCCTATAGCAAAAAATCTCTCAAAAAAAATTGATGGAAAAAAAAGATTAGAATTTACTCAATTTCTGTATTGTCTTCAAGAAAAACAGCAACACAGTGGCCCGTGGTGTCATTTTGCCTTTCATTTTTCTGCATTTTAATAAGAATTGCTGCATTTACACTAAATAATGTAGTTATATACAAAGTTTAGGTTGTAAGAGGGTTGATCGCAGATACCAGTTTCACTTAGGTGGGTGTGGAAATGATAAGACAGATTCTTTCCATAAGAAAGAGGGAGGGAAGATTAAAAATACTTGAGTGATGTATGGCTATTTACTGGATAATAACCTATAAAAGCATTTACTTACATAATTCTTTGAACCTGATTTAAAATTTTGGCTAGTTTTGTTTTGTTTTGAAATAAAACATTCTTATGATTGTTATTTTCTAAGTCAATGATAATTAATGTCCTTTTTAGGTATTATGCAGTGGTACAACAATCTTGCCTTAAATTATCTGCTCTTTTCTTGTGTCTTTTATTGTTCACCCCTGTGCACTTGATGAAAACCTTTCTACTGGGGTTTCTTGAGAGCTTTATGACTTGCTAATGCAGAAATGACAGTATAATTCCTATTGTTTTATGTTAAGAACATTTGCCAGCATTTGCGGTGATAACAGCACTGAGAGATACAGTAATGTCAGATTCAGATGTGGCAAATTTCCTTAGTACATGCTGGCACAAGATCAAGGACTTGGGCTGGCTGCTGCATTTTCTAAGGGAGGCTTCACCAGTGACTGAGGCTTTTCTCTTTGAGACAGCTTTCTGCAAACTGCCTTGCAAACTGCCTCCACCCCATTGCATTCCTGATATTGTACAATTTCCTTCCTAGTTTCTTGTTCATTTCTAAGTATCTTTGATAAGTAGGTTCACATTTCTGTTAGAATTTAGGTATCATTAATTAGGTTTTACATATAAAAACCTATGTTCTTTTTTTTTTTTTTTGCCATAGGCAGTGCACACTGGAGAGAGAGAGAGACAGAGAGAGGGAAAGTGAGAAATTTCCCCCCAGAGGGAATGGCCACACCACAATCCCTTCTCCATTCTCCTCTCAGGATTTAGGCATGCATGCACATGCACCCGGTGTGATTTTCAAGCCGCTGGGTCTAGAACTTGAACTGTGGTCAGACATGTGCGAGGCTAGTGCCTTAACCAGCACACAAATGTTGGCCCCTGTGGTATTTTTTTTTTTTTTATGAACCATGTCTATTTACCTTTTGAGGATTGTTTAATAACAATATTAAGTGAATTAAAGTAATCCTCCCCATTTTTTGGATATAGGTGCATGCACTCTTAGAGTCAGACAGAGACAAAGAGAGAGAAGGAAAGTGAAAAAGTACTCCACAGGTGTGGGGATGGCCACGCCACAATCCCTTATCCTCCATTCTCCTTGTAAGATTTTGGGCACATGAACACATAAACCAGGGAATCTGGGAGTCAAATCACATAGTCCATCATGTGGTATCCTGTCCTCTTAAGCTCTACACCATCTGGCCCAATAGTATCTCCTTTTCCCCTTCCTTTTTTTTTCTTTATAGGGTGGGAGAGGAAAGAAACATTTTTTTAATTACCAGAGGGTGTGTGCACTCTCCAGAGAGAGACAGATAGGAGGTGGGAGAGAGGGGAGGAGAAATACATCCCTTGTTATGGGGTGTGGTCATACAGCAATACCTTCTCCCATTTCTCCATCCTGTTGGGATTTTGGGCATGTACCCACACATGCCTGGTGTGTGGGTCAAGATTTGAATCATGGTTGTCCATGTGGTATTTGGTTCCCTTAACCATTAAGCTATGGGGCCGGCCCTAAGAAATGCATTTTCATCCAGATCTTGCCATTTTGTGATCTGCCTGCCCCAGACTTCCAGCAAGCCAAGACTACAGGAGCACGCCACACTGTACCCAGCATGCTTTAGGATCCTGAACCCAGCTCTCCTATGTGGCCCCAGCCTTGCTCAGGGGATTACAATGTTATAAAACCAGACAAACAAAAAAGGAAATCAAGGGACCAGCAGATGGCATAATGATTACCCCACTGGACTCCCACATGGTCGGCTGCGGTTTGAGTTTCAGACCTGTGACTTAAAACTCAGGCTGGGTATGTGTGTGCATGCCCAAAATCCTGAGAGGAGAATGGAGGAGAAGGAATTACAGTGTGGCCATCACCCCAGGGGATGATTTCTCACTTTCTGTTTCTCTGTCTCTCTGGTAAGTGCATGCCCTCTATGGCAAAAATTTCTCTGAAAAAAAAAAAAGAAAAATTAAAGGAAATACCACCACTTTCACTGTCACTATATCCTCTCCCCTCCCCCCCCCTTTTTTAATCAAAAACCAAACAAGGTTACAACAAGATTCACCTCACTCATGGTTAACTTGATTATACTTTCTACCTATCTGGCCCCCCAAAATAGTCCATAAACTAACCTCTGTGACCAGGAAGCAGGTACTACCTACATTTTATTATGACTTCTCTGAAGACAGTTTAGAATATCCTCTCACTTACCTTTGGCAAGTTATCTCATGCTGAAGGCTATAGATTAGCTGAATTTCTCTATGAACTTTCTTCAATTATTATTTATTTAAATAATATAGTTTTATTATTTTGAAAATTATACTTTGAGACCTGGTTGCTTATTTATACATCTATACAAAGTTATATATAATTGTATTTTAAACTATTTTGTGTTTGTCCTTTCTACTTGTATGCATTTCTACTTGTCTTAAATATCAGAGAATTCAATGTGAAATGAAAATTACTAAAATATACAACTGGATCAGAAACTCAAAGCCTCTGCAGATGCTCCAGAAGAGCTAGCCCTCCTAAGAGGTCTATGGGAGTATCCTGCCCTCAATCTCCCATGACTCATCACAGCACAAGCACTGTCTTGCAGGTACCTCCATGGTGTGTAAGAAAAATCAGTTTCCTATGTTTTCATGGGAAAATAGCTGCACTGGCAAAAGTAATGCTTTATTTATAAGTGAATCTACTCAGGTCAGCCATGATTTTCTTGATACCTAGGAAAACACTCTGGAGGAGAGGAGTTTATTTGTTTTTAAATTATTTTAAAATTTATCCTTGACTGTTAAGTTCATCTGGTTTTCCAGACAGTCAGGTAATGTATTTCCTGGGTTTGGATCCAAGCTCCTTGAAGGTGGGGTCTTTGCCTTCCCTTTTTCTGCATCTCATGTTCATTAAACACAGTGGCTTTTTCTTTCTTTCTTTTCTTTTCTTTTATTTTAAGAGGGAGATTTTTGCTATAGAGTTTGTGTGCTTGCCAGAGAAACAGAGAAAGACAGGACAGAAAGAGAGAAATCACTCCCCAGGGAGGATGGCCATGCCACAATCCCTTCTCCTCAAGTCTCCGCTTGGGATTTTGGGCACGCACGCACACACTCCCAATGTGAGTTTAAGTCACTGCATCTGAGACTGGAACCATGGTCGACTATGTGGGAGTCCAGTGACATAACCATTATGCCATCTGCTGGTCCCCACTATGACTTTTCAATAAATATTTGTTCAATAAATGGATACATGAATTGTAACTATTTGCTGAGCATTGGTGCCCAGTTTAAAGAAAATAGATCAAGATTTTATTGCATGCAACTAAAATTTTATAATGCAGAGTAACAGGCATGATCTGAGAAACACGTAATATCAGCCAGATGTCAGTAAATGGAAAACGATGTAAAGCAATTGAGTGTAGAAGTGCAGAGCTTTGAGGAGTAAAGCAGTGTCAGAACTGGCAGCCAGGGGTTTGCCAGAGGAGAGGAATTCTGAGCTACTTTTCGAAGAAGGTGATATCCATGGGTTGGCATGAAAAGGAGCCTGTTTCTGGGTGGAAGGCAGGTCACATGAGAAAGCATCCATAAGACAAATTGATTTGTGTGAGAAAAGTGGCAGACACACAGTCCGTATGGCTGGGGGGGAGGGGGTGTATGAAAAGCCTGATGCAGTGCCTGGTTGGAGGTGCTCATACAATGCTAGCCCCAAATTCAAGGCTTTAAGGATGTAATTAGAGAACTTGGCTTGAATACCACAGGGAGCAGCTCTGAACTTTGTAGACACAATCTAATGTTAATAGAAACAGCCTATGTTAACCAAAGAGTAGAATGTGCTTCCTTAAATACAACACATTTCTTCATTCTAATACATGAAGAATAGCTAATGGCAATATTTGGTGATTCCCTCAGTTCTCAAAAATGTGCCCATGCTCTCCCTCCTAGTGATTTATACTATTGTAGGGCCTTCTCTTGCTGACTTTGGCGCCACTGGCTGCTGTAAATAATACAGTCTCACTTTTGCTCAGCTCTTACTCCTTTGCTCTTTCTCACACTGACCCCCAGCCTATAGGACCGCATATCTGATTTTTCTCTGAGTTACTGGAGGCAACGTCTATATCTCTGCGGTGTCCAGTAAGTCCTGCCTAGGCCCTCTTTCTCTGTGTTTGGCTTCTTCCCTTCTGTCTGACTCATATTTCCCAAACCCCTGACTCATGCTGCTTTCTCTCTCTTATGCAACATTTTAATCTCTGCAGTGTTCTTTCCATAATTTGATAACTTACCACGACATGGAGCCACTTCAGTGTATTTTCATGGGCAAAAATAATCTGTATCTTGAATGCTGTTGAGCATTGTTCAGACTTTTCTAATTTGTGCTGCTTTAGGTTTAAGAAACAAGAACTGCTTTTGGATAAGACACAATAGCCAAGTGATGAGAATGCACTAAAATAGGAAGTAGGCTGAAATTATTTTTATTTTGTCACTGCCTATGTGAAAGGGCATGGTGTCAATTCTTTTTCTCTTCATTTCTCCATCTGTAACACAGATGTCTATCCTTAATGATACTGCACAAATTTTAAAAAGTATTCAGAATCATCAAAATATATTACATCTCTATCTACATTGTTTCCAGACTATAAATCTTTATAGAGTAAAATAACCATATCTTTACTAGCTCTGTGCAGGACACAGTGTGTACTTTGCAAATACTAACTGATGATGTTATTATTGGAACTCTGGTGGTTAATGAAAAGGTAGTGGTTAAATTCAAGTTGCCAGTAGTTCTTAATCTATGTGAATTAAAAACCTTATTATATCTATCTTCCCCAAGCATACTGATTCAATTTCATTAATGGAGTAAAGTTGAAAAAAAGAAGAGGTTGGGAATTCATATTTGCTATGAGGAGGAGCTACTTTACTCTGAGTCACTCTCATTTTATTTATTTATTTTTTTGAGTTGAACAAATTGGATTTATTACTTTTTTTAAAAAAATTGAAGGATACATAATAATTATACATATTTATGGGGTACAGTGTGATTTTCTAATCAGCAGATAGAAAATTACAGTTAGAGGAAATAAATTCTCTCTCTTTTTTTTTTTTGGAGAGGTTTTTGCTATAGGGTGCATGCATTCCCCAGACAGACAGAGAGAGACAGAGAAACAGAAAGCGAGAAATCACCCCCGCCAGGGGGGATGGCCACGCCGCACTCCCTTCTCCTCCATTCTCCTCTTGGGATCTTGGGCACGCACGCACACGTGCCTGGCGTGAGTTTAAGCCACCGGGTCTGGGACTCGAACCGTGGTTGACTACGTGGGAGTCCAGCGACATAGCCATTATGTTAACTGCTGGTCCCTAGAGGAAATAAATTCTAGGATTCTATACATAATAAGGTGACTATTGTTAACATATTGTACATTTCAGTAGCTACAAGAGAGGATTTCTTTTTTCTTTTCTTTCTTTTTTTTTATGAGAGATTTTTTACTATAGGGTACACATGCTTGCCAGAGAAACAGAGAGAGGCAGAGAGACAGAAAGTGAGAAATCACCTCCTTTCCCCCTCCCAGGGATGATGACCACCCCACTGTCTCTTCTCCTCTATCCTCCTCTCAGGACTTTGGGCACACGTACATACTTGCCCAGCATGAGTTTCAAGCCTCCGGGTCTGGGATTTGAACTACGGTAAGCCACATGGGAGTCCAGTGTCTTAACTACCATGCCACCTCCTCGCCCCAAGAAAGGATTTTGAATCTTCCTAATAAAAAGTAACAATAAAAGTTTGAGGTGATGGATATGCTAATTACTCTGATTTGATCATCACACAGTTTTTTCTTCAACATTCTTAATGATTAGATACCTATCTGCTCATAATGATTGGTTCTAATCTTTCCTGTGACAGAGTGATAAATTAGTTCCTACCAAAGTACCTTTGTATTAATTCTGTGAAACTTTTTAAATAAAAGGAACTCATTAGGTGAAGATACTAGTTATTTGGAGTATTTATCTTATTTTTCAATGCAATTCTGGACTGTAGGAGCTATCTTAATGCTGAGGGTAATGTTTTACTCCTGCCTAATCCAGTAATGGCTATTGGTAACAACCTGAGTAATCGAGACATCACATTACACTGATTTAAATCTGATTAAGGAAAAAGTACATAATGTTTTATAGCTTCAGCTAAAAAATTGTTAAAATTCTAACATTAATTGGTATAAATATGGATAAAAGCTTAGCATTTGAAAAGATCTATTATTTGATTAATAAAGCAGATTTATAAAACCTTTGATTTTGAAATCCTAATAATAGCCTTATAGAATAGGTGCTCACGTTATCCACAATTTACAGGTGAGAAAGGAGGATGTCAATGAACTGTAGACGCAGTGAACTATAGCCCCAATGAGGTGACCTGCCCAAGATCACACAGAACAGAGATTCGAACCCTAGATTTCTATTTTGCTTCTGCAATTTGGGTCTTCAGAAAGACTTCTTTTATAAGAGTTCTGGATAGAAGAGGTTTCACTATAGTCATATGTATTTTTAATTTTTCTTAGCATTAAAGAGAGGGTTGTTAGTTTTGTGGTACCTTGATTGTTCGCTTATGTGTGTGTGTGTGTGTGTGTGTGTGTGTGTGTGTGTTTTCTACTTAGAATGACATTCATAGCTCTCCAAGTTTTGTTTCCCTTCCTAGACCTAAGCCAATTATCAACAATTTTTGTCAAAGACTTTCTAGTTCCCTTGCTGCTTCCTTCAGAGTATTGGAATCAGATTTATCTGGGACAAATGCCCAGTTCTAGTTAGCTTTTCACCCTTCTGAAATTATCAGCTAGTATTCATCCAAGCTAAGCATTCTAGTGGAGAAAATAAATACTGATATTAAGTAACAAAAGAGAACTGTCTTCATCAATGGCCAGCAATAGATTTATAGTTCTAGATTCTTATCAGTTCTGGAAAAACAGATTGTTATTACTTTGGTGTGCTTTAAGTGATAAACAAAAATATCACCAAAATCAACAAATAGCTTCCCTGATAGTACATTTTTTTTTGTTTGTTTAAAGAGTGGCAAGTCAAGTGTCCTGGAAGTCCTTGGCAGTGCACTGTGTTCTATCAGAACCTTGCAATATGCCGTGCCCATGTGGAAAAATTATGCTATATGTACTTGGAACTGCTTTTCTAGCAAAGATCGTGGATTTGCATTGCAAATGGGCCCCTGTCACCTAGTTTCCTCTGTGGGTAGTAGTGTTCATTTGCAAGATGACTGGATGAGATTAGACATATGAACAATCAATCTGTGTACATGAACGATCAATCTGTGACTCATCTGTACTACATACAAACAAAACGAACCAGCCAGTTGAAGGTTGAAACAGAACAGCACAGAAACAAGGACTTAAATTCTCATTTTTCAGCCCTTTTTGCACACTGGGAAAGTGAAGTTTGCTGCTTTCATAATCTTAAGGCAACAACATTGTTACTGTCAAGGGATATTTTTTGGCATCTCTGTGAATATATTATACCCAACTAAACTCTCTTTGCTTAAACTTAGTTATCCATTAAAAAAAAAAAGGAAAAGTTTGGGAAAAGATGACCCTAGTATTTGGGCGATTACAACCAATCACCAACCTGCAACCTTGTGGAGGTAAAACTTTTGAAACCATCAGTACTACCAGTCTTTGATCCTTATTGGCTCAGTACTAGGAATGAAAGGCTCTGCATAAAAGTTTAAGCCCATTTTGGAGGACCTGTTTCAAATTGAGTGACATTTGATAGAATTATAATTCCACTCTATTATGGGATATCCTTACACTGACATTGCAGTTGTTTTTCTGGTGCTCACCATTTTGCCACCTCTCCCCAACCCCTCATTTTTCTGTCTTTAGATCAAACCCCGGAGAGTGATATATCGAGTGGAGACTGACTACAATCAAAGGAGTCCACCAAGCTCTGACTGAGCAGTATGATTTGATTCTTGGCCTCCCTCCCTGGGGCCTTACAGCCAGATTAGTCAGTCTCTCTAGCTCAAAGTACACACATTCCTGGCTTACTCCTTCATCATTTGAGGTCATATAAGCCCCTGGCTATGGCAATGCCAATTATCACAAGCATGGCTTGGTGACCTCCTAATTATACTAGACCAATTACATTATATTTGTTGTTCATTCAACAATAAGCAGCTTTTGTGCCTACTAAATTGAGGCATACTACTAAATTTGGTGAGTGTTACTTGGCAATACTTCTCCGACTCATTAACTGCCTAAGGCTTTTTCAGTAAAGAATATCTTTGTGCCTCTTGCCTTCAGAGCCTGTTACCTTCTTGTGTCTATTTCCTGCCCATCTCATTACATTTTACTTGTGAAATTTCTGCACACTGTATCCTCATATGACTCAGGGCCCAATGGAGCAGAGAGGTAGGATGAAGGTGGGGGAAAGAGACTCACCAAATTTGCAACAAATCCTTTTTTCTTTTCTTTTTTGTTGACCCAAATTACTAGCACAATAAAGATCAATGAAAAGGATAAATATGTGGTTAAATCTAAATGAATATTGACTTTATGGAAAAATAATTCTAAGTTATTTGGGGATTTAGAAAATATTTAGAATTAAAATAAATGAAGGTTGGTCCTATAGTGCAGTGGTTAAGTATTATATAGTGGGAGGCAGATCTTTACCTGGCTGGCTGTGGTCCAAATCCCGGACCTGGTAATTTGAAAACAAAAACAAAAACAAACAAAACTGTGGGCATGTGTGTGTTTGTGCCCAAAATCCTGACTGGAGGGAGAGACAGAGGAAGAGTGATTGTGGCATAACCACACCTCAGTGGAAGGTGCTTTCTCTCTCTCTCTCTTTCTCTCTCTCTTTCTCTGGTAAGCATAGATGCCCTCTGGAAATTAAAAAAAATGAAAATAGCAGCATAAAAGTTGGCAGGAAGATAAATGAAGTAGAAGATTTTAAGCTCCTTGCACTATCTAGGAAGAGTTAAATTTTTAAATTTATTTTAGATTTTGGTAGGTCTGACTATATGTTGAAGTTATGCCTAGAGAAAACACTAAATGAATGGCAAAAGAATATAAAACTACAAAGCTAATAGAAGGAGAAATGGAAAAATGCAAAATACTCCATGGATTTAGAGAGAAAGCAAGAAAGGAGAGGGAACTAAAATGTGCTGGACAAATGGAAGGCAAATAGTAGAATGCTAGTTATTTTTTTATTTTTTATTTTATTTTTTTATATGAGAGAGAGCATGTGTGTATGAGAAAGTAAGAGAGAGAGAGAGAGAGAGAGAGAGAGAGTTTTGTCATACCACAGTCCCCTTCCCCTAGCCCTCTAGCTCAGCTGATCAGGAGTTTGGGCATGTGTGCATCAATGTGTTTCCAGGTCAACTCTGGATCCAAACCCAGGGTCTGCCATGTGGCTTCCCTCACTGCACTTCAGTATGCTACCACCTATGCCACCAACGTTGGCCCTAAAGTGGCAATTTGAAACTTAAACATATCTGTAGTTACAATTAAATGTAAATGGAGTAAATACTCTTTATGAAGAACAAAATTTGTCAGATTGGCACAGCCTCTGTGGTACAGTCAGAAGCATATACTGGACTGTGGAGCTAGAAGTACATGTTGACCATGGTTCAAATCTCTGGTCTAGTCAGCCTGAGCCATGGGGGCATGTGCATGTCTGCCCAGGATGCCAGCACGAGGAAGGTCTGGAGGAAAGGGATAATGGTGTGACTGAGCCCTGTGAAGGATGTTTCTCTCTTTTTTTTTCTTATGTGCATACATGTGCTCTATCATGAATAACAACAAAATGATCAAATTGATCAAAACAAAATCCAAATATCTTGTTTTAAGAGACATAATCTAAATATGCAGATATACACAGAGGTTGAAAGAAAAAAGATGCAACACTAACCAATACTGAAATCAGGCAAGGCTGACTTTAGGGAAAAAAAATTACTAAAGAGTAAAAAGGAAAAGTTTTAGTTCACCAGGAAAATGTAGAAATTATGAATTTATGTGTACCTAATCATATAGATTCTGTATAGATAAAGAAAAGTAGATAAAAATAAAGGGGAAAATAGACAAACACAATTATAGTAAGATTTTAACACACTTCTCTCAGAAACCGAAAGAATAACCATACATTTTCAAAAATGGACAGATAACATGCTTAATAACTTTGTATTTACTGACAGTATAGAATATTGTAAAGAGTACATTACCCTTATAAGTACTGAGGGAAGAGTAAAAGAAAATAGCTATATGTTGGCTTTAAGACAAGTCTAAATAATTTTCAAAAATTGCAAGATACAAATTATGTTCACTAACTACAGTACAAAAAGATAGAAACAACAGCAGCATCAAAACTAGAAAAATTCCCTTCTTTTGGAAAATTAAAAACAACCCATGGTTTAAAGAAGACAACAAAACTGAAATTTGAGTACATTTCAAGCAATGAAAATTAAAATATTACATGTCAAAATGAATGTGGGGAAAAAAGCCAGGCCTTAAGGCCAACAGCCCTTGATTCCCTCCTCACATCATCTTTACTGTTTCCCTGTGTTCAGTCTACAGGAGGAGAAAATACAGATGGGAACTGTATTTGAGATAGTCAGCTCTTGAAGTAGACTTTGGGGTTTTGAAAGGTTGCTTCTTAAAAAAGAAGGAAAAGATAAAATAAATCTAAGATTCATTGATAAAAAAATTGAAAAATAGATGCTGCCTCCACACTAACATAGAAAAGTATACGGATTCAGCAACATTGAATATCTGTGCTTTCATTTGACACATGGTACACATACATATGGCTTTCCATAGTTATGATGTTAACTTCTATAATTTATCCTCTAACAGCTAAAAAACGTGCTCTATGATAGTGTAGCAAGTAAAGATCTTAAGTGGTTAATCTGTTTCTCTTCCTTGAGCAAGAAAGCAGTTCAGAAATCTTAGATTTATTTTATTTTTGTTAGAAATCTTAGCTTTATTATTCCTTGTCTTATACTAAGGATTTTTTCAGGGAGGAAGACTCTACAGTCTTCATCATGTTAAGATATAAGATTATTCAGCTATCAAAATGTTAAATATGAACAACTATCAGCTTGTGCCCAAATCTTTCATATACCATTAGGCCAAATGAGATTTGACTTCTTGGTTTTGTTCTGAATCGATACTATAGGTACCATTTCCTCTTGGTTTTGTTCTAAATTGATACTATGGTTATCATTATCCACAAATTATCATGCATACTAAAATTTAATTAGTTGATAAATTGTGTTGAAATAGACCATGGGATTTTTCTTTCCCTCTTTGTGTTAAAATACTTGCAGTTTGTGAAGTAATAGCATTCAGATAGTTTCTGAGTATTAGTTCAAGGAGTGGCTGAAGGCAATAGGGGACAAAAGAAAATGCTGTTCAATAAAACTACTAATCTTCTGAAGATCATGTAAAGCATAAAAAGTAGTCTTTGGACTTTTAAAAAGAGTCTGGGACATTTTGCCTTACAGCTTTACTGAAGGTGAAAATCAGTTTCTCAGAGAATATATTCTCTGGGGCCAACAGATAGCATACCAGTTATGTCACTGGATGCCCACATGGCTGACTGCAGTTTGAGTCCTGGACCTGGTGTCTTGAAACACTCCTCTCACTGTCTGTCTCTTTCTCTCTGTCTCTCGCTGGTGAGTACATGTACCCTAAGGCAAAAACCTCTTTATTTATTTTTTCTTTTTTTGGAGAGGTTTTTGCTATAGGGCATGTGCGCTCGCCAGAGACAGAGAGACAGAAAGCGAGAAATCACCCCCCGGGGGGATGGCCACGCCACAATCCCTTCTCCTCCATTCTCTTCTCAGGATCTTGGGCACGCATGCACACGTGTCCGGCATGAGTTTAAGCCTCCGGGTCCGGGACTCGAACCACGATCAACTACTTGGGAGTCCAGCAAGTCATTACGCTAACTGCTGGTCCCGGCAAAAAACTCTTAAAAAAAAAAAAAAAAAGAAAGAAAGAAAGAAAGAAAATATATTCTCTGAGATCTGTTTCAGTTTTAAGAGGATAAAATTAATGTTTACTCTGATCAACTCTTGAATGCTGGTTTCCAAAGTATTTTCTAGTGCTAGTATTTTCTCCCCTCTCTTACTTAAAATGTTGGACCCTGGGAAACCTGAATAACATGCTCATGTTTTCCTGGGGTCACAATCATAGCTCTCAATTTCTTCTTCTGTCCTTTTTCATTTTTTAGGAGTGACTTCTCCCTCTCTCTAATCTGTAGGATCAAAGGAGAGTCTAAAAATGGACTCATCTTTCTGCCAGGATTAGATGTCTCTGTTAGCAGACCGGTATGAATAGAAAGTTCTGTGCAATGTTTAAATGCACTACTGTGTACCTGTAAAGTTACACACTGCTCAGGAATTTCTAGTAGCTTAAGGTCTGCTTAGCAGCTTAAACTCTGGAGAAAAATCTCATGGGGAAACATGTCCTGTACATGGTTTCTATGTCTGTAGAGTACAAAGGCAGATGGACCTGTGCCAGTTAGGCAGTCGATGTGTTAAAGGTAAATGCCAAACTAAGTCAGTCTTACAGAGAATTTTTTGACATGAATAAACACAGATAAAAAAAAAAATCCCTCCTTAGAGCTCTTAAATAACTCAAAATGGTTATTGAACAGAGCACATCCATGGACCCCTATCACATTCCAAGTTCTCATTTTGGAAGAAAATGGAAAAACTGAGCAATTCATATTGTTAACTTAAAAATTAGCCTATGATTTTTTTTCCTAGAAATGTAATAATTTGTTTATGGAAACCTTTACATGAAAACTTCTGGTTTCAGGCACATACGTGGTTAATGTAGATAACTGAGAGGCTGCCAAATAAGTGGAAGGAGGTCCCCTGTCAGTGACCTCCAATTACAGATCTCTTTGTAGTTTTTGGAACTAGAGGTTGCATACTACTCCCTCGCTGCTAGTATTTTTAAGTTCCACATCATTTTATTTGAGATTGTATCTTCCTTTGCTCATGCTAGTTTTTTTTTTCTAGCCTTATACCAAGAATTAATGTTTGTGCATAATTTACTATTCCAAGAAACAGAGTTTAAGGGGAAACTTGTTGATCTTTTTACAGCCTGGGAATCTGAGAATAAATTTCTTTTTATGCAGCTCACTGACAGAAATATAACTGCAATGGAAGAATGGGTAAGATCAAGGGTTGTGGACTCTAATAGTCATAATTGAAGGAAGTTGGGATTTTTAACATAATTTTCTAAGTGCTTGTATATAATTAGTCATCCTATTTTTGTTTCCTGACTTGATGTAATGGTTTGAATATGGTTTATCATGACCAAAATCCAGTCAGGAAGATCACCATAACATTGCTTGACTTCCCCCTTTTTTTGGGCATTTTCCAGATGAATAGATACAAGAACAGTCAAAGTTAGCCTTACTTCCTTGAAGCTATTTCTTATTATGGAAATTGTAAGCATTCAAATAAATGGGATCTGGTGAAGCAAAAGAGAACTAGCATCTTTTACATTTTTAAATATTTTGTGACAAGAAAGAACTGTTGATGGCTATAGGATTCCTTCATGGCAAGGGACTATCAATATTTATAAAGACTACTTAGCAAACACAGCTTTAACTAGAGAACTTTGTTCAACAGAGAGCGAGAGAAACACAGAGAAAGAGGGAGAGGAGAAAGTGCTCCTCAGGGGGAATGATCATACCACAATCCTTTCTTTTTCGTTTCTCCCTCCTTTTGCGATTTTGGGCATGCACACACATGCAGCTGGCAAGTTTCCCCAGCTGCCAGGTCTGAGACTTGAACTGTGCAGTCAGCCATGTGAGGTCTGGCTGCCTTAATCACCAGGCCATGTAGCTGGCCCTAGAGTTTTCATTAGAATTTGTATTTAATGCCAAAAGAGAACTTTGGTATGAACAAGTTCTAACTATGAAAAGATATTTTTAAAAATGTTAAGTTAAGCAGCATTTTTTTCCAATTGCCAGAGGGCAGAGAGAAAGAGGGTGGAGGGGAAAGGAGGGTAAAAATGCCCACAAACTGATGAATGGATTAAAAAGGTGTGACACATATACTCTGTGGAATACTACTCAGCCAATGAGACCCTGGCATTTGATAGAAAGTGGTCAGATATGGAGGATCTATTGCTGAATGAAGTAAGCCAGGATATGAAGGAAAGAAATTGTATATATACACTTAATATATACTGACTATCTGCACTTTATGGTAGAGAACAAAATACTGGAGGGCATAAAAGCAGTGAAAACAGCAATGAGAAGACAGTGTGGAATGGGGCAGAAGAAGAGAAGACTATGGAGAAGGATAGCAAGAGAACAAATACAGAGGCATGACATTAGTGGGATTCAGATATGGTTTATTACCTGTTGATGATGTGTATAGTTTTCTCAACTGGACAGGTCTGAGAAGTATTTCATGTTGGGTAGAGTCTTTTTACAAGCAAAATAATAAATAGTGATTGAATGTTTAAAAAAATAATTGGAATAATAATAATAATCTGGAAAAAAATGAAAAGCTATTGGATGATGATGATGGGAATTTTAATGTCTTTGTACTGACTGATATGAGTGGTATTCCTTCTGGAAAAAAAATGTAATACATTGTAAAGTTACATGTGATTCAATGTAATATAAACAAGATTATGATAATAATTTAAACATTTTTTAAAAGAGTGGGGAGGGTAAGAAAGCACTATGCCAGGTCCAGCAGATGCCCTAATGGTTACGTTGTTGGACTCCCACATGGCTGACTGCAGTTTGAATCCTGGACCTGAAGGTTTGAAACTCATGCCAGGAACATGTGTGTGCCTGCCCAAAATCCTGAGAGGAGAATGGAGGAGAAGGGATTGAGGTATAGCCATTCTCCCTAGGTGGTGATTTCTTGCTTTCTGTTTCTCTGTCTGTCCTACAAACTGATGCACCCTTTAGTAAGAATCTCTCTTTAAAAAAAAAAATAAATAAAGGAAAGAAAAGAAAGCACTTCTCCATGGGATGTGGTCATATTGCAATCCTTTCTCCTACATTTCTTTCTTTTTCTTTTTTTTGAGAGGTTTTTGCTATAGGGCGTGTGTGCTCACCAGAAAGACAAAGAGAGACAGAGAGACAGAAAGTGAGAAATCACCCCCCATGGAGGATGGACATGCTGCAATACCTTCTCCTTCATTGTCCCCTCAGGATCTTGGGCATACACACCTGATGTGAGTTTAAGCCACCAGGTCCAGGACTTGAACTGTGGTCGACTACATGGGAGTTCAGCGATTACGCAAATTGCTGGTCCCCTCTTCTCTTACATTTCTTCATCCCATCAGGATTTTGACCACACATGCATGTGTCTTGCATTTTGTTGTTGTTTGTCTGCTTGGTTTTTAAAATTTTTAAAAAACAATTATTTATTTATTTAACCCACTTGTTATTGTTTTTTAATTGGACCAGACAGACACAGAGACAGACAGAGAGAGAAAGGGAAAGCAAGAAGCAAGCCTCTAGGTCTGGGACTTAAACTGCGGTCAACCATGTGGCAATCCAGCACTCTTAACCACTATGCCACCTGCCGACCCCTCTAGCATGTTTTTTCAGACTTACTAGGGCTGGGATTTGAGCCATGGTCAGCAATTTGAGATCTGGCTCCCTTAACCAATGTGCTATAGGGCTGGCTCTCAGCCACAATTTTTATTTACTGAGTATTTCAAGGACATTACATTCACCATCTTTTACGGTAGCAGTGAAATCATAAATCAGAGCTGCAGAACAAATGGGAAATATTTCCAAACGTCTTTGAAATAACTGCACATAAAACCAGGATAGGATTTTTGGATGTTTGCTTATGAAGACAGACTTCAGGATTACACTCTAGGATAATAGACTGGATGCCTCACTTCTCAGATGAACATGTCTACGGAGTCTCCATAATACCAAAAGGTAATCTATAGCACTTGTATTTATAAACATTCATTCCATCATATCACACAGAAGAGTTTGGTCTGAAGCCAGTTTGTATTTTTTAATGTTCTGCTGGTAATATAGTAAAACCATATATATTAGAAGAGCATTATTTTGGAAAGTTAATTTTGATTCTTTTGAACAGCAAATGATCTCCTGCAAACACTTTGGTTATAGCTGTATGTAAATTATATATGTATATCTGCTCTTCTCTTGTCCCCACGTTAAGGGTGTAATAGAATTAATAAGAAATATGAGAGAATTTGAAAAACTTGAGGAAAAGCATCATGCTTGTGGTGCCAGTGTGACAAATCAGGAGGCAGCTAGACTGACTGACACTGTTGTTTTCCTATCCTACCTAACTCCATCCTGCACTTCTAATTCCTTCCTACTTACTCAATTTTGTATTTGCCTCATACACCATCCTTTCAACCTGAGAGGCCTGATTGCTGCCATTTTCGACCTGGTATGATGACTGCCTCCTACTGGTGTGTAGGCCCTGTGCGCTGCTTCTTGGGCAATGGTTGAGGGTTGTCTCTCTACCCAGGTTCTAGCACACCCTAAGGAGCTGAGCAGGGCACTCTTGTCATCATTACCTTCCTAGTGAGCTGAGTTCCCTGGTATCAGGCTCCTAGGAGCCCAAGACCTGCCTATGACTATGCACATACATGTTAATAAAATACAAATGGTCCTGTGTGATCGGTCTGAATCTTCACTGCAATGAAATAGGTGGTTTTTAATATTTAAAAAAAGTCTTTTCTTTGGGCTCTGCTTCATCAGAATCCTCTTACACGACCTTCCACACAGGCTACCTATTTCCAAGCATAGCATATGTTTGCTACTTGTCTGCCTTTATTAGTGAGCCTCCTCTAAGTCCTATCTATACCTTTCAATAGATTCTCCTTCAAGGTCCAGCCCATGTCCACCTTCCTCATGCTTCTCTTCCCAGGTTTTTTTGGCCAGAGTGAAATCACTGCACAAAGTAGCTTATCCAGATGTCCTTTGAGACAGCTATATCCACAATTATCCTTGTTAGGAAAGAGAAGTAGCAGCAAATTCACTGTCTCTGGAAAGTGACCTGACTTGGTGAGGCCCTTGATGGCTGCTCCCACTTATCTCATTCTTAACTAAAGCCACTTTAAGGATGAAGGGTGCCTCATGGCACCTTGTCTGGCTCAGGGCTCTAAACAAGCTTTGCCCTGACCCTGAAGTCTGGCATTCTCCATTAGGGAACCAACAACCAGAAAACCCAATGTACACAACAGTAGTCTATGGAATTTTATAGCCTCAACTTGTTGAAGTCAGGAATTGAGGTCTCCACTAGACCTGATATATAAATTCTATCACTGTTACACTATAAACTGGCAAAATATTTAATTAATAATTGATGCTTCCATAGTATTTATATAATCACATTGTCATTATGAGTTTTTGTTTTCATTTTTTGTAAGGTTAGGAGATGCTATGCCAACTAAGGTGAATGTTTAGAACATTTTGTAGTTTCTGCAAAGCTGAATTACAATTTTGTTTTCAAACCAGTATTCCAATAAGCTTTAGTACAAATTCTAAAGTGGAACAAACCTCAAGTAGTAAAAATCCTTTAAGAATTACAGTTATACTCTGTGTAGAGAAAAATTATAAATGGTATGAAATAACACACTAATTGCTGAGTGGATTTTTAAGACTGGTTTGGCTTCTGTAGCTTTTCCTTAGCTAAGATGTTTTCCCCACTGCATCATGTTAATAAAAATGTGTGCTTACAGATCCATGCTATTGTTAGAACAAAATCCATACTTAAGTTGCATCTGTAACACTATCATAAATGAAGAATGAAACCAGTCCTATTTACTTACAATAAAATGATCTATCAGTTTAGCAAGTTAGAATTAAGAAATAAATTTAAATAGGGAACCAGCAGTTAGCGTAATGGCTATGTCGCTGGACTCCCATGTAGTCGACCGTGGTTCGAGTCCCGGACCTGGTGGCTTAAACTCATGCCGGACGCATATGTGTGCGTGCCCAAGATCCTGAGAGGAGAATGGAGGAGAAGGGATTGCAGTATGGCCAGCCCCCCTGGGGGGGTGATTTCTCACTTTCTGTCTCTCTGTCTCTCTGGCGAGCGCATGTGCCCTATAGCAAAAACCTCTCTAAAAAAAAAAAAAAGTTTTCATGGTGGCTGGCAGATGGTGTGGTGAAGGTTTTGTACTCTCACATGGCTGACCATGGCTTGAGTCCCAGACCACTCTCTCTCTCTCTGTTGACTACACTTTCCTATAGCAAATTTAAATAAATAAATAAAATTTAAAAGTTTTTTTTAAAAAAAAAGAAAAAAAGAAATAAATTTAAATATTAAATTATGTATTTCATACATTTAATTCTTCATTGGGCAAAGAGAAGGGACTTCATTTGAATTTGCCTAAGTTTGTTTGTTTGTTTCTTTCTTTTTTTCTTCTTTCTTTAAAAAGATTTTTGCTAAAGGGTGCGTGTGCTTGCTAGAGAGATAGAAAGAGACAGAGAGACAGAAAGTGAGAAGTCACCCCTGCCCCCAAAGGGGATGGCCACACCACAATCCCTTCTCCTCCATTCTTCCCTCTGGATTTTGGGCACGCGTGTGTATGTGCCCGGTGTGAGTTGGAAGCTGCTGAGTCCAGGACTTGAACTGTGATACATGGGAGTCCAGTGATGTAACCATTATGCCATCTGTTGGTCCCAGATTTACCTAAGTTTCAGATTGACTTAGGACATTTTTCACTTGCTACAAAGGAAAGCTGATGATGTGATTTTCCACCATCATCATAATGAACCACTCCCTGACTTTTTGAGCTATATTTATTTCTTCTGAAAGAGCAAAAAAGAGAGCAAAAGAGCCAGCACGAGTGAGAGAAAGGAAGGGGAAGCATCCCTAACGGGATCACACCGTGATGCACCACCAGCCCTGGCCTGCATGGAGCATGGGCATGTGTGCACCTGGTATGGACAGAGAGACCTTGGGATACAAACCCAGGACCTTCCCATGTGGGTCCAGCATCATGGATCTTAGCATTACTGCTGTGCCAGTGCTGCTGGCACAAACCCAAACTTTTACACATAACTGACTTGACTCTTTTCCACTCTCATGTACTGCACTCCAAAGAACAGCTTGCAGTTTCCTTCTTTTATCTTCTACTTGTGACTTTAGAAAAGGTTGCTGGCAAGTTCTTTCTCCTCCTCTCCTTCACTCAGTTCTTTAAAGTTTATGTCTCACAACTCCCTAAGACTGAGGCCTGGCATCGCTTTCTCTAGGAAGTACCTGAATGAGCTGCAGAATGGGCAATTGTGTACTTCATGTGTTATCTGCTTCCTTACAAACTCAGCTCTTTGAATGTGGGCCCCGTAAGCTTTTGAGAGACTTTTTTTTTTTTTCTCTAAGGGCACATGTGCTTGCTGGAGAGACAGAGAGACAGAAAATAAGAAATCATCCCCCAGGGGAGATGGCCATGCCCTCTCCTCCATTTTCCTCAGAATTTTGAGTGCATACACATGTGCCTGGTGTGAGTTTTTTGTTTTGTTTTTTAACATGTACAAAATGCCCTATTTTTTTTTTTTAATTCTACCTTGAAAAAAATTGTTACAGATCTTTCAAACTTAGGGGTCTAATGGTCAATGTTAAGTGGTAGATATGAACTAATATTCTGAGGAATAAAATTAAGTTGGAAAAAGAACATGATTCTCTCATTGTTAAGAAAATATATTAAATATTGGGGCTGGCAGGTGGTGTGGTGGTTGAAGTGCTGGACTTCCACATGGCCGGCTGCGGCTTGAATCCTGGACCTGGCAGTTTGCTTTCTCACTTTCCGTCTCTTTCTCTCTGATCAAATTTTAAAAATAATCATGAATAAAATTAAATATATTTTTGGAGAGGTTTTTGCTATAGAGTGTGTGCACTCACCAGAGAGACAAAGAGACAGAGAGACAAAAAGTGAGAAATCATCCTCCCAGGGGGGATGGCCATGCCACAATCCCTTCTCCTCCATTCTCCTCTCCAGATCTTAGGCATGCATGCACACGTGCCTGGGGGTGAGTTTAAGCCTCCGGGTCCGGTGTGAGTTTTAAGCCGCCAGGTCTGGGACTTGAACTGCAGTTGACCATGTGGGAGTCCAACAATGTAACTGCTACACCATCTGCTGGTCCCAGCCCTGTAAGCTTTTACCTTTGTATTCTCAACACCTACTATACTGTGCATACCACTGTTACTTAGCTCAGGCTTGTTGAATAAGCTCATGCTTTGAAGTTACGATTAGGGATCCAGCTAAAGGATATCTAGTCTGTGGTTTTGTGTCATCTCTCATACTCTAAGTAACAAAGCAATGTTAATTTCCCTCCATTTTATTATTCCCAAATCCAATATAAAATAAAAAAATAAATCTGGAAAACTAACACATCATCTCCATCGGTCTCCTATCCTCCCGCAAGAAGGAAAAATACAGGCGTGACTATTGTTTATGAAGTGTTCCAGAATGGAAAGTTATATAGGCCAATAAATGGACAAACCAGGTGTTTTACCTTTGCAAACTAGTGGTTAGTAGGTCTTTGAGAAAAGCATAGCCAAGACTTAGTGAAGTGAGATTTAAATCCATTTAAAATTTTTTTGGCTTGTTCTATAAGCTAAATTATATATTCTCATGTTTTAAATTCTTGCTTTATTGATTTAGCAATCTAGCCTCACCCCTACTCCCAAAACACCAGTCCTCTTTCTGTACCCCTTTTAAACTCATTTTATTTATTTATTTACTAGAGGGTGTGTGCACTTGTCGGGGTTGGGGAAGAGGGAGAGAGAAAGCATTCTCCAGAGGAGATGGCCATGCCGTGATCCCTTCTCTTTCCTTTTCTTCCCAGGATTTTGGGCGCACACACACACACACACACACACACACACACACACATACGGCTGGTGTGCTGTTTAAGTTGCTGGATCTGGGACTCAAACTGCTTAGTTGACCATGTAGGATCCAGTCACCTTCATCACCATGCACTAGCTGGTCCAAAACTCTTATTTTTAAGTGAAAGTAAGTTTTACCTGGAAAATGTGTTTCTTCTAGACCTATCAGGAGCACTTGTTGCTCTCCTCTGTCCTTAGTCAGATTATTCCTTAGTTCATCCTTATTTGTAGAATGCATGGTGGAGAGCTTATGGGTGAGAGCAGGCCTATGGATAACTGCCTTTTGCCGTAATTTCTGATAGTTACAAAAACCTTGTTATAATCAGGGCATGACTCTGCTTAGGTGAGTTCATTGTATTCACAGTCTTAAACATGCTAGAATAAGTCACTGCTGTCAGCAGTCTATGTTTAGACATAGTTTATAGTTGGAGCCTTGATCAGTATCTCTTCAGCCGTATATTACAACCAATGAGCATTCTGCAGTCTCATGGGTGCGGGCAAGAGGCAGAAAGGTTGACTATCCAGAAGATCATTTAAGGATTTATTTAGTTTCTAATTGGTTATTTCTTAGAGTGCAGGAACCGAAATTATACCATCTTATGAATTTGTAGTTGATGCTTTCTTTTATAATACCTATGAATAAAAATACTGCCAAAAATATTTTACTATTTACTCTACTTGGAATTGTACTTGTTTAGAATCACCTGGTGACTCAGGAGACTCATTTGCATCAAAAATAGTGAATGTGTCTGTTAGAAATAAATTTTAACTAATAACTATGATTCTGAAAATAATCCTTGTGGATCAAATGTTCCTTTTATGTTCCTTACTAGCATCATTATTGTGTGTACAGGACTTAAAAGTACTACAAATCTTTCTTGAGAAACTCACTCTTCATAAATCAGACTCATATGCTTTCTCCAGTCCAACTCTCCATTTCAGTTCTATCAGAATGATTTAACACATTTAACCATACATATATACTTATTTTTCATCCTCATCCTGTATCTGGAGATAGCATTTTCACTATGTTATTCCTTGCTTAAAATACATCACAAGTTATGATAGTTCTAAATCTACATGGCTTCACCAAGATTTCTGGGTCCTATCTAAACTGTCTTCCAGTGATTTTCCCATCTTGTTTACTGCTGTAGCCACTAGTCTGTTTCACTCTAAACAATGACACAATACTGTCAACATTATCTGTATCCAGGACATACCCCGGAGAGTATGTCCTGCCCTTCTTAGGTTTATTCACATTTAGTTCATCCTTCATGACCTAGATCACATCCACTCTCTCCAGAAAGTACTAAATTGGTCACCTGTTAGAACCACGAATACTTTCTTGATTCTTCCATGCTTGTTTGATAACTATCCTTTACCATTAATTATTTGGGGCTGAAGTTCTCACTGGGTTTGTTGTCTTGGATTGTTGAACTTGAACTGAATTATTTGTTCTTTTTTTTTAGAATCTGCCCTTATCTTCTTCAGATATACCAAAGAAGTCCTGCAAGACAGGTGGTGTGCTTAGGCACCTCGTACAGTTTGAATGCATATTAATTGAATACATTAATGCATTACCCATTGAGTAAATGATTGAAAATTGAACAAATAAATGCATAAATGGTGCAGACTTCAGAGTAGAACAGGAGAAATACATCCTACACTAACTATTTGGGTCTAGTGAGGGAAAAAATGGTGGTGTTCCAAAGCTCTTGCAATTTAAATTATCCTTTAATGCCTGCAGGGCAAAAATTAATGATCCAGCACGAATGGGCCAGAAACAGACTCTTTTGGTTCCATAATCCCTTAGTTGAGCCCTAAATGTTTGGGAATTCAACAGCAGAATGAGGTTATGGTGACAACCTGGCCACACCATGTCCCCCTTCTCTTCTACCCAAGGAGGAATTGTGGTCTGATTCTCTGGGAAGTGGACTCTCCTTCAAGTATTTGCAGACTGCCTCTCTGAAGGATTAAATGCAATGCAAAATGGGGCAGTACAGAACAGATCTTAGCATGCGAGTTCTGCGGGGAAAAGTCTTTACTGAGTTTTATAATTTTTTTTCCTTCTGAACCTTTGAAAATCAACTCTGGTTTTGGTTTAGTTCCCCCCTACTCCTCACCCCAAAAGAAACCTACATGGCCACTTCTTCAAATTTGTTCCAGATGGATTTAGTCATAGAATGATTGATTATCCACTCACTTGTGAGCTATGTGGTTAAACTCAGAAACCTACAACAAACTGGTTTGGAGCAGTGTTTCATGGTTAAGTGGCAGAAAGGATAATCCTTAAACTGTCATTTTAGAGTTAGTGATGAGGAAAGAGGAATTTAGTGGGGCTACTTATGTCAAGAGAATGTATTAGCAAATGGATGGCTGACCTTGAGGAAATCTGATGAGCATAATGCTTTTTTCCCTTCTAGGCTTCACATAAAGGGAACCAGATCTGACTGGGAGCCCTCCTGAGGGCTGCCCCAGCTCTAACTGCCTGCTCCATGAAACAGACCTGCCTCTCCAGGATGTGCCAGATAGGAGGCCCAAAGGCTGGCCTCTCTCTGGCTGCAAGGCATCCTTCTATCCCCAAACCCACTCAACAGGCTGAAGGAGGTTTTTATCATGGGCATCAGAGACACCTGGAAAAATCTGGAATACAATCTAGGGTAGAGTGAACTGAGGAGAAAATACATTGCAGTGCATATGGAGTGGTAGTGCATACTTTAAAAAGTAATTCAAGAATGTTTGGCCCATTTCCATTTTCTTTACCAAGAAAAAAGCCTCTTTTGGATTTGTTACTCTTCTTTTGAGAGAGAGATTTTAGCAATAGGGTGCGTGCATTCGCTGGAGAGAGAAAGGCAGAAAACGTGAAATCCTCCCTCCCCACTCCCAGGGGGATGGCAACTTCTCAATCTCTTCTCTTTCATTCTCCTTTTGGGATTTTGGGCATGCACGCACTAGCGCCTGGCTGTGAGTTTCAAGCTGCTGGGTCTGGGACTCAAACTGCAGTCTGCCATGTGGGAATATAGTGACTAAACCACGACACCACTTGCTAACCCCAATAGTTACTCATTTTAATAGCTATACTATCTTTTCTCTATTTTTTTTCCTCTTATTAATTCACCCTCTGCTCCTAGAATATTCTAGAGGAGACTATGTGTGGCTGGTGGCCTCCCCTTCATATCGCCATCTGATTTGATAGGTACCATGTGTATTGTTCAGTTGTGTGGTTTCTACCATAAATTTTTCTGGTTTTTGGCCATATAATTTTTCTTTTTCTTTAGCATGTTATTCTTCTTCCTTAGTGCCCTGTTATTGAAAAGTAAGTCACTGTCCTGTCTTTTATCAAGATACCTACTCCGCAGGACCCCAAGAGAGTTCCTGAATATTATTGCTTCTAAGGTTTTTATTTTTATACAACCTATTTGTTGTAATCTTAGGTTATATTCAGCACATGTCTCTTAGTAAACTTTTGAGGTAAAAGAAAAGATATAAATATATATAAACATAGAGATGATGATTTTGGAAGCAGACTTTTGAATGAGTTGTGGGAATAAAAATGTGACCAAAACAGAATAGAGGTTTCTAAGGGAGAGGTGGAGAACATTTTCCATGATTACCAAACAAACACATGAATGTAAAATTCCTAGGAGAAAAAGTTCACATAAAGTAAGAATAGTGTTTACTAAATTTCTTTTATGTGACAGGCATGTAAGTACATACTAATCTGAAATAATAATGGGAGGTTTTGTGCTTGCTCATAAAGTTTTGTTTTGTGGATATTGTTTATTTGTAGAGTGGAGTAATGGATTTTAATAAAAAGTTTTCAAACCAAAGGACCAAAGGAGATAGAATCATGTAGGAATGGTTTTGGAGAAGAGTGATAGGATTTTAGAAGTCTCAGGTCAATGGAGAAGAGAAGGGCAACCTCACTCAAAAGGAGCTGCTAGAAGCAGTGGATTCGTTTCAACAGTTCTTTGCCTATAAGGTGGACCACACCCCTCAGATCCCATATCTGAAAGAGTCATTGTCTCCTGCTTTTCTGGGGGTTTGGGGGAGGGTGTATTTTGCTTTTAATTCATATTTTGCTTTTTGAAGCCATTAAAAAAATTAGATTTAACCTTAAGGATGTGATTGGAGTCAGTTCAGTGGGAATTTTAATTACAGATGGTGTTAGGCAGCTTCTCAAATGGCTTCCAGTGATGCCAGCCATCTGGGCATTCATGCTTGCTAGTGTGGGCTGGGCTTAGGGACTTGTTTCTAATGAACAGAATATGGCAAACATGATGGGTTATCACTTCCTTGATTAGGTTACAGAAGACTCTGACTTCTGCCTTATTACCATTCTCTTTCTTGTAGGCATCTTCTCTTATCCTCTGACTTGCTTACACTGATGAAGAAAATTGTCATGGGACACCACCACAGTGGCACACAGATAGTGTCATCACTTGGGAGACTGGAAGCCACATAGGAGGACTGAGTTTGGTTCTGGGCCAACCTGAACATGCTGGGTACCATTACGTGGGCCTCTAATCCTAGCTAATTGAGGAGCTAGGGCAGAGCACAGAGACCATGTCAGAATGCCTTTCTCTGTCTCTCTCTCTCTTTTTCTCTGGTTCTCTCTCCCACTTTCTTTCTCTCATAAGCAAAAAAAAAAAAAAAAAAAAAAAAAAAAAAGGCTACCATGAAGAAGTGCATGTGGTAAGAACTGAAAGCAAAATAATTAATCAGGACTGAGACAGGAGTGAATCCTGCCAACCACCACTAGTGAGTAAGCTAGGAAGTGTCTCCTTGCTGGTCAAGCTCTGAGACAGCTGCAGCCTCGTGAAAGATCCAAAGTGAGAGGACCCAGCTAAATCACAGCTCAATTCCTGAGAATTCCAGAGAAACTGAGATAATAAATTTTTGCTATTTTCATAATTTGGGTAATTTGTTGTACAGAAATAGATAACAAGCACATAGACTTTTTTTTAATGGTTTGTATGTGATGAATCATAATATATCAGCTCAGGCAAGACCCATGGATTTGGTTGTATGCCTGGCTTGAGTCTGAGGCTGAAAAAATTTCCAAAACATGAAATGAACAAATTTGAAGAATTAAAACTGATTGTTCTTTACTGAAGGACACTCCCGATCCTAGTGAAGGTGGGGAGTCTTAATTAAAAAAACAGAAAATAATAAAGGGCTGGTCACACTAGTGTTGGCATCTTTAGTCTTTAAAGGAGTTTATATTAATACATGGAAACCGTATTTTAACTGTGCCCCAAAATAAAACAACTCCTTTCCAAGCTAGGATTGAAGTAGAGTCTCGGGCTGTGGCATGAACCACAATAATTACCCATGCTAATGCCTGGGGAAAAGACTGCAGCAATCTAACTTTTAAAGCTTCAGTGACTTGGTCCAGACTCTTAGCAAACACCCAGAACTAGGTGTGAACTGTTTTGTCAATAAAGCTTCAGGTCATTAGAACTGTCTGGTTTTTTGTTTCTGAGTCATTAATGGTATTATAATCACAGAATGCACCTGCATTCTTCCCAGGACAGATTTTAACTTGCCCTGGTATGTTTTCCTGATAAAAATACTATATAAGAGCAAGGAAGAACTGCTATCAATAGAAAACAGTTTAAATGCCAGGCATGTATCTATCTGGAACTATTACCATACCTTCACAAGGTTCATAACCCAAAGTGTATTAATCTCTCTCTCTCTTCTTTTAAGAGTATTTTGGATAAGAGATAGAAAGGACAACTCTCAATTTTAACAGCTGAGAAAACTAAGGCGCAGAGGGATTAACTTATTTAATACAGTCAACAAATAACTTAGGGGAAGAAACAAATGAGAACTTTTGTTTCTTGCTTAGTTTTATGGCATTTTCACCATTCTTTGCTACCAAAGACTAATTTCCAGAATCCTTCTGAGGATTCAAGCATAAAATATTCTAGTATGGGAGGAAATTCTATTAATTAGTAAGCAAAGGAAATATCTGTGTGATTAAGTGGTTGTGATGGTAAATACTGTACACCATGTAATTTATATTGGAGAAACTGAATATCTAACCAAAGAAAATTACCTTTTTGAAAAATACACACAAATCTGATTCTATCTAAACTATATCACATTTTGCTGCTGTAGAACATAGAGAATGGAGAATCGTTAGATACATTAGCTTCTTGGTGGGGAGCACATAGCCAGTTACTGGAAGATAAGCTCTGTATACATCAATGAAATCAGGGAGCTTATTAGAAATGTGTAATAATGGGCCTCAACCATACATACTGAATCAGAATCTTCATCTTAATAACATCCCCAAGTAATTTGTGTGTTCATTAAAGTTTGAGAAGCACTAAGACACATAGTATACAGGAGATTCTCAAAAACACATTAAATAACTAGTCCCAAAATTAAAGATTAAACTGGGGCCAGAAGATGGTGTAGTGGTTTCATTGCTAGACTCCCACATGGCTGACTATGGTTGAAATCTTGGACCCAGTGGCTTCAAAATTCTGCTGGGCACATGTGCGTGTGCACCCAAGATTCTGGGAGGAGAATGAAGGAGAAAAGATTGTGGCATGGCCATCCTCCTGGGGAGTGATTTCTCACTTTCCCTCTCACTGTCTCTGTCTCGCTCTCTAGCAAGTGTGTGCACCTTAAGGCAAAAATCTCTTGAAAAAATTTAAAGATAAACCTAGCAAATTTTATGAAAATAGAAAAACTGATTTATTTGGGTGCTGCCTTTTCTATTTTCTTTTGTCAGTATTTTAAGAAAAATATGCATACACACACATACATACACACACACATACACACACACATACACACACTAATAGTAATTGAATACGATTTAATGACCTAGTTCAGTAGAACCTATTTTCTATTAGTATAGTCTTGCAGTTGCTCATTGTCCTCTACTCTCCTATTTTGCTCTCTTTTTATCTACTGTTATTGCCCAGGGTAAGCGGAGGCTTTGGAAAAAGGATGTAACTCAACTGTGTGCTCCATTTTGCTTTTTTTTCTCCATAAATGCGTGAATAACATTTCTGGCTTCAAACTTAACAGGTGTTCTGTGCATTTTTGCTTTTTCCCTTGGATAACTTCTTTTCACACATGAGTGCTTGTGATGTGGATAGGTGAGTTGCTCAACTCAGGAGCCAGAGAAGTCCCATAACTGTCTCACCGTTTCATCCTTATAATATGTTGTATACACTTTTTAAAAAATAATATTATCCTATTTAATTTTATTTACTTTTTAAAAATTTGACGAGAGAGGGAGGGAGGGAGGGAGAAAGAGAAGGAGAGAAAGAGAGAGAGAGAGAGAAAGCCACCAGATCTGGGACTCAAACCGCAGTCAGGAATGTGAGAATCCAGTGCCCTTAACCACCACAGCACCTGTGGGGCCCCATATGTTGTATATACTTTTAAAAATAGTCAATAGGAAAGCCATACTATGTCATTAATTTTTAGTGATTACAGTT
>NW_006160142.1:7643590-7643901 GCF_000334495.1 Tupaia belangeri chinensis
AGCCACCAGAGCTGGGACTCAAACCGCAGTCAGGAATGTGAGAATCCAGTGCCCTTAACCACCACAGCACCTGTGGGGCCCCATATGTTGTATATACTTTTAAAAATAGTCAATAGGCAATCCATACTATGTCATTAATTTTTAGTGATTACAGTTACCCAATTATAATCTTTGTGGTTAAGAAGTTGTGAAGGGGGACCAGCAGGTAGTGTGGTGGTTAAGATGCTGGATTCCCACATGGTTGACTGCAGTTTGAGTCTCAGACCTGGTGGCTTGCTTCCTCACTTTCCCTCTCTGTCTCTCTCTGGCCA
>NW_006160142.1:7644556-7656926 GCF_000334495.1 Tupaia belangeri chinensis
AGTTCCTCAACTCAGGAGCCAGAGAAGTCCCATAACTGTCTCACCGTTTCATCCTTATAATATGTTGTATACACTTTTTAAAAAATAATATTATCCTATTTAATTTTATTTACTTTTTAAAAATTTGACGAGAGAGGGAGGGAGGGAGGGAGAAAGAGAAGGAGAGAAAGAGAGAGAGAGAGAGAAAGCCACCAGATCTGGGACTCAAACCGCAGTCAGGAATGTGAGAATCCAGTGCCCTTAACCACCACAGCACCTGTGGGGCCCCATATGTTGTATATACTTTTAAAAATAGTCAATAGGCAAGCCATACTATGTCATTAATTTTTAGTGATTACAGTTACCCAATTATAATCTTTGTGGTTAAGAAGTTGTGAAGGGGGACCAGCAGGTAGTGTGGTGGTTAAGATGCTGGATTCCCACATGGTTGACTGCAGTTTGAGTCTCAGACCTGGTGGCTTGCTTCCTCACTTTCCCTCTCTGTCTCTCTCTGGCCAAATTAAATAATAATAATAAATAAGTAAATAAAATTAACTCTTTAAAAAAGAGATTATGATAATTTTTTATGCCATCTTGATTGGGTTAAGGGATGCCCAGCTAGCTAGTAAAATATAATCCCTGGGTGTATCTGTGAGAGTGTTTTATTTGAATTGGCAAACTGAGTAAAGCAGATAGACCCCATCAATGTGGTGGACATAATCCAATCCATTGAGAGCTCAAATAGAACAAAAAGACAGAGAAAAGGTGAATTCACACTCTCTTCTGGAACTGAAACATTCACTTCTTCCTGTTCTTGGACATCTAATCTCTGGTGCATAAGCCTCTGGACTCTAGGACTTATACCAACAGCAACCCCCACCCCCAACTCCCTTGTACTGAATTACTACATCTTTGACGTCCCTGGTTCTTCAGGTTGCAGACAGTAGAAGGTGGAACTTCTTGGTCTCCATAATTACATAGCTCCAATTCACATAGTCAATCTCTTTTTCTCTTTGACTCTCTGTATCCCACTGGTTTTGTTTCTTTGGAAAACCAATATAGAGATTTACCTAATTGTGACAGAGAAGAGAAATTGTTTTTTTCAAAGGGGAAGCAATGTTTTCTTTCTGCTGAGTAATAGCTTTCACAAAACAACCATGTGTTATCTATTAATATAATTTAAAAATTTAGGCTCTTCAAATCAACTGCAAAGGAATTTGCAGAATTTGCATCTGAACTGATTGTTCTTTTCCTAATTCAAGGTCTACACTCAGGAAATAGAGAGGCCCATTGCCTGCAGTTAGTTTTGTTCAATTCTCAAGACTTTTACTTGATTTTTTGAGCTCTGGAGTAAATTCCAAACACCATTCATGTTTAGCCAAAAATTTATATAATCTTCCTTACTGAAGCCTTCCATATTTTCTTGTTACTATCAAATGTCCCCTTAATCTGAGATAAAAAAGTTGTATTTTACCAAAGTAAGTACACAGTTTAAACCCTTGTATATTAGATTTATATTATTTTTGGTAATGCATACGTCATCCACCTATTCTTGACTTCCATATTATAATCAGATTTTTCTAATAATTCTTTAAAACTCTATATTAAACCTTAATACTGTTTTGTGGCCAGGTTTTTATAATGGCAACTAAATAGTCTAAGTTCTCTTTATAACAAAGTGATATCTTGATAATCTGTTTAGGTTATTAACCACCTGTGGTAGCTGGTTTATTGGAAATTATTGCACTGGCAGGTTTACACAATCCATTTTTCTGCCTCAGTTGAAAAATCAATGAGAAGATTGTTCAGTTTACTCACAGCTTATAATGGCTTTTGCTATTTAACATTTTTTTTAAAAGAATGAGCTAGTCACCACATAATCCTTACTGTTTTTTCAGAACTATCATTAACTGCTTTAATTGTGCCACAGTTACATTTTGTTCTTTTATTTCGCTTCTTTTTATGATTACCTCTACTCCATCACTAAAGAAGGGGGAATCATACAATTGAAGTTCACAACAAGCCCTGTATCTTTACCAGCTTGTGTCATCCTCCCTAGACTAGGGTCCTTCTGATATTCTAGGTCATGAAATAATTGAACGAAAAGGGCCCACAGCTTTTACTGTGAAGCTTAACTCATTATGAATTGTCTGCTTTGCTTGTTGAGTTTTATTCCGCTTTACCTCCCGATTATATAATTTACCAAAGTCCGACGAATGAGTTTGGAAAGCCTATCTCAGTCCTGCGTAAGTTATTATTTCGAATCCACTCTATGATGGTTTTTCTAAAAAGTTAATGTTGCTAAAAATTCAGTTTTTTTTAGTATAAAATACAAAGGTGGGTCAAGATGAAATCTAGTTAAGTCTCTCAGAAAAATTAGTAAAGAAATGACCATGATGCTGCAGAAGTATAAAATGACAAAGCCTCAGAGGTTAGGGTTTAGCAGTTTCACTTCTGTTTTGTCAAGGCTTTCTTCCTGCTTTATCTAATGAAATTCATTGGTGATCAAATAGTGTAGCTGTCCAAGGTGCCCTATTCTCCCGTGATAGGTAAACATGTGCATTTAGAATGCATTTTCCCGGGTCAGCTGGTGGCACGGTTATTGACAGCTAGATCCCATATGGCTGACTGCAAGGTTTAGTCCTGGACCCAGCAGCTTGAAAAACACAATGGGCACCTGTGCATGAATGCCCCAAATCCTGACAGGATAGAGAAACAGAGAAGAAATTGCAGTATGATCACACTTTACAGGGAAATGCTTTCTCCTTTTTCTGTTTTTCTGTCCCTCTCTAGCAAGTGCATGCACCGTCTGGCAAAATTAAAAAATAAAATAAAATAGGTTTTTATGGATCTTATTTCAAGTAGCTGAAGCTTAAAATTGGAATGAGATATATAAGAACTCCATTATTAAAGGAATAAAGAGTCTCTTCCAACAACTATGGAGCACACTGAAATTTTATAACATTTATAGTTGGGAAATATACCTCATACATACATGGTACTCGTTAGCACATGTTTAAAGATGATTTAACTTTAAGTCTGAGTTCTCCTTTGACTAAAAACCATCTATTTATACAAACAAGCAAAACACATTTACTGAAAAGTACATTTGTTGAGAAGCGCCTATTCGATAATAAATACAACACAACATAGTTCTGAAAGATGTATAGGCAGAGCTACATGAACTCAGCAGCACTTTGTTGGGCAGAGTTCCTGAGGATGGAACCAGTCATAGATATTTGCTGGATAGAGAGGTTCAGCATCACTTGTACTTTTTGACTGGTCTCTCACCTGATGGCATTAGTGTGCATTAGCACATTGCTTCTGGGGACCTGTCCTGGGAAGCTGTCCTAGGACAGATGAAACTGGGACACAGTGTTGCTTCTCACTTGTGCTGCTTGGTGGCCAGATGGTTACTTCCTCCAATGTTCGCCTCCTAATTTCCTCATTAGATCTCTCAACTTCTCATCATTCTTTCCTAAATGCCCCATTTCAGGGAAGAAACAGACTTTTTTCCTTGATCACATTTCTGGGCAGTTTTCCTCTTCTGTCCATACACATATTTTAGTAAATTATGAAACTATGTAGTCACATAATAATAATAATCTTCTACTTTTGGCAGTTTGTCATGTACTTTTTGTGATGTCCCATGTGTTATTTTACCAACCTTTTTTTTTTTATTGTTATTTGATAACACATGGGTTGATTATGCCAAATTTCCTAATGACAAGGATCGCGTTTTCCTTCTACTTTGACTTGATCAAAGAAAAAGTAGTAAGATCATAGTAAAAGTAGTTTTCAAATTTGATTGAGTTTTCTGAACTCTAATTGAATGGCTTTGTGTTCTGTTTGATCAATTTCACTTGCAATATTGCTGGGTTATTTTAGACTAGTATAGATATACAATTATTTGAATGATAATTGAAGTTTTAGAGTTTGATTTAGTATAAATCTCGTTTTATTTTTAGTCAATTGAATACACATTTACATCACATTGATTCGCTGTCTCTCCCTCTTTTTAATCTTTGGTCATATGAAATTGACAGCAATAAACTATCTGTGCTGCTGCCAATATCTTGGCCCTCAGCCTTCCTTTCATGTCATTTTTTTTCACTTTGTCTTTATTAAATGTTTACAAATCATTTCACTTTAAGCTACAAACCTGCTGTTGTGTCTAAATTCTTACAACGACAGCATTTTCTTCTGCCAATATTTGAATGCAGTTTTCTTGATCAGCTTTATTTTTAAATGTGCAATTTGCAGTTACCTCCTGGAAAAAGCAGCATGCTAATGAATTTCAGACGCGGTATGAATTACTTATTTGTACATTCGTGCAAAATCAAACATGTTTGGGACAGACTTTGTTTACTCTTTGGTTTCAAAGAATAAAACCGTGCCAATAATTTAACAAGTGCAAAGGCAATCTTCACTCGGTAAGGGACAACTTGTTGACTTCAGAGAATATAGCTTGAGACTTTCTGCGGGAGAAACAATGAGCCAGTACCAGTGCACATTCCTGAGGCTACCCAGGCTTGCAATTTGACTCTAATCTGCTTTTTTTTGTGTGTGTGTGTTTATGTGGAGAGAGAAATTCATTCCACAGATTAAGTGTTAACTAGTTTTAACAAGAATCTTATCTTTGATGGAAAGTAAATCTTTGATCAAATATAAATTGAACAGAAGACACTTGTGTGAATATTCTTCAAATATCTGATGACTTACAGAGTGGAATGAGATGGTCAGTTGGGCACCTGATATTGGAAGGATGCCGTGTCACTTTGGTAACTGAAAGATGCTTTATAGCAGAAGTCAGAGTCAATCTCCTTCCCTTTGGTGGCTGTTTGTGAACTGAACTTCCAAGTAGCATTGCTTCCTTTCTTAGTTTAAGGGGGATTTCTATAGAGATTTGGTTTATAACCCCAATCCTTACCATCACAAGAACATAATTTAAGAGTTTCATCTGCTGACATTTTAAGGACAGTTTCATTATTTTATATTTGCAGGTTTTATTGAGGGATGCAATGTTCTCCTGTTGTCCTGTTAAGATCCTCCTTTTCCTTTCTATCATGGATATCATGCCCTTGGTTCAAGGACACAGTCCTAGCCAGGACTCATTATCTCTATGTAGAGAGATCAGAGTACTGGTGACAGCAATTAGAAAGGGAGGAGATGTAAAATAGAAATATTATTTTAACTTATAAGTAGAAAATGTATTTTTGATCTTTTCTTTCACAACTTCTCATGTCTCATGTCAAATAGTCTAGTCCTGATTCTGATTTATATAACTGGATGTAGCTTCTGGAAGTTAAGATTAAATAAGGGCATTGGTTCTGAGACTCGAGCAGGCATCAAAATCATGATATTGTTAAACACAGATTGCTGGACCCCATCCCAAGAGTTTCTGATTTAGTTTGTCTGGGATGGGGCCCAGGAATTTGCATTTCTAAGTTAGTAGTTAATGTTCATGCTCTGGTCTAGTGACTACACTGTGAGAACTGCTGGATGAGGGAGTTACACAGCACAGTCTTTTGCTGCAGAAAAGTGATCACACTGACTTCCTCTATCCTTCCACCTCAGAAAGATTGTCATTTAATTTTTAAATTTTATTTATTTATTTTTCTTGGAGAGGTTTTTGCTATAGGGCGCATGCGCTCGCTAGACAGACAGAGAGAGACAGAGACAGAAAGCGAGAAATCACCCCCCAGAGGGGATGGTCATGCCGCAATCCCTTCTTCTCCATTCTCCTCTCGGGATCTTGGGCACACACGCACATGTGCCCGGCATGAGTTTTAAGCCTCCGGGTCCGGGACGCGAACCGCGGTTGACTATGTGGGAGTCCAGTGACATAGCCATTACGCTAACTGCTGGTTCCCGTCATTTAATTTTTATGAAGGAATTTTAAGGGCGCATCTGACCATGTATGAAACAGTACATAAACATACGGTTCACAAATGCATATTTTTAAATGGCATTAATTGACTAGAAATTCATTGACTATAGTGTTTTGAAAAGCAAATTATGAGACAATGCTAGATTTTCAGAAGAAATCATTCACCTCTATTAGACTGCACCAGCTTATTTTAAAAGTAATTAATTTTTCCCTAAAAACTGAATTCCTGTCCATTTATATGACTTTAGAGAACTTTCAGGTATTCAAAGGTAAATAAATACTAAAAACAATGAGAAATTGTAAGCAGGCTAAATGCTTATTTTACTACCTGCTTTTTTAAAGGTTAATGTCATAATTTACTCAATTATAGTCTTCCTTTTGCAAAATATCTATTTTCTGAGATCAAAGCTTTTCACCAGGCTGTGTAATTATACATAACAAAATTAGGCATTTCCTCACAAAACTAACCTACGCAGTCAGAGATCCTAAGAACATTAGTTAGGATCAACAGAAGGGCAGTGTTTGAAAGCTGTTTGGTAGTGACAATGCAAGGTTTGTTAAGCCACTTGATTACACTGTAATTTATAAATCCTCTTCTGGAATTGAGGTCATTTAAGTTTAAAATGAAAGAAGTAAAGAAAGCCATTCCTAACATCTGAGATGCTATACATGTTAGTTCAAGTTTCTTCTTCTAAAGGTAGATGCATAAATAATAACTTCTTTTCAAAATAGTATTTTACTTATCCTTTCATTTGTAAAGAAATGTTTTGAAGATAGTAGACTGTCTTTAAGAGTCCAGAGGTTTTTTTTTTTAAATCATTGAGTATAATTTTTGTTTGTTCCTTTAGACTTCATAAGAGACAAAAAACAATTTTAGTGTTTTAGCTGTTCCTCCACACAGGCAATAATAATAAATATAAAATAAAATAATTGAAAATACAGCTGAAGGCTAAAAAAATAAAAATTTTAGCAAACTGAAAAATGAATAGTTGCAACAAGGTATTTAATTTGCATGGTAAAATTTTTCTAAGCAAAATGTAAAAAGGTATGCTGACTATGGTTTACAGCTAGCTTAACTTAGACATATATCTAAGTATGTATGTGCTGATATCTAGGTAGCCTCCCCATGCAGCCTAAGACACCCTGGAAACCTGCTCACAGGAAAACTGGCCAGTGGGATCTGAACAACTGCAAAGGCTCTGTCCAAGTACTTAAAAATCAATGAGGTTTATTTATTTATTTATTTAAAGAGGTTTTTGCTATAGGGCACGTGCCCTCACCAGACAGACAGAGAGACAGAAAGCGAGAAATCACCCCCCAGGGGGGATGGTCATGCCACAATCCCTTCTCCTCCATTCTCCTCTTGGGATCTTGGGCATGCACGCAAACGCGCCTGGCGTGAGTTTTAAGCCACCGGGTCCGGGATGCGAACCGCGGTCGACTACATGGGAGTCCAGCAACATAGCCATTACGCTTACTGCTGGTTCCCAATGAAGTTTGTTTTTTGAAAGTTAAAAACAAATTTAAGAAGTAATCTCACTGGACAAACAGTGCCTAAACCTGAAAAAAATGGCTTGACCATCAGGACTTTATGATGGCTGACTGTGAAGTGCAAGGGATTGGGATCTGAGGGTACTCTAGGGATCAACCATCGTATTTGACTATAGCAGTACCAGGGATGTGGGACTTTTAGTTTCCAAACCAGAATGGTCCTGGTAGATGGAGAAACTTGGAACTCTAGGGTATGTTTTCACTTCTCAGTGACACCTTATATAATACTGCACTCTGTAAAGCTCCATAACAGCTTTTAGGCATTTGTACTGAGTTCATCTTTTGTTTATTTATTTGAGAGAGAGAGAGAGAGAAACTCTCTTGACAGGGGCTTGTCATGCCACAGTTCCCCACTCCTTGCAGCCTTCCAGCCAGCCATGACCATGGGCACACATATGTACCAGGCAAAATTCAGGTCAACCGAGACTTGCACATGGTGCCAGCATTGCAGAGTATGTATTACTGCTTGTGCCACTGTGGCCGGGTTCTGACTTCATTTCTTGATGGCACAGATGACTGAGTTTAGTTAAGGCTTAATTACCAACTACACAAAATGCATTATGCTTAATTTTTTGAAATTAAGTGAACAAATTTCTTCAGATTGGGTAACTGATCCTTTTTCTTTCTGGTCAGTTACAACTGATTTTTCCCCCTATAAGAAGGGGGAAAATGTTAAAAAAAATCCTTTCTGGATTTTAACTAGTGATTTCAATTCCCTCTCTATCGAGGAGGATCACATAGAGGTTGTGTGATAAGGACATAAAACACTAAAGGTGAGCCATCAGCAAGTTCTAACACATTTACTATTCATCCAGCTTCCTTTTGACATAGCTGTGTATCTGTTGTCTTTGAGGTAGATTATCTCTCATGGAAACAATTTCTTTTTTTAAAAATTTTTTAAAAAGAATTATTTTATTCAACTTTATTTGTTTACTTATTTATTTTAATTTGAACAGAGAGGGACAGAGCGAGAGCAAAAGAGAGAGAAAGTGAGAAAACAAACCACCAGATCTGGGACTCGAACTGTGATTGGCCATGTGAGAGTCCAGTGCCCTTAACCACCATGGCACCTCATGGAAACAAACTCTAAAATTCATCTTTATGTCACTCCAGGTATGTAACACTGACATGATGTTTGTGAAATTTTACAGTTGCCAAGGAAAATACCAACCATGTGATACACTCAGTGTGACTGACTCCCTCACATCACCCTCATTTGGCAAAAATTACCTGAAAGGAACTACTCACTTTGACTTAAAATTTGAATGTTATGTTGTATTTCCAGCCCCAGGTTTTTGCACAAAAAATGAAAACCCCAGAAAATATATGAAAAGGAGTGAACTATCATGTTTTCATTAAACCATTAAACCTGGACAGCTGGATAAAAGATAAAAAATAGTGTACATTCAAAAAGTCTAGTAGTATTATTTAAATTACTAGGAACATCTGTTATTGGTATAGTGTATTCAACAGCACAATTGATTTTAAGACTGAAACACGGTACATATTTCAACCTTTACATAAAATATGCCCTTAGTTTTTGATTATGTAATGATAAAATGTACCTGCTGAAAAATATATGTGGAAAAAGGAAATAATTTTTATACAAATATGACTCATCTGTAGGCATTCATTTATTCTAATCCAACCAACTATGGTAAATGTGTTTGAATTACTGGGAATAACTATGCAACATTTAAAAGGGAGTGGAGATCTTTATTAAAACAGAAGGCTCCTCCAATTCCACGATGATGTCAGTAATATAGGTCCTTAGAGCACATTATTGTTTTAAGCGGAGGTCCCCACACTTTCACATTGGTTATAAAACACTATTTTGTGCTGCTGGCCTGGAATGAGAATGTCATACATCTGCAGGCAATTAGAAGAAGCTGGATTGCATGTTTGATTAGCTCAATAATAAACGGGCACAAGTGTGACTCGACTTATGTTAGTCAGATTCCCTAGACAGATTATCCTGTTGTTATCATATGAAATAACCCCCCTTTTATCAACAATTAAGTAAATCCACATTTATGGGCACTTTGCACAATTGTGAGGTGGGAAGAAATCCAACTTAAGCCTTAAGTCATCTAAAAAACTTTAAATCTAGCTTTCAATGGTATGGACCCCAATTCCAAATTTCAGAAATTGGCTGAATTATAGTTTGGGTTGGAAACACCCTGTGTGTACACAATCAACAAGTATGTATATTTTCCATAAACAAGGCATTTAATTGATTTAGTTTAGTTGATTAAAAAAAAAATTCTGGCCAGCTGTTGGCATGGTGGTTAGGTGACTGTATCCCACACAGCTGGCTAGGTGGTTCAAGTCCCCAACCCAGACTCCTGAAAAACATGCTGAGCACATGTGCAAGTGTGCCCAAAATTCTGAAAGGAGGGAGAAATGGAAGAGAAAGGTTTGTAATATGACCACCCTCCTAGAGGGGGTCTCACTTTCTATCCCTCTCTAGTAAGCACAAACACCCTTAAATATACACACAGACACACACACACACACACATTCCCAAAGAAGTAAGAATTATAAATGTTTTAGTATGTGAAGAGTAACTTGGTAAGGTAGTATAAATATTTTCGAGAAAAATAAGATTTCATTTTCATCATTCACAACAGTTTCTACTGTGCCAATGCATGGCATAGGTCTTGATTATATTTTATTCTAGAACTTCTTTATTCAGTTCCAGGTATTGTACTTAAATTCAACTGTAAGTGTTAATGATGGACTACAAACTACTTTTGGAAATGATTCATTCATTTATGTATATTTTTTCTCTCAACTACCCTTAAAATACATCATATCAACCAGTGTTTTATAACATAGTAAGGTAACTAGAATTAACAATAAGTTAATGTGTATTTCAGAAAAGCTAAAAGCGGTGATTTTTAATGTTCCCAACACAAAGTAATGATAAATTATAAGATGGATCGGTTCATCACTCTTATCTGGTCATCACGCCTTATTTTCATGTGTATGCACACCATACTCCATAAACATGTATTATTGTCATGTATTATGTGTCAATTGAAAATAAAAAAGATATATATCATCAGAAGTGCTAGAAATGACTCAGGATATAAAAGTGGATACTTAAAAATTTTTTTAGCAAAACTTTTCAATTTCAGGAGAAATACCACCATACCTTCCAATCTAATTTAAATAAGACTATTAACAGTTGGTGTATCTTAAGTAAACTCAGGGCATGTTTTAACAGTATTCACCCATATACATAGATAAGGATAACCTCATTAGTTTATCTCATTGACATAATCCTTAAATGAAGTATCAGAATATCTAGCAGATGCTGAAGCATTCAGCATCAATATTGGAATTCTGACTCATGACAGTAATACAAAACAGATGCTAATACGATGCGCCCTCTGAAAAGTGACACCATCACAGCATGGGTTAGCTCTTGATGTTTGGTACTTAAAATTTGCAAAATAAAAATAATAAAAGTCAGAGCATGATAGGTTTTCTTACTTCATTTATGAGCCATTTAAAATCTAGTATCTGTTATACAGAAGATAAAACTAAGCACTGGTGAATAAGGAGCAGTATCCCTGGGTGTGAGGAGATACATCTTTTACCTACTGTAGCAGCTGTGATCCCAATCGAACCCCTCACGCATAACCAGTTCCAAGGTAAGAATTGCTGGGCCCTTTCTATTGGCCGGTGTGCACCATGCACTTACGTGGTGGTGACTTGGAGTCCTGTAATGCCAATTTACCTACTCAGCCCCTGGCAGTGACAAAGGGGTCTGGGGGCTTCCAGGGCCCCATCTGAGTAACACGATCTCTACATCAGGCAGTTCTGAAACTATTGCTAAGCAGGAAAAGAAAAACAAAAGTCCCTTAGTGCAGTCCAGTTAGCTAATATCCTACATGTCTTCAAAGCCCGAGATTCTTATCACTTTCCTAGCACGATTTTACAGGTGTTTCTAGAAGGCACAGCGATAATGCACTTTGTGTGTGTGTGAAAATAAACAGAAAAGCCCAGGAAGAAAGTGCCATGAGACTAGTGATATAAGTGAAATGAGCTCAAATAAGAACTTTAAGAAATACATTATAAAAGTGAGTAGGGAGACATCCTCAGGTAATGAGAAGCAGGAGTCCTATTTCTTTATTCCTAAATGAGGAACATAAGCCAATGGTAAGTTCAATGAGAAGAACTTGAGAAACCCAAGCAGGACATTGATGGAGTAGCATGACAGCAGCGCACTTTCAGACTCCAAATGAATAGCCCGACCACTGCTCTACCAGCTGTGGCCCTGGCACCCACCTGCCTGGGTTTTGAAGGCCAGCTCTGCACTTACCACCTATATGAACTTTGGTTCTCAAACCTGGCTGTGCACAGGAATCACATGGGGAGATTTTAAGACTACTGATGCCTGCAACCCACCCTCAGACACTTATTTAATTGGCTAGAGCATGGCTTTGCTGTGAAGAAGTTTTAAAGGCTCTCAACTGACTTTAAATATGAGCAGCTAATGTTGGGAACCACACGGAGGAACATGTGAGCTAGTTTCCTCATTTGTAAAGTGATGATGACACCGACAGCAATGACCTCTTAGGATTATTGCACTGATTAAACGTGATAGTGTAGACAAAGCATGTAGCACAATGTCTGGCATGTGGAAAGCCCTCCATAAGTGTGAGCTGTTGTCACCCTCACCATGAGGTGCACTGGCAAGAACGTTCTTGTTGGTGTAATAAGTCAGGCTTACCTTGACACACGTTGTGCTCGCTCTGCTCATAGCCTGCTGCGCACTGGATTCGGTGGGAAGGGTTGGAAGGAATGCGCTGGGGGTCAGCCGGGTTCCGCCGGATGACAAAGTTATTTCGGCCAGTCTGCACCTCAGGGCCAGCAACTGCAGCAGCACTGGCCACAAAACCACCCCCAGGCAACACTCCACTGGCTGGCATTCCCCTCGCT
>NW_006160142.1:7657248-7663159 GCF_000334495.1 Tupaia belangeri chinensis
GCCCTTCCCCCGGCCTGCCACACCACCAGTGGTTGTGCCCGAGGTTGCAGCTGCATTTGCAGCTGCACCCACGGCTTCTGTTGCAGGTGTTTCTTGCTGAGGTTGTTCATTGTTGACAATAATCTGGGCTGTTTTAGGAAGGCAGAGGTATCCTCCATAATGGTTGACACATTTCATTCCACCTTTGCAGGCATCAGGGACAATGTCGCATTCATCAATATCTGTGAGCAGTAATAAAATAAGTCAGGAATCTTTTTGGAGGGAAGAAAAACACAAATAACGCTCCTGCCTTTTGGTATATACAAACAGGGCAGGAAGAGCAACATAGATGAGACAGAAAACTATGTTCAGGTGGGGTCTTTGAAGTGGGCTCACCTTTGCACTGCTGCCTCACAGGATCCCACTCATACCCGTCCGTGCATTGCTGTGAAGAGAACAGCAGAGATGGGCCAGGAGACAGTTAATTAGTGTGTCCGTTCCCTAAGAGGTCCCTCAAAAAGCTTCACTCTTAGGGCAAAAACCCTTGCACTAGAGTCCTAGATGGGTAGTTGCATTCTCTGCTTTTCTTAAGATAAGTCTGCATTGGGCAGCTTCCAAGGTCTCTCCTCAAATGTTAGCTGCCTTGACTCTTCTGGTGGGTTTGGTACAGTTGCCCATCACCATCTTCTTGGAATGCTTTTCTTGCCATCTTAAGACTAACCTCCAACCTCTCTGACTGGTCTTCTTTGTTTTATTTTTGCCTTTCCCCCACCACGTTGTGAATTTTTCCCACACAATAAAATATTCAACAAAGTTTATTTATTTATTTTTCTCTGGCCTTGAACTCTTCCCTCTTTCTTTAAACCCACTCCTCTTAGAGCATTTAAACACCTTTCTTTACTATTCTTATCTCCCTCTCACACCCTGGCCTGCTTCCTAGCTTCACCACAGACTTATCCTCTCTTGTTTACTCAGGGAACAAACCATCCGTGGAGCCCCTCTTACCGCTCACATTGCCCTTGGCCCTGGGAATGCAGAGGTGACGAGCACTGCATCCCTGTTCTCTAGTGGCTCATAAGCTAAAGGAAGACTGACAGGTGGCCAGGCTGATGCCGGCTGTCAAGTGCCTGCTGCAAGGTGTGTGTGGAAGGAGTGATGGACTGCTGTGGGTAGGACAGGGCAGAGGGGAGGTTCAACAGGGGAGGTGGCAAGTGAATTGAACCTTACAGTTTGAGCAGGTACCCTGGCCTGCTTCCTAGCTTCACCACAGACTTATCCTCTCTTGTTTACTCAGGGAACAAACCATCCGTGGAGCCCCTCTTACCGCTCACATTGCCCTTGGCCCTGGGAATGCAGAGGTGACGAGCACTGCATCCCTGTTCTCTAGTGGCTCATAAGCTAAAGGAAGACTGACAGGTGGCCAGGCTGATGCCGGCTGTCAAGTGCCTGCTGCAAGGTGTGTGTGGAAGGAGTGATGGACTGCTGTGGGTAGGACAGGGCAGAGGGGAGGTTCAACAGGGGAGGTGGCAAGTGAATTGAACCTTACAGTTTGAGCAGGTTTTTTTTTTTTTTTCCTCCAGAAAGATGCAGAGGTTCTAGGAGGATTAATGTGAGCAAAGGCACAAGACTGCTGAAGCAGAGGAACTGCAAGCAGTTCTGGGTGGGGAATGAGGTTAAAGCGTTGGGCAGGGCCAAATTTTGGGAGGTCTTGCTTTGGGGTAAGTAGAATCTGAATTCTGTGAAAGTCAGCACATCTTAAACTTCATTATGCTTAAGGATTACCGAGGGTGCTTGCTGAAGATATATACATATTCCCCTTCCATATTATAATAAATATAAGCCACCATTATCAGGTGCTTGTAGATTCCTGGGTTCTGCCAATATTCTGTAGGTCTGTGTAAGGAACCTGGAATCTGAATTCCACATATGCATCTCAGGTCATTCCCATACAGGTCAAATATGGGCTGTGTCTTGAGAAATGTTATGGATGAAGAAACTTTAGGCTCAAGAGACCATTTGATCAGATGCTCATTTGAGAAAGTTACTGTGAGGAAGAAGTTTTGGAAAAGATTGAGGAAAAGTGGACTAAACAAATTAATTCTATGGATAGAGCTGTGAGTTGCTTATGTACACAATAGATGCGTGGTGAGTAAATAGCTGAATGAAGGCAGAGAGATCAATTTAGGTATTTTACTGATACCTGAAACTTACCAAGGTAAAAACTCAACTCACTTTATCTTCCAGAATAATTCTTTCTAGTTTCCCACATATAGTCCAAGGCACTACCACCTTTCCCAGAACCCAGAATCACAACTTTGACATCAGCACTCACTTCTCCAATTATTTTCCTTCAAGCTCTGCTGACGGGTGTCCTTTTCTATGTCTACTACACTGGTGGAAGCCTTTGTGGCATTGTGAGTAGGCAAGGCTCTCGTGGTATTCTGAGTTTTGTTTTCCTTTTAGAGGTTTTTGCTATAGGGCGCATGCGCTCGCCAGACAGACAGAGAGTCAGAAAGCAAGAAATCACCCCCCAGGAGTGATGGTCACGCTGCAATCCCTTCTCCATTCTTCTCTCGGGATCTTGGGCATGCATGCACATGTGCCTGGCATGAGTTTAAGCCACCAGGTCCAGGACTTGAACTGCGGTCAACTACATGGGAGTCCAGCGACATAGCCATTACGCTAACTGCTGGTCCCTCTCACTGCATTCTGAATGCTGCCTCTGCGACAGTCTTCTTGCTCTCCATCTAAGAGCTCACACTGCCTGCAGGCCTGTCATCTCTCATTATTGCCATTTCAGGGTTCTCTCTTCTACCTGGCATTGGCCCATCTGACCTTATCATTTTCAAACCTGTCTTGATTGTTTTCACCTCCAGCCTTTGAATATATCACTCTCTGAGTCAGGTGCTTCTTCAACCTTTCTAGATGAATCCAAGGTCATCACTTCCTTCAAGATCATTACTTCCTTCTAGCATCCCTAATGCCAGCACTGACATTAATCACCTAACTTTTCTATTTCTTTAGCAACTTGTGTAATCTGTGTAATAATATTATTTGTACTTGCTTAGGAACGTTGTAGTTTTCAACAGTCTTCCCAGGGAAAATTATGTGAGGTGAAGGTCTGGATTTTCTTAGTAAACAAGCTCAAATTCCCGTGATTGTGGTGAGAGTTGCTTACGTAGATACTTGTCCAAGAAATAGCTGAATGGGCCTTATATTTAGTATAATATAGAAGGGGAATATGTTTATATCTTGTGGATACAAGCCCATCCTTCTAAAAAATACCTTTCAAACCAGGCAAAAATTGCAGTGCACTAGAATAATTTGTATGGAAAATAGAAAAGACTTGCAGTTTGTTGTAGTTATTTAGTTCTAGTACATTTAATATGGGTTTACTATTACACAAGTCTGTATTGAATTCAGTTTCACCATTTTCTGGCTGTATTACCTGAAGCAAGTTAGACCTTGTCTCTGATCTTCAGTTTTACTATCAGCAGAAGGAAGATGCCACTTACCTCATACTTTGCTGTGAGGATGAAAGGAAACAGTGTCTCCACAGTAGGCTACTCAAGTACTTACATCTTGTCCTTTAACCATGAATTATTAGGCATACAGAATTCAAAGGAGAATAGACCTAATCTTAGCACAAAAAGGGTATCATATCTGGAAAATTTGTTACAATAAATAGTGACTCTAGTTAGTAGTGTTAAAACTATAGTGTTTAATCCATAGGTAACTTTCTCTGCTAAATATCAATTTAGATGATTAGCAAAGGGAAGAGGTATAAGATAAACAATTGTAAAAGCAATAAAATGTTTTATTAGATGATTATGAAAGTGGATATGAATTTAATTTTAGCTCCCTGAGAAGGTAGTAAGTCTAGCCTGAATCACAAAACATTTTCATTTGAAGATAAACAGCACATGTTTGTGTTTTTCTTACTTTATTTATCTTCAGCAGAGGAAGCAACTGCATTTAACATTAAGTTAACAAAATATTTATATTAAACTATTTTATTTATAGTTGATATGAAAAACAGAATGGAGCGTTTGCAAGATGAATAGTAACATTCTAGGGATAACATGGTACAGAAAAGTGAGATAATGTTTATTATCAGTAATTGACATTAGCTCACTTTTAAGAATTTTTATTTTAAAAAATTTTTCACATTTTTTTTCAAGTAGGATTACTTAATTTTAAATTGGGAGCAAGCAGAAAATGTGTTTTTCATATTTCAATCCAGGACAAATGTCATTTGTCTCACAACACTGACTAATGACCAGGAACCAGAAGTGAGGTAAATTGCTTTCCTCCATTCTCACCACATCTATTCTTGGCAGTAGGAGGGAGTCAGATGATAGTTTTAGTATTTATTAAACACTGGTTATGTGCATGCAATTAAGTAGTAATCAAATATCATTAGGAGATATCAGAGATGCTAATTAGAAAATGCAAAACTGAGTTGCACATGCCACATTTTATAACCACTTTAGCAAATGCTATATCCTGGTAATAAAGTGTGTGTGCAGGGCATTTATGTGAGTAAATGCTTGTGTGATGTTTCACATTCTTATCTCACTTATTCTGCATCTTTCAGTTTCATCTGCAAGTGTATATAAATCCAAGGCTTTTTGATTCCTTATGGTCCATTCATTTGGTCAGTGTGTTGGAAACATGTAGCCGACTTTGGTTTTTATTTTGATAGGGTTCTGTTTTCATGGCCCTAACCAAATTGTTATATTTTGGTCCTTACCTCAATTGCACATCTAAATGAATTTTCAAAAGGATCATGGGCAATTTACAACAGATTTTAAATGTGAACCATGCTGAAGCTATATAATTCATTACCCTCCACAGAGTACAGTCACCCTGGCAGAGCTGGGTAAAGTCTTTCATGTGTCACAGAATCCCGCGGAATCACATTTATCTCAAATTCCATCACCCCTTACCGTGTACGTGATGGTTTCTTCGGTGTCCTGTGACTTGACCAGCGACAGAGTCAGCATAGTTAGGAAAAGGGCTTTCAACATTGTGAATCTCAAAGAAAACACGGGACAAACGGATGTTTAGTATTTGCTACAGGGGAAGTAAAACTTTAGTGGCAAAGTAACAAGCAAGAAAAGGAGGGTGGGCGAGACCGAGGTTCCACCATACCCACCTTCCAGTCTGCTTTCTCCCTTCCCCCCTCATCCACAAGGAGACATGAAGGACCTTAAACAGGCTGCAGAATTGCATTTCACTTTACCCCATTCTGCTCTGCTGAATATCTTGTATGTACAAAGGACATTCAGTGCATTTTAGCACCTACACAGCAGGCTCCAGAGGCAGGGGTAGAAGTGAAAAAGTAGGGTAATTAATTTCAAATGCAACAGTGTTTCTTTCCTCACTTCCCCGGATTTGGAGGGGGGTACAGCAATTTTCTATTCTCTTGAACATTAAGACCTGCCATATATGCTTACCTCCAGCTAGTTATGTTCCTTGCACAGTTCAGTAGGAATATCTTTAAATATGGATTACGTTGATCTCAAACTTTTTTTAACTAATAAAATACCAAAACAAAACTCAGAGAGGGATCTCCTCCCAGTTCTAGTAGAACATTAGAGCTTCTCACATCCCTCAGAGCCTCTTCTCACACTCCCCCTCACAAAGTCTGAAGTGGCATTTCATGCCACTCTGTGCTCACACCTTTGTTTAAAGGCTCCAGGTTGTGTGGAGGAGTGGCCCAAAGCTCCAGCTTCCCTTCTGTTTTACCAGATCCTTGGTCCTGGACATGCCACCTTCAGGAAGGACCTGGACTGCTTAGAGCCGGAAGAGGGACCGCACTGCAGCCTGAGGTGCCCTGGCGCCCACAGGAAGGTGAGGTCTCTTTAACACAAGCCAACAAGGGGCGACCCCCCCCCCCCCACATGCTCACCGCCCCACCTCCTGGGGG
>NW_006160142.1:7663329-7670805 GCF_000334495.1 Tupaia belangeri chinensis
GCCCCCCCCCCCCCCCAAATGCTCAGCGCTCCAGCTCCTGTGGGATCCAGGTGCGGCTTCAATCTTGCACACTGGTCCCTTGAAACCTTAAAAAGCACGTTTATGGGCAAAGCCCCGCACACACCACCCATCCTTATAGATGTCACCCGAGTACTAGCACTTGCTGACCGACTACATTTTGAGACCGCACACCTCCACCTTTCTCTCTGCCTAAGAGACCTCGTGCTGTTTGGGGAGTTCTCAGGTACTCTGCATCCCTCAGGTTACCCCACCTTGCACCTGGCGCGCGCCCCGCGGGCACGGGGCTCACTGGGTGCGACCTCTCGGTCGGGGTTCCTACCTGCGCGGCCGCGCTGCGCTCCAGGCCCAGGCAGCGAGGGGAGTGCAGAGGGGAGGGCAGCCCCGTGGGTCTGAACTGGCGAGGTCTGGCAAGCGCCGCTCCTGCAGGAGGAGGAAAAAGGGAGGGAAAGGGGAGGGCGTAGGGGGGCGGAGGAGTGAGCCGAGGGAGGCGCCAGTGGTGAGCGGAGCGCTGCAAGCCAGGAGGGAGAGCACGCCGCACAGCTTGGTCCGCGACCCCAGCCCCGGGGCGCTGTCCGCCGCCCCAGGCCTACCTCTTCTGCTAGCCCCTCACTTCTCAGACTCCCCCGGCCCCAGCCCAGGAGCTCACGTAGGCAAGTGATAACGCGGGTTTTAATCAGCCTTCTAGTGCTCTCGGCCTCTGGGACAAGTTCTGCCCTGGGCGAGGAAAATGTCACTCCAAAGAGCTTCTGAGGATTCCCAGAAATTGCCCCCCACCCCTATTAATGACTCTTAGGAGAGTAAATTAATCTCATCTATTGAAATTATCCTTTTGCCTTTTTAAAGGGAGGATCAGTCTGTTTTCCAAGTGAAGAAAAATGAGCATTCAGTTATTCAACACATATTTGTAACTGCTACGTACTGGGTGTTGGGAATGAGCCAAGTAGAACTCACACTAACAAAACTGCGGTGGGGTTGTTTTAGGCCTCTCCCTTTTTACGAGCTCCTATTTTTTTTTTTTGTCATCTACAGATTCTCTTTTCTCCATTGGTTTACTTGCTGGAAACCCCAGTACTGCTCTTTTGAAGTTAGGCATTTCACTCTCACCTTTCATACTAATGATGGAATTCCAGGAATCTAGAGAGAAAAAAAAATTTCCTGACTCCATCAAATCATACCACACAGATAGAGGTTATCACTGAAGATTCCAACTGTAAAGTCAGATTAAGAGGGTGCTTGCAAGGCAACTGTGTCTTTCTTCTAAGATGCAAGACGCTGAATACATATTCTTAAATGAAACAACCTGCACGCTGAAGGCTCTAAGGACTTTGGACTGTCTGGGCACAGGAGGCAGAAGGTGAAAGGAGAGAAACAGTTCCTTTGTCTTCCATTCCCTGCAGACCAAAGGTGGGAAAGTGGGAGAGTGCAGGAGAGGGTACCACATGGAAGCTGGTCTCCTTGTCCCTAGGGTACCCAGCAGTTGCCAATTTGGTAGCAACCCTCACAATCAGAGGAATTCCATCACCATCCCTGAACCTTACCTGAGCATTGTGTACAGGGTTTTTTTTGTCAGTTGTATTGAAGATGTTTACAACCAAAACTAGTAAATTTTCACTCTAATCCAAATAAGTAAAATTTAAAAATCACTACTTTTTTGTACATAGAAAAGATCTGTCCAGATATTTTGCTTCTTTTGAACTCATTCTACTTGTTCTCAGCTCTTTATCTAGAAAAATGGGGTGAAAAATCCCAAATTTCTATATCCTGCCTAGAATTCTTTGTGTATTTAACCGCTGACCTGTGATTTTCGTTTGGACATCTGGGCATTTCAAACTGAAATGACCACTGTTCTCATTCTTTTCCCCAACCTACTCTACCCACATGCTTCATCATCTCAATTAGTAACAAGTTCATCTTTTCCATTCCTGAAATTCAAGACCCTGGAGCCATCCTTGATTTATCTTTTTCTCATTCATCCTGCATTCATTTCTTCAGAAAATTTGATAGGGGCTCCACCTTCAAAATATATCCAGAATCAGGCCACTTGTCATCACTTCCTTTGCAACCAGCCTGGTCTAAGCCACCACCATTTTCCACCTGGATAATTGCAACAGTCTCTTAGTTGGTCTTCTTGTTTCCTTGTTCCTTTGTACCCTTTCTCAGCCAAAGTTTATATGAATGGAATCATAGAATCTGTACTCTCTTGTGTTTGACTTCTTTCCCTCAGCATATATTTGAGATGTATTCTTGTTAGGTCTATCAGTAGTCCATTCCTCTGTATTGCTACATAGTATTCCATTAGGTAGATGTACCCTGATTTATTGGTTTACCTGTTAATAGATATTTGGATTGTTTATGAAAAAACTATGTGGACATTCACATTGAAATCTTTGTGTGGGCATGTTTTCTTTTCTCTTGGGTAAATACTTAGGAGTAGAGTTGCTAGGTAATACAGTAGGAAGATGTTTAACTTTATAAGAAACTGCCAGAATTGCCTAGAGCATTTGTATCATTTTATTCCCACCAGCAATATTGTGCAAATCCATTCACTCCACATCCTTGCCAAAGCCTGGTGGTGTTATAATATTTGTAATAGTCATTTTGGTGGGTATGTAAGTGGTATCTGATTGTGGTTTTATTTTATATTTTTTTGATATCTAGTAATGTCAAACATTTTTCATATACTTATTGTTCATCAATATATTTTCTGTTGTGAAGAGCCCATTCAAATCTTTTGTTCATCTATTTATAATTTGTTTTATGCTTTTTTTTTTTTTTTTTGGTGGGGGTTTTTTTTTTCTTGTTTTTGCGATTGAGCATATGTACTTGCCAGAGAGAGAGACAGAGAGAGAGAGAGAGAGAGAGAGAGAGAGAGAAAGTGAAAAATTACCCACAACCCATCCTCCTCCATTCTCCTCTTGAGATTTTGGGCATATTCGCACATGCATCCAGCATGAGTTTCAAGCTGCCAGGTGTGGGACTTGACCATGGTCAAGCATGTGGGAGTCCAACAACATAACTGCTATGCCATCTACTAGCACCATGTTTTTTTGTCTTATTATCAATTGTAAGAATTTTTAAAAACAATACAATCTTCCTGAGGCCAGGAGATCGGTGTGGTGGTTAAGGTGCTGGATTTCTACATGGCTGACCGTGATTTGAGTCCCAGACCTGATGGCTTGCTTTCTCACTCTCTCTCTCTCTCTGTCTCTCTTGGGTTACATTGAAAAAGTAGCAATAATAATAAATAAAATTAAATAAAAGAATCCTTAAAAAATACTGTCTTCCTGTAAATCAGATATATATTTTTGACTATTTTTTCCCAGTCTTTGTTTTGCCTTTTCAACTTGTTATTTTTTTTAATAGAAAACATTTTTAAGTTTGGTGAGGTCCTTTTTTTATAAAAACTTAAAAAAAAAACGTATTCTTTTCTGTTCCAGTTAAGAAGTCTACTTTGGGCAAATATCTTTAAACCTCAGTTCCTGCTTCTGTGTAATGGGAAGGATAACAGTTCCTATTTCTTAAGGTTGTTGTAAAGATTGGGTGAGAAATCTGTGACAAATAGCTAATATATGTGAATAACTGTTCTTAGATATTAGAAGGTATAATAGGGGTTGAGGAGGATGTAATAGACCATTCCTCCATCCTAATGTAACCCAGTATTATTTAAAACACTAGGAGTGTCTCCTACCTAGTCTAAAGCTAATTAGCAATGGCATTTTCAGACTTCCATTTCAGGGATAGGCCATTATCTCACATGGGACGAGTTAGAACTGAAAGGAAGAGTTTCTTTTCCATAGCTAGAGAGGTTTTCCAGGCCGAAGGGAACAATGGAGCCTATTACCCCATCTGCTACTGGCAGCTGTTGTGGGTACTACCTGAGTCTGTAGCTGATACACACTATGCATGACTTGCAGATGAAAAGAACCTAGATTTGGCTTCTCTCAGTAACCATGATACTGTTAGGGGCTTATCATTATGTTTTAATTTCTTTTAATATCAGAAGAAAATGTTAATTCATTCTACTGAGATTATAGTTGTCTTTTTTTACTTGTAATTTCTTTAAAAAGTAATATACAATAATTGTACATATCTGTGAGGGTATAATATGAATGTAATTTTTCAGTTCAAGAACACAGTATGAAGTGATTAAACCAGAATAGTTAGTGTATGTACCCATCATCTCAACCATTTGTCTTTATTTTGTTTTAGGAACATTCAAAAATCCTCTTTTTTTACTTAATATGAGATATACAGGGGACCAGCAGTTGGTGTAATGGCAATGTCGCTGGACTCCCATGTAGTTGACCGTGGTGTGAGTCCCGGACTCTGCGGCTTAAACTCACGCTGGGCGCGTGTGCGTGCGTGTCCAAGATCCCGAGAGAATGGAGGAGAAGGGATTGTGGTGTGGCTATCCCCCCTGGGGGGTGATTTCTCGCTTTCTGTCTCTGTCTTTCTGGTGAGTGCACGTGCCCTATAGCAAAAACCTCTCCAAAAAAAAAATATATATATATACAGTTGTTAAGTATATTCTCCCTGGGAACCAGCAGTTAGCGTAATGGCTATGTCTCTGGACTCCCACGTAGTCGACAGCGGTTCGCGTCCTGGACCCGGTGACTTAAAACTCACGCCAGGCGCATGTGCGTGTGTGCCCAAGATCCCGAGAGGAGAATGGAGGAGAAGGGATTGCGGCGTGACCATCCCCCCTGGTGGTGATTTCTCGCTTTCTGTCTCTATGTCTCTCTCTGTCTGTCTGGTGAGCGCACGCGCCCTATAGCAAAAATATCTCCAAAAAAAAAAAGTATATTCTCCCTACAGTATTATGTAACACTAGAAATTATCCCTTTTATTGCTCTATAATTTTGTTTCCATAAATCAACATCTCTGTCTGCTCTCCTAGTCCTTCCCAGCCTCTAGTAGTGCATTCTTTATCTTTCTGCTTCTATGAAGTTATTTTTCCCCTCCAATTTCCACAGATAGAGGAGAACATATGATGTTTCTTTCTGTGCCTGGCTTATTTCACTTAACATAACACCCTCCAGGTTCACCATTTAATGTCAAATGACAAGAGTTTGTTTTTATAATAGCTGAATAGTATTCCATCATGTATCTAATAATGGACACTTAGCTTGATTCCATAAGTTGGCTACTGTGAAAGGTGCCGCAGTAAACACCAGAGTACAGGTATCTTTACATACTGATTTTCTTTTGGAGATACAGCCAGTAGCAGTATTGCTGGGCCATGTGGCAGTTTTTTGTTATTGTTGTTTATTTGTTTATTTGTTTTTTAATAGTTTTTGACTGTCTCTCTCTCTCTCTCTCTCTCTCTCTCTCTCTCTCTCACACACACACACACACACACACACACACACAGATAGGGAAAATGAAAAGTGAGAAATCATCCCCTGGAGAGATGGCCACACTACAATGCCTTCTCCTCAATTCTTGGGATTTTGGGCATGCATGCACGTGTGCTGGGTATATTTTTTAAGTTGCCAGTCTGGAACTCAGTATGTACAGCTGGCCATGTGAGATCCAGCTACCTAAATGTCAAGTCACCAGCTGGCCCTCATTTTGGATTTTTGAGGTACCTCTGTACTGTTTTTCACAAAGACTATACTAACTTAACATTCCTACCAACAGGATAAGAGTGCTCCTTTTCCTGCATCCTTGACAGTATTTGTTGCATTTGTCTTTATACTGTTGCAGTCACTAAACATAATTTTTGTATGGTGGAAGAGACCCATGAAGGCTAAAGTGCCTTGGGATGATGGAAGTCATAAGGGGGCCCTGATTGTTGAGCTTCTGAATCAGCCAAACATGGACACCGTCTAACCTGTGCAGCCCAGCTTTGTGAGAAAATATAATTTCTAGTGACTCAGGGTGGTTTGAGTCAAGTGTTTAGTTCCTCGAAGTGGATGGTGTACTCACCGCTAGTGTGAGGAAGCCTCCTGGTGTGGAAGCTCTGGCTCTCATGCTATGTTGTGCCTATGTCCTGCTCTCCAGAACTTCAAGTCTTGCATGTTGCTTGGGCGAGATTTCTAGCCTTTCTGTCTTGGGTATCCTTGGGTGAGCTGAGTGTTTCAGTTGCTTCAGCTTGGATCAGTTCTTTTTTTTTTTTTTTTTTATTTTGGAGAGGTTTTTTGCTATAGTGTGTGTGTGCTTGCCAGACAGACAGAGAGAGACAGAAAGCAGGAAATCACCCCCCGGAGGGATGGCCACGCCGCAATCCCTTCTCCTCCATTCTCCTCTCAGGATCCTGGGCACGCACGCACACACGCCCGGTGTGAGTTTAAGCCAGTGGGTCCGGGGCTCGAACCGCTGTCGACTACGTGGGAGTCCAGCGACATAGCCATTATGCTAACTGCTGGTCCCAAGCTTGGATCAGTTTTTAAGTCCACTATGTGTGTGTAAGCTTTCAAATATTTAAGATGTGAATTCTTCCTTTTAGTGTCATTTGCTCAGGAAGACAACTCTGGCTTCTTCATGCGATTTGAAAAGTAACCAGTGAACAGCTTTTATAATGGAGCCCGCTATTCCCTGGTTTTTCAGCCATTATATTATATATATAAAACAAAGAAAGGTTTATATTGTTGTATTTTCCTTATAATTTATATTTTTTATAATAACTGAAAACAACTAGAAGTCTCAAGACTCCACTTGGTCTTTTTTTTTTGAATTAAAAATATGGGTTTATTTTGGTGCAAAAATATTAAAATCTAGGCATAGATTTTTATTTATTTTTTCTCTATAAATATTTTAATTTTTTTTCCTCTAGGTCACATTTTATTTTATTTTTTTGTTGTTGTGTCTCTTTTTTTATTTACATTTTTAATGCATTCAATCACATTATTTAGCTTACAAGGTGATCATTTCAATATATGAACATTTCTTCCCCGGTTAAATTGATAAAAATGTAACAACACTACCTCCCTGTCTCAACAATGCTGTCTTTGTATCCCTCTTCCAAATGTTCTTCCCCTGGCCCCACTCCTCCACACACACCACATCTGGCATTCACATCCACCTCTTGTGTTTGTACATCCTTTAGCCCATCAGTTTCAGTTATAGAGTGTGGACATTCGGTATATATTAAGTGGGGACATACAGTGTCTCTCCTTCATAGCCTGACTTGCTTCACTCAGCAGTAAATCTTCCATATTCTTCCACTTTCTGTCAAAAGTCAGGGTTTTGTTGTTCTTAATGGCTGAATAGTATTCCATAGAGTATATGTGCCACAGTTTTTCAATCCAGTCAGCCATACGGGGGCATTTGGGTTGGTTCCATGTCTTAGCAATTGTGAAAAGTGCTGCAATAAACATTGATGCGCAAGCACTTTTCCAATGAGAAATTATTCTGTCCTTTTGGTAGATGCCAAAAAATGAGATTGCTGGATCATATGACAGTTTATATTTGTAGATTTTTGAGGAATCTCCAAATTGTTCTCCACAGTGGTTG
>NW_006160142.1:7671239-7688357 GCF_000334495.1 Tupaia belangeri chinensis
AAATCCAGTTTTTCCAGCACCATTTGCTGAAGAGGTTTTCCTTTTCCCACTGGATTGACTGGTACCCCTTGTCAAAAATCAGTTGACTGAATGATTGGGAATTTATTCCTTTGAACTCAATTCCACTTGGTCTTTAATTGGGTCATGGAGCATCAAGTCCTCTGGTTATAACCTGATTAAGACTATTCACTAGTGGGGCCAGATGGTGATGGACTTGTATGGGTTTGTGTCCTAGGGCTTCCTCGTGCCTGTCTCTAAATCTATCTCATTGAAAAAATTAATACATAAATTTAAAAAAATATTCACTGGTGTGTTGGCAACTGGAAAGTGAAATCCTGAAAAATGAACTGAGAAAGAAAGCAGTGAAGATGAAATGCTTACATAGAAATTTATAATAGGATGATCAGTTCATCCTGGTTTGTCCATAATTTTTCTGGTTTTTGCACAGAAAGTTCTGGAAAATCCTTCGGCTCCAAGTAAATACAGAAATTTGTGTAATGAAAAGAAAAGACAGGTAGCCAGGAGTTGTCTCTTGGACTCTGCCACGTTTGGCTGGGTAACCGTAGAAGTCGCTCAACTTCTCTGAGTCAGTTCTGCACACAAGTGGGCCAGGGTAACAATGTTTATCTGTAAATAATATATTGTATTTACCTGTCATCATCACATTGTACTGACCTATAGTTATCAGATCGTTTTTGCCTGTTTTTCTTCTATTCCCTCTTCTTCTGATAATAATATCCTGATTTTCCTTTGGAACTCAACCCTCTATGTGGTGTGCCATGACCAGGGTCTAGCCATCAAATGTCTCTAAGTGTACACACAGGGATGATCCCTAGGCCCTAAAGTATAGATCAGGGAAAAGTGCCAGCACAGCAAGAATATCAAAGCCAGGAACCTAGTCGTTGGGCCTGGGGATGTGGCAGAATTATTGCCTGCTGTAGTGATTTAAGTTGTTTCTGTGTGCTGATGAAACTGGGGATACGAAGAATACAATTTCATGTTCCTTTGACAGGAAGACAGCCCATTCTACCTTGGCTGTCACACTGCCAGACTTCAGGCCTGTCTCTGAGGGCTGTACGGCTGAAACTTACCTATCCTGGAATCCTTACACCATGGTATGGCCTAGAGCACTTCCAGTCCATGTGATTTACATGGAGCTAACTTTTTCTCTGACTCTATGGGTGAACATGTGCCCAGGTCCTGCCAGTCATAAGATCAAATCTCCGAGAGTCAGAGTTATTGATTTAGGAACAAGACACATCCTAAGACAATCATGATGAGAGGGCAGAGAAGCATAAAGTTTGGAGCTAGAGAGCTTGGGCTTCCAGTCCTGACTGCCACTTACCTGCTATTTGAACTTGAGGTTACTTAACTCTCTGGGCCTCAGTTTTCTCATGTATGACATGGGAATAATTTTGTGAACATTAAGTAAAAGAATGGCTAATAACTCTATTATCATAGTACCTTGAATATAAAATATTGCTATTGTTCTTATTGTTATTGATCATTGTGGTCTGTCACTCATTGGTCTGTCCCATGAGATTAGTGAATTTGATTCACTGTATAATAGCATGAAAGAAGTTATTAAGTATGAGGATGTCTCCTGGTGCAGGAACTCTAGCTTTCATGCTATGTTGTGCCTAGGCACAATATAAATTTTCTTTATGTTTTTGTTTTTAACTATCCTTGGTTTATGGGATATTTAGTTGGAGTAAGGTCTAGGCACTTAGTCTGCTGTAGTTCAATGGCTGGGTTGTGGAAATGCAGGGGCTCATACTGAGCAACATCTTGAGATAAAGGCATTTTTGGAATAAGTGGCTCTGAGATACCGAAATTTTAGGAGTTCAAGTGGATTATAAAATTATACTTTCTGACTGATAGTAAGTAGTAATAGCTGACACTTATACAGCACTTACACTGTGCCAGAAACCATAACGAGCAAGCACTTTGTAGAATCAGGGCACAGAGCAGCTAAGTAACTTGTCCCAGGTCACATAGCTACTGAGCAGCAGAGTAGAGGTTCGAAAGCAGACAGCCTTGTGCCAGAACTCCTGCTCTAAATGCTCTTCTGCCAACCACCAACTGAATTTAGGATTGCAGGGAGAAAAGAGAGGCATGGATGATTTCTTTAATGGAGCACAGCTTCAGAGTTTCAAACTGGATGCACAGTTTGAACAGAATGCAATTGGACATTGCAATAAATTCACCTTGTTAAACTGCCATAAGCTCAGGGGAACATGAGGTTTTAAATATTTGAAGATCTATTAGGTGAAAAAAAAAGTCACCATTTCAGAAGAGATTCACAGATGTTGGTGAGCATGCACTGTTCCCCGCGGTAAGTGTGTGCTTTGAAGTACGTGTCTGGATCAAATGTGTCCTATCAGGCCTAGCCTCTGTGACACAGTCAGTGGCATGCTGGACCGTGGAGCTGCAGCTGGAAAGTCACATGCTGACTATAGTTCAAGTCCCCAGTCCAGCTGACCTGAAACATGCCAGATATGTATGTGCCTAGGACCCTGGCACGCTGGAGGACTGGAGGACTGGAGGAAAGGAATCATGACAAGACCCATGAAGGGTGCTTCTCTTTCTCTCTTAAGTGTGTGCACATACTCTATCATGAATAAAAACAAACAACAATAGTAACAAAAAGTGTCCTGTCAATGTGGCTCAACTTTAAAAATGGTTGAGGTGAAAATTAACCGTGTCCAACAAGGACCCATCATAGGTATCCCTGTTCATGTTAGAGACCAACATAAATTAGAGAATTAGACTACAATTTCTAGTCATGTAGCTAACCTGGACAATATTAGGGTCCACTTGGTTTGTAAAAGCATATTCTTACATGAAGCTGCTGAAGGAGAAACTATTGCTAGAGCCAGAACTGATGGGAAAACAAACAAACAAACAAACAAACCTCTGTTTTTTACAGAGAGCTCATTATAAAATACTAGTATTCTTAGTGAATTGATACAAATTGATCACTGACTGCTGGTAGCCTTGGAACACACTTCTGGAAGAATAAAATTATTTGTTTTCTTAGGCTGCTTTCATATCGATGCTCAAAAGTTCAATATTTTTGAATAGCTGAATTTACCATTATTATCCATGAAAATATTCTTGTGGTGAACACACATATGGATTTCTAATATACTTGCTTTGGTTAGAACCAGTCCTTGAAAGGGATGGTTTCTAATGTTCTTTCGAGTGCTAAAATTCTTTGATTCTATATTGTCTTTTGTCACTAAAATAGAGTCAGCATTAAGCCAAGAGAAAGAGTAAACTTAAGTGAGCGTTCAGTAGATGCAAAGTCTTTTCTTCTAATAAAACACATAACATACATAAATGATTACAAAGTTGTTCACAGAAAATAATGCATGTTTATTAAATGGATGCTAGACTTTGCCCAAACTTTAACCCATGTGACTGGTAGCATGTACTCTAGAATAAGACTCACTGAAATACATGGAGGTTGAATTGCAGATTTGGCTTCAAAGAATATTGGCAAATTTGCATTTATTTGACAGTAATTTGCCTCAACTATTTCATTTGTGAGTTCTTTGTTTTAGTGAGTGCCAGATGTATTCTTCAGAATGTACTTGGTGAAAGTCTTTTTCTTAATGCCAAACGGACATGAGAAAACTTTTAGTCATCTGGAGCTTGTAAATTGTTCTGAGATTTTTGAAATTTTATTGGAGGCTTGATTTCATCATAGAGCAAGAATACCTTGGATGAATAAAAAGCAAATCAATCAGAAATGATTGGAACCAGTAATTAGAATTTCCTTGGAGAGATAAAAACGTATGATGTAAATCCACTGCCTTGCAAAAGATTGCTTTCTAACAAGTTATCAGATCTTACAGAGCAACTTCAGATGCGGACACAGATGTGAAGCTTTTTTTTTTTCTTTTCAGCTACAAGTTTCGCTCTCTTTCCTTTCAAATTTAGCTTTCCTGGAAACTTCATTTGGCTAATCAAGGCTGATGAAGTTTCAAGATGAGTATATTAATGAGCATGAAATTAGAAGTAATTTCCTCTAAAATTAATAATTTTGTTTCAAAATGTAATTTAAAGAAGTGGACCATCACTCTCCCACTTTTGTGAGTTTGGAAACTTTCCATAATATTTTGTTGATTTTTAGAATTTTCTGTGTTCTACTTTCCAAAGTTATTTTACCTTATTTGGATTATTTTTTTCCTTTCACTTTGTAGGTCTTTATTGTGATACAAATGGTCCTCTTCTGTCCTTTTGTGAATGCATACTTAATCTTATATCTTAATACTGACTACAAACAATAAAATAGCAATAGATTTTAATATCTCTTTGAAAATATTTGAATACAATTTTTAGGAAATATCCATTTAAACAAAGTCATAGAGATTTTATGTATGTTGACATTTTAGAATTTTTAAAATATGTCATAATATTAGTAAGGCTGAATTATAGTTTTCCTTTTTAGTACATCTATTCTGTACAGCACATGAAACTGCTGAAGCCTAAAAAAGGAAAGGATATTATTATTTTATTTCTGCTCTTAAAGGAATTTTAAAACATAAATTATTTTGATAAACTAGCATTAACCTCTTTCTCATAGTAGAATGTGGAAAGGCTGAAAAAAATCCCTTTCTACTTGGAATTTATAGTATGCTGCTAACGGATAAATACAAGGAATGACATATCTGACATTTATTGTTGATTAAATAGGGCAAATATGGAAACTCTATTCAAGGTAAAAGGTTAAAAGTTTATGTATCCACAAGAGAAATATTGCAAGGATATCGCTTGGATTTAAGGTTTGGTTTTTTCGTTTTTTTACAACTCTGTTCAAGCAGATGCTTTGATTGTAGTTAATTTTTAAAGGGCCAAGAGATATAAAACACTGTTGAATTTGTTCAATTAAGTTAGAAGAACGGCAAGTTCAGAAAGGACTTTCCAATCTGATTTAAGAATAGATGAATTCATTTTATGGTGAAAAGGAAAAAGAAGAAAAGTGTGTGGTGGGAGAGGGTGGTCTAATCAACTTAATCTTCAACTCCATCATGAAAGCTGAGCTTAGATGACTTGTCCAAGTTAGAACTAGTTAGTGGCAGAGTCTAGCACTTGGACCACATGACTTGACTCCCCATCTTTGGAGCATTCCACTTTCCTACTTCCCTGTCCTATTTCTTTATTTATAGCCTCCTTTGTCTAGCTAACATAATCAATTTTCATTATTGTCATGCATCTATACACCACACACTGAGCATTACAGTAAAGTATGCTTCCAGCCCTAAGGGAGCTGTTGGGTGGAGCTGACATGTACATGTGCAGAATAAGATGGGTGTTCTCTCTCTCTTCTGCCAGGTTGTGATCTTCTGGAAGGCAAGGGTGGTGTTTGTCCACTTCCCTCACTCTGCAGAATAAGTTCTGTGAAGCATTATGAAAAATGCACTTGTCCTCAGAGATTTCTCTACCTGTTTGTATAACATGAATCCTCTTGTCTGTTTTGATTTCTGTCCCATTGCTTCTTACCCATTGCTTCCTCTTCTCAGCTGGTATCCCCTTTGGAAGATAATTTGCCTTGTCAGCCTGGCTTTGTTTTTGATATACTAAGACTACCTTTTACATTTAAATTTTTGTTGACTTCTATGCTCTGCAGACCTGGGACAAGTGACTCTCTGCCCTCTCTGCAAGGTGTGAGGACACTGGTCCCAGCACATACTAATGCAGGGGCTCCCCCGTCTGGAAGCTGAAATAGACAGCCTTACCTTTATTGCTGAGCAACAGCATATAGCCTAGCATTTGATAGATACTCAACAGATGTTTGTGGAATGAATATAAAGATATTTCATAGTGTCATCTTTGTCATCATCTTTTTCATCATTTCTTCTCTTATCCTTTTTTAGCACACCATTCCTGGAGGTACTGCAATACCAAGGTGATGTGTGGAGATGGAGGAAGCATCTACGCTATCCCCCTGCTCCAAAAATCCACTTAGTATATTGTCTTCGAGTGAAAGACAACATATCAGGCTTTAAACTGATAGGAACTGATACTACACTTAATTATAGCTAAAAAGCCAAGAAACATTTTTATCGAATGTTTAGTTTGGAGAGACTTTATTATGCACTGTGTGTGATATAAAATGGCTCATAGTTCTATTCATCACACTCAGACACAGAAGTAGACCTATTCTTAGTCTCAAATCTCTAGATAACTGGTTTAAATATCTGACAAATTTTCTATTTTTTCTCTTCCCTATATTATGAAGATTTAGTTTGAATGTAAGTTTACACATCTTAGAGTTATTTTCTATTACATCCAAGGAGCTATCTAATCAAAGAAAATGGGGTAGAAGGTACTGCAGTTAAAAAAAAAAATCACTGACACTTGAACTGAGTGGTTGGTCGTGTGGTATCTGGCTCCCTTAACCACTAGGTGGCTTGAAGAACACATCAGGCATCTTGAGCACATGCTCAAAATCCCAACAAGATGGAGGAAAAGAGGAGAAGGGGTTATGGTGTGACCCTGCCGATCAGAGAGAAGGGGTGCTTTCTCCTCTCTCTCTCATTCTGTCTCTGGCAAGTACATGCCTCCACTGGCAAAACAAAAAACAAAAACAAAACAAAACAAAACAAAACAAAACAAAACAAAACAAAACAAAACAAAACAAAACATCAGTGCATAAGGCATTGGCCAGAGGACAAATCTGAGTAATGATAGTATGCTCAGTCTTTTCTTCCCTAACCCACTGTGTATGTTTTTTGTTTTGTTTTGTTTTGTTTTGATTTTAGAGGCTTTTGCTATAGGGCACGTGCACTCACCAGAAAGATAGAAAGTGAGAAATCACACCTCCCCCCTACCCCAGAGGGGATGGCCATGCTGCAATCCCTTCTCCTCCATTCTCCTCTTGGGATCTTGGGCATGCGCGCACACATGCCTGGCGTGAGTTTAAGCCACCGGGTCCAGGACTCAAATCACAGTCGACTGTATGGGAGTCCAGCGACATAGCCATTATACCAACTGCTGGTCCTCCTTACTGTGTATGTTACTGAATGGATTTGGGTTTTCCCTGGGAGGTGCATCAGTCTCCCAGTGAATCAACAAAACAAAACAAAACAAAACAAAACAAAACAAAACAAAACAAAACAAAACAAAACAAAACAAAACAAAACATCAGTGCATAAGGCATTGGCCAGAGGACAAATCTGAGTAATGATAGTATGCTCAGTCTTTTCTTCCCTAACCCACTGTGTATGTTTTTTGTTTTGTTTTGTTTTGTTTTGATTTTAGAGGCTTTTGCTATAGGGCACGTGCACTCACCAGAAAGATAGAAAGTGAGAAATCACACCTCCCCCCTACCCCAGAGGGGATGGCCATGCTGCAATCCCTTCTCCTCCATTCTCCTCTTGGGATCTTGGGCATGCGCGCACACATGCCTGGCGTGAGTTTAAGCCACCGGGTCCAGGACTCAAATCACAGTCGACTGTATGGGAGTCCAGCGACATAGCCATTATACCAACTGCTGGTCCTCCTTACTGTGTATGTTACTGAATGGATTTGGGTTTTCCCTGGGAGGTGCATCAGTCTCCCAGTGAATCAACTTGCAGCAGGCACACCAGTCAAACTTATATGTCTGAATTTTCAGTGGAAAACATTGCAAAATTATTGCTATATCAAATTATATTTAAAATTGTAATGGTGACCTATCGGTTGGTGATGAGGGGTGAACTGATTTTGAACTTTCAGCATAAAGTGAAGAAGTTTAGAACATTTTCTAATTCTAGCCTTCCCCCTGGATTTTCTTAGGAAACTTGTTATTCTCACTGCATGCTGGTCTTATTTGTTATGCCTAATCACTATTACATCTCTACTCTTCTCAATAGCATCTGTTGTGTGTCTTTAGCATTTTTTAAGCTACTTATTTATTTTTCTACTAGCTGCTGAGAAAAGCCACATTTCTTGAACCAGTGTCATCGCATCTACATGGGATAAGTAAGAACTGGGTGGCAGAAAATAAGGATATCTTTGTCCCTTTCATTCTTAGTCTTTCCTCTAAAAATAGCCTTGAAACTAGAGTTCAACAAAGTAAGAATTAAGTTACTGAAATAAAACATTTCACAGTCATGTAAAAGGAACCGGATTTCTATTTTATTCAGGCTAAGTGTTCCTTTTTTAGCCTTCTTATTTCCACATTCTCATATTTATCATAGACTCTACAACATTAAATAGGAACAATATGTTTAATTCCTTGACCTCACAAACTATTAATATTCTTGTTATGACTACACCTCAGAACTGAAGGCTCTAATCCCACTCCTCTATTTTATAGAAATCTATCAAACACACACACACACACACACACACACACACACAATACTCTGAAATATATATATATATTTAAAATTTATTTATCAATTTCCTCTGAGAAAGAAAGTGAGGGAGGAAGCGACACGTCCCAACAGGCACCACACTATAATCTACTCCAGTCTCAGCCAGCCTAGATCACAGAGAACCACACACAAACCTGGATATAGAGGGAGGTGCTGGGCTGTGAATGTTGATCTTGTGGGTCCTTGGGAATGGACTTCAGTGGTTGATGAGCACTATTAAAAAGTTTAGGAAGAGGAAGACACCTCGTCTTTAACTTGAAATCAGACTTAAATGTTGTAAACATTACATTGGTAGTGGAAGGGATAGTGAGTGAATTTTTAAGTTAGAGGCCATTGGAAACCTATTTGAATTTTTTAGGCAATGGGTGGAAAAAGATTCTAGAGCTAAGGATATTAAAGAAGCAGGCTGTTCAGGATATGTTGATGGTAGGTGGAAGAAAGCTTGGATGGTTCTTGGGTTTCTTTTTTGGGAGACCAAGTAGATGGTGGTGATATTAGCTGATAGAAGAAATGCTGAAGAGAAAGAATAAGGACTGAGAAGGGGAAATAAAAGAGGAAAGAGAGAAGTTGAAGCTTCATGAGTGCTGAAGACTTTTTAGTCCTTCAAATGGAAATGAATCTGAAATGCTGGTTGGTATCTTATGAGACACATAATACACATTAGAAAGATAATTATCCAGACCTGGGAAATATTTTATAATAGCAGATTAAATGATAAAGACACATTATTGGTGAATGAGTCACAAAACTCAGTTTTGTTTTGTTTTGTTTTGTTTTGTTTTATTTTGTTTTTCAGTAACAAGCTGCTGTCAAACATCCATTACATCTCCACAAAAGTAGGGGCTGTTTCTGTCCTGTCTGCTTCTGTGTTAATGCTTGCCATGGAATAGATTCTCAGTAAAAATACATTGGATGAAATACTGAGTGAATAGTTTTGTTTTGTTTTGTTTTTCTTCTGGTAGCTATAGTATGGCTGAATAATCTTACAAAATGCACACTTTGAGAATATTGTCAAGAAAACTATTCCTTTCCTCCCATCTTCTTGTCAGGAGTGATTAGCTCCAACAAATGCTTATAAGCTTCTATTTGTGACTCTGTTTTCCTGCCTTTTATTTGAAATATTGAAAAACCTGAAGGGACTGTTCGGTTAACAGACTTTGGAGATACAGTAAATCTGTGTATATTCCAGTCTTCCCAATTATATTCTTCTTTTGTTTTGCATATGAAAATTATTACTACTCTGTTTCCACCATAAATATTTATTTTCTTGGTATTTCCTTTTTGCCTCTGTATAGAGCCAAAAGAGAGACACTGACTACTTTGACAACCTTAAATCGGGCTCCAGGAATGTCACCAACAGCATGACCTTTTTGACCAAATCCAGCAACCAAAACTTCATCATTTACTTCCATAAAGTTCAAGCAACTGTCATGGGGTACAAAGGCTGTAATCTTCTGCCATTCTTGATCAGCTGGACCCTGACACACTTCTGATGGCAGAATCTGGTTGTTTGACTTCAACCCCTACTTTTCTAGCACAATTTTCTTCGCATGGGAAGCACCTCTAAAAGGGTTAGCCTTCAGGACTGTACCCAAGTGGGATTTTTTGTACTGTTTATAACGCCATTCCTGGTCCCATCATGACGACAGAGCTTCTTGGCATTACGAAGACTGTGATACTTGCCCATCCTGCTAGCACCACTGGCCTGAACATAAGTCCAATTTTATTTCTTAAAGTGCAGATTTCTAAAGGAATCTTATTCTTTTGAGTAGTATTTTAATTCATTTGTGCTGGTGTAACACAATATCTGAGAATGAGTAATTTATAACAGCAGATAGCTATTGGCTCACAGTTCTAGGGTCTAGAAAATTCAAGATCAAGGCACGAACATCTGATGATCTTGTTGTACCTTCTGAAGGGGAGAAATACTCTGTCTTTACAAGGTGGAAGGCATAATGGCAAGGAGACAAAAGGGACCAAGCTTACCCTTTTTTAATAGCGTTAATTCTACCCATAAGAGCACAGACCTCATGACCTGATCACTTAATAAAGGAACCCCTAATACTATAAGAGGCAAGCAAATTTCAGCATGAGTTTTCGAGGGAAGAAACATTCAAACCATAGCATGTGTTTACTTCATTTACATAGTGGTGAGATCCTGAAACATATGGAATGCTTAAAATATGAAGAGTCTTCAAAAATTAATGAGAAGTTCATATTATGAAAAATATGCATGAGTTTAAATTTTTTTTTGCTCCAAGATAAACTCAAATTTTACTTTTTTAAAAAAGAATTATTTATTTAATTTTATGTATTTATATTATTATTTTTAAATTTGACCAGAGAACAAGAGGGAAAATGAGAAAATAAGCCACCAGGTCTAGGACTCAAACTTTGGTCAGCCATGTGAGAGTCTAATGCCTTCACCACCACACCACCTAATGGCCCCGATAAATTAAAATTTTAACTCAAGGTTTCACTAATTTTTTGAAATCCCCTTGTACACCAAAACTCAACTCTTTTGCAAATTAAAGTGAACTTGTATTTCTAATATCATTTGTAAGCAGTAATGCCTAAATTCTGACTAGTCTACAATTTGTGGCAATAACATTTATATGAAAAGATTCTCAGTTGTACATTTGAAGCTTGAATTCCTAAATTATAAAATCATTATAAAGCCAGTGACTACATGAACTTCAAGTAGCTTATTAAGTCAGTAAGTTCTGGAAAAAATAAAACCTAATAGTCAAACTATGGGCAGTAATACAGCCTAAATTATTGGTTTTACTGCAATAGAGATATCAGTGTTTAATTTGGTGACTAGATTTAATTAGGTGATTATGTGCTGGCTAACTACTAATGCATTTTATTAGACATTATGAAATAACATTTTGAGTTTATAATTAATTTTATGAATAGAAAGTAAAACTTACTCAAATGTTTGTGTAAGATTATCTGGATGATTTGTGTGTGTGTGTGGGTTTGCGTTATTTATTTGTGTTTAAAATTGTTCATTTATTTCTAAAACTTTTGTTGATCCCTCAGTTTTTAAAATATTTGTAGAACACATACTATGAACTAAGCATCGGGTTTACTACCTTGTCCTTAAGGATATTACAATCTAGAGGGGATGTCAAACATCTAAGCAGGCAATTGTAACACGATGTGATGACACAGGCTCAGAGCTCAAGGTCAGTCTGGGCAGTTCAGAGACTGCTTGCTTCCCAGAAGAAGGAACATTAAGGATGAGTCCTGGAGAATGGGTTAGCCAGGTCAGAGGAGGAAATAACTTCACAAAGACTCAGGGAGCCAGGAGAGCAATATAGGCAGTCCAGCATGAATGCCGTAGAAAGATCAGATGGAGGAAAAGGGAGTTAATGTTGGAGAAATAAGTTAGAGTGTCAGTACAAGATCCCTGTTTGCCCATTGAGACAACTTGGGCTGTGTGGATGTGGGGGAAGGGGTTGTATAAATATGTCTTCAATTGAAAAGAGTAGACTGAATTTAGGAAGAGAGTTCTTTTTTTTTTTAAAGTTTATTTATTTATTTATTGACAAGGGAAGAGAGAGACAGAAAATACTCAACAATCCATCCTAGTCTCAACCAGCCCAGACTATGGGTACACATCTGTATACCCAGCATGCATAGAGAGATCCTGGGATGTGAACCCTGGACTTTCCCATATAGGCCAGTTTTGTTATTACTGCACTACTGCCTGGTCCTAGAGATCATTTGTCACCTTGAAGAGAACAGTGTATATGCGTTTGGGGGTAAGGGTGGGGGCTAGGAATGGAAACCAACTGAGGCAAGTGAGTTAAAAGTTGAAAAGTGAGTTAAAAATGATGGAATAGAGACTTTGGTCAAGAAGTTATTTGATTTTTTTTTTTTTTTGAGAGGTTTTTACTATAGGGCATTTGAGCTCACCAGAAAGACAGAGAGACAGAAAGCGAGAAATCACTCCCTAGGGGGGATGGCCACGCCACAATCCCTTCTCCTCCATTCTCCTCTTGGGATCTTGGGCACACATGCACACTCACCCAGCATGAGTTTCAGCCACTGGGTCTGGGACTTGAACCACTGTCAACTACATGGGAGTCCAACAACATAGCCATGATGCCATCTGCTGGTCCCAGGAAGTTATTTGATTTATGAAACATTTGTAGTTTTCAGATCATCAAATGTATAGAATTATAAGTTCAATATAATAACAAATAATAGGTTTAGCATATGTAGTTATTTGTATTGATTTCTTATCATGTGTTAATTTTAATTGTTTTTCTAACTGCATGAAAATTGAGGATACTGACTTGAAGTAAATATGCTCAGAGTCATATTTGCTATTTCATATTTACATATTTACTATTTCAGAGAAATAGTTTCTGAAGGGGATGCAAATCTCTCTCTTAATGTATGCTCCTTTTATTTTCCAAGGGTATTATGAAGAAAAGATTGCTAGGTGGTAAAATAAAAAGAGGTGACTTTTTATGATTAAGGCTAATGTCTTCTACTGAGGAACCATGGTACGTATGCTATCTGATAAGTTTCTATAAATTTCTGTCACATAATTGAGATAACTTAAGAATAGATTATAGTTATTACTGCAAACAACACAGGTCATGAGAATTTAAGTTTTGAAAATAGATTACTCATTTTATACAGGAATTCTGGATTGTAAAAGATACTGGCTGTCAGGAACCAGCAGTTAGCGTAATGGCTATGTCACTGGACTCCCACGTAGTCGACCACGGTTCGCGTCCCGGATCTAGTGGCTTAAAACTCACGCCGGGCGTATGTGCGTTTGTGCCCAAGATCCCAAGAGGAGAATGGAGGAGAAGGGATTGCAGTGTGACCATTCCCCCTGGGGGGTGATTTCTCACTTTCTGTCTCTAATGTCTCTCTCTGTCTGTCTGGCGAGCGCACGCGCCCTATAGCGAAAATCTCTCAAAAAAAAAAAAACAAAAACTAAAAAATACTGGCTGTAAGATTTCTTCAGCTCTTTATTCATGTGAAATCATGTGATTAACAAGACCTCTACTTTCATAACATTATGCAAAGCTGCCTACCTCTACTCCAAGTACTCTGTCACCCACCTTTCAATACAAATGATCTTTTTCCAGGGTCTGCACATTAAAACAAAAGAAACTAAAAAGTAATGATTCTGATGTTTAAACTGCCATCAGGGATAGATTTACCATGAAATTAATGAAACTTTGGAGCTCCTTACCAGCACAGCCTTCTACCTAATTTTGTATCTCTAGTTTCTAGGATCTTGTACCTAATTTTGTATTTATAACTTCATATTCTTTTTCTTTAATCGTATTTACTTAGAAGCATTCAGAATGACAACAAAACAGTTGTCACTTTTTTTTTTTTTTGTAATTACAGAGTGGTGTTCAGTTAACAGAACAATAGTTTTTTTGTATAAGCTGCATCAGATACAACTGAAGATGAATAAGTTACCACTCCCATATATAGCTAATTTGTGCTGTGCACCAACAAGAACCTGTTTTAAACCTCCATACCAATTTACAGCCAACCCAGATAGGGCACACATCCTTGTACCAGGCAAGGTTAGTGGTTATTGAAAATACTACCAGGGCAGGACTATCTAAGAACACATTTGGTAGTGTGTACAAAAAAGACACTACAGTTTAAACACAAATCTTACAGTCTTACATTTCATTTTCTTTTTAAAGGAGTGAGTTGTGTATGGGGAATGGGATTAAATGTTTTATAAACAAGGGATAAAAACTGCTCTAGAACCAACTTATTCATCATCATCACCTTCATTTTCATCCTCTTCATCTTTCTCCTCTTCATCTTTCTTCTCTCCCTCCTCTTCATCTTCCTCTTCATCTTCCTCCTCTTCATCTTCCTCTTCATCTTCCTCCTCTTCATCTTTCTTCTCTCCCTCCTCTTCGTCTTCCTACTCCTCCTTCTTTTTCTTGCTCTTTTCAGCCTTGACAGCTCTGTTTTTGGCTGCGCCAGGCTTTTCTTTAGCTCGGTATGCAGCAATATCCTTTTTGTATTTTTCCTTCAGCTTAGAAGTCTTTTTTTCATAAGAATATTTACCATCCGTAGCAGTGTTATTCCATATCTCTCCCAGTTTCTTTGCAACATCACCAATGGATAGGCCAGGATGCTCTCCTTTGATTTTTGGGCAATATTTAGAACAGAACAAGAAAAAGGTTGAGGGCATCCTTTTAGGTGCATTGGGATCCTTGAACTTCTTTTTTCTTTCCCTTTTAGGAGCAATATAGGTTTTCATTTCTCTTTCACAACGGGCCTTGTCTGCCTTTACCCTGTCTTCAAACTTTCCTTTCTCTTTAGCACACATGCTCTTCCACCTCTGATCACTTCTTTAAAAACTCTGAGAAATTGACCAAAGTATCTGGGTGCTCCTTTTTGTGCTCCTCCCAGCAAATTTGCACAAAGAATGTATATGATGACATTTTTGCCTCTCAGCTTCTTAGGATCTCCTTTGTCCATGTTTAGTTATCTTTCCTCTGTGAGGCACAGAGTCGCCCAGTGCCTGCCTAGCTCTATAACTTCACATTCTTTTTCTTAAAAGAGGACCCCAAATAGTATAGGTTTCCAACCCACCAAAATTAGATCTGCCTTTGATTTCTTTATAATGGATGATCCCTAGATAAACAATTTCCATGTAATTACTTAAAGCTGCTACTTTGAACTTTATTAAGAAAACTAGACCACTAAAGGGGGAAACACATTTACTTTTTTTAAAAATTTCCAGAGGGTGCATGTGCTTGATAGAGGGACAGAGAAAGGGAGAGAGGGAGAAAAAAGAGAGTACCTCCCCATGCTCCTCCCTCACCCCCTCCCCCACCCCTCCTCCACCCCTAGTAGAGCATGATCACACCACAGACCCTTCTCCGTTTCTCTGTCCTGTTGGGATTCTGTGCACAGGAGCTCAGCACGTTTTTCAAGCTACTCAGGCCAGGATTCAAATCACAATTGGCCATATGGGATCTGGTTCCCTTAACCATTAGGCTATAGAGCCAACCTGAGAAATATGTTTAAATTTTAAACAGGTGCTAATAAATAAGAGAATATTCTTGAAAATCAACCAAGTAACAAATTCCTGCAACTAAATTATTTTGTCACATGTAGCTTTGTTATCTGTTGGGTAGTCAGAGAGGTTATGACATGTTTTCCTATGCAACCTAATAGTATGAGCCCACAATTTCTGAGATATATTGTGAACTAGACTTCAGTTAATCATAGCAATCCTATCGGGTGGGATCTAGTACTGTCTGCATTATACAGATGAGGAACCTGAGGCCTTACAGAATGAGCGGTCTATCTGGGCCTGCCTGGAAAAGATGTGATTAACTTTGCTGTGTATTGCTTAAATGGTAAAATACATGCTGTTAAAGTGGTCAGGGTTGTCTGATACCTGAACAATCTTAACTTTTCGTAGAAAAATTAATCTAAAGTCAAATGCCTCTGAGCATAGAGAACTATCAGAGGCCATACTGGCACATCCATGACTGCACAGAAACACCAAGCAGATGTCTCTTTAAGAGTGAGTCTGGGGCCAACCCTGTAGCACTGCAGTAAGGTGCTCCACAGAGAAAGTTAGATCCTACATGGCTAACCAGGGTTCAAGTCTTGGCTATGTTGGCTTGAAACACAAGCTGGAAGCATGCCACAGATCCTGATGGGATAGAGAACTGGAGGGAAGAGAATTGGAGAGCTGTCAGGCCCTGTTAGTGGGTTTTCTTTTTCTTTCTGTCTTTGTCACTCATGTGTGCACACATGCCTTCTAGCATTAAAAGAAAAACAAAACAAAACAAAGGAGTGAGTTTGTGGCATTATTGGTATATGGTATATATGAATGAGTATTTATTACTCTGGCATATTTTATTTCATTTTTTACTTTTTCTTAAATGTCGTAAGACCCATGTAGGTATGTTAGAGAGACAAAGAGAGAGAGAAGGCACCCTTCTTCCTTCTGGAGGCTCGTCATGCTGCAATCCTTTTTTCCGTAATTCTCCATCTCATCAGAATCCTGGACATGTGCATGCTGAGGCCAGGACTCAAATCCCAGTTCACTATGAGGGATCCAGCTTTCTCTGTACAATAACTAACCACTGAGCCATGAGGCTCGCTGACTTTGGAATATTTTAGATAATTATGTTTTACTTAAGGTATTTTAGGTTGAGCATTGAACTGCTTAAAAAAATCCATCAGTGGTCCATAATCAGAATCTTAGTACACTTGAATAGTCATCAGGAAATAGACTTTTTAAGAAAGGAAGGCTAAAGCAATAGTATTTTGATGAAATAAAATGAAAAAGATGGGCCTAAGTTAATGATGGCCAGGGGGAAAAAGAAACACAAATACATTCAATAAAAATCCCTTTGAATAGTATTTTTTTAAAATATGACCCAGATACTTGTTGTCATATGAACAGTCTAAGATTTATTTTGTCACTAAAATACTCAGCAGGTGTAGGGCTTGTGATAGACCTAACTAGAGTCAGAAATCTCATCTATTTTAAAGTCATCCACAAGTAGCTGAAACACAGTGCATCTCATTTTTTTTTGAAGTATTTATGTTACTTACGTGGAGTCAGGCTATTCCATAGAACCAAAAATATGTTAAATTGAATCCTTCTGTGATAATTGTGTTTTCAGGCTTGTTCCTGGTCTTCAAAATTCTTTTAGAAGCCTGAAAAGAGTTTAGTAGTCTATTACAGTCTTTTTCCAGATTATTAAACGCTCTT
>NW_006160142.1:7688372-7706657 GCF_000334495.1 Tupaia belangeri chinensis
GCCCCCCCCTGCCCCCCCCCCCAGCAATATTTTCTTTTTAAAGACCGCCTGGTACTCCAAGCATAGTTTATTTTAATGTTTCAAACTTCAGTGCTGATTCTTAGAAAAAATAAAAAGCTAACATCTGGGGTCAGGCAGACTCTTATCTACTTTTAGTAACATCTTTTTAAAAGTAAGGTTAGTTGATCTGGCCTTTTTTCCCCCCTATTCTTTGCTGATTATAAAATGTTTTTGAGAAGTTTGGTAGGAAAGGGTTTGAAACAAGTGATTTTTGAGGGCTCTTTTCACTCTATAATGTTACACTATAATGCTTTTTAATGTCTTTGTATTTGTTAAATTACCATTTTTAAAAAAAATCTTCTGTTAGACATTTGCCAAGTCATTTTGTAGCTGAAAGAATGGCTTCTGAATGTTATATTTACCCCAAATAACTGACAGATTTATCCTTCTAATAACCTCCCACCCCTGTCCCCTAACCCCCTACGTACTGAGTTTGTCTTATTCAGTCATGAATAAATAAAAGTTTGTGATGGCCCTTGGGAACTGGGAGATGCTCTCAACTGGAATTTAAACTTCTACAAACCATAATCTCAATTTGTCAGATTTTGGGATCTTAGCCATGTATACTTAGCATTATTCAATCAACATTCAAAGTCATATATCTAGGAAAGAACAGGTCTTGCCACATAAATTCAGTCTCTGAATGAAAGCCAACATTAGTCAAACAGATGTAACTAACTGGTTCTTTGCTGAAAAGAACTATAAGAAATGTTTGTTAGCAAGTCGTATGCAACATGACTGTTCATTAGCTGGTAGAAAACTTCTAACTATTTGGAAAAATGTTTTCCTATGAAAACACAAACTATCTGAATTAAGCATATTATTAGGATGTACTTATTGGGAGGCTTAGTCATACTTTAACTGTTAACAGAAAGCTTGGACTTTAATGCTAGCAAGGATGTTGCATTTGAAATAAATTTTGAGATATACTTGGCTAACCAAATTTGTCTTCCAATTACAGCATGTTTTTAGTATGTTTAATAAAAACTTACAAGCCCTTGTGCGAAAGGCTAGAGCTTGACGATTGCACTTGAAATTTAAAAGCCACCTGGATCCCTAAAGTTTTTGCCCTCTAATTTTCTTTTTTTATACATGTGCAGTTTTTTTCTTCTCCGTTTGTGACAGAGCACATGCAAGTGCACATGACAGAGAGAGGAAAGGAGAGAGAGAGAGAGGCACCTTCTACACAGCTCAGTCACTTTGTGATTTTCTTTTTCCAGTCCTCTAGCCCACAGGATCCTGAGCATGCACGTGCCTGGTATGTTTTCAAGATGAGCAGACTAGGGACTTGAACCTTGGTTGGCATGTGGCTTCCAGTTCTGTAGTCTAGCATGCTGCTGACTACATCGCAAAGACTGGGCCCATGGGTAGTTATTTAGAGAATGAGCAAAAGTCAGGATTGACCTCTTATTTATACAGTGTTTGTGGGGTACTATTGGGTTGCCAGGAAAGTCATGATGTATTTTTCTATGCAAAAACTATGATGTAATAATAGAAGTACAACCTTGGAAGTAGCTCTTTGGATTAAGACTTTTTCTCCATGCAACTTCTGGGGATGAAGTATAGGTTGTAATCCTTAATTATTGTTGATCTAGGCTAACTTCCAAACGATGAACTAGTAGTAGGTCTTATTACTATCTTCATGACCTCTTATGTTCCTTTTGTTTTACCTCTCATTACATTATTAACTGTATAGTAGCAGAGGATACACTAAACTCCTATAGTGGAAGCACATTATATAAATAATATATAATATATGAACAGTTTATAACTTACAAATTCCTGACCTTATATGTAGGATGCTCATATTTAAATGTGCCATCATGGGGACCAGCAGTTAGCATAATGGCTGTGTCGCTGAACTCCCACGTAGTCGACTGTGGTTCAACTCAGGCCAGGCGTGTGTGCATGCGTGCCCAAGATCCCAAGAGGAGAAAGGAGGAGAAGGGATTGTGGCATGGTTATCCCCCCTGGGGGGTGATTTCTCGCTTTCTGTCTCTCTGTCTCTGTCTTTCTGGTGAGCGCACGCGCCCTATAGCAAAAACCTCTCCAAAAAAAAAAAAATGCCATCATGGAACTCTAGATAACTTTTTCTTAATTTGTTAAATTTCTGCAGATTTGTTCATTGTTTCCCTGACATTAAATTTTACTTTTTATGATTTTTTACTTTTATATAAAATTTATGGCTTCATTACAATAAAAACTTTAAAATAATTTTATTTGTGACCTTTATTATGTTCTGCAGTTGAATATTCTCATATTGATTCCACAGTCCTTCTTTTTTTTTTTGGAGAGGGGATAAGCATGCCACAATCCCTTCTCCTCCATTCTCCTCTCAGGATCTTGGGCATGCACGCACACGCGCCTGGCGTGAGTTTTAAGCCACCGGGTCCGGGACGTGAACCACGTTCGACTACATGGGAGTCCAGCGACATAGCCATTATGCTAACTGTTGGTTCCCATTCCTTCTTTTTGAGCCTAAAGGCCTTTCCATGCAAAAAATGTGAGGTTTGTCATAAAGAAAAGTATGAAGTTTTAAAAAAAGTAGTATTATCTAGTGCTATTTACACATAATATAATTTTTCTAAGTATAATATTTTATTTTTTCTTTTAAAGTTATTTGTTAGATATGATTATTGTAGAAATAATGGCAAACCAAAAATATATAAATTAAAATTACCTCACATGTCACCATTGAGAGGTAAATTTTTTGACTTTTAATGTTTCTAATATTTTTATACAGTTTAATGTTTGATTTTTTTAAAAAAACTTAATACAGCATTTGTTAAAAAAAAAAAAGGCTTATGTAAACAACGCACATATACTATTTGAATAATAGTAAAACAAGTAACCTTGCACTCACATCCCAGTTTAGGAATAGCATATTTCCAAAACTTTTTTTTTTTCTTTTTCTTTTTTTTTTTTTTTAGAGGTTTTTGCTATAGGGCGCGTGCGCTCGCCAGACAGACAGACAGAGACAGAGAGACAGAAAGCGAGAAATCACCCCCTCAGGGGGGATGGCCACGCCGCAATCCCTTCTCCTTCATTCTCCTCTCAGGATCTTGGGCGCGCAACATATGTGAGTTTTAAGCCACGGAAACCGCGGTCGACTACGTGGGAGTCCAGCGACATAGCCATTAAGCTAACTGCTGGTCCCCAAAACTTTTGAAGCCTGTATGAGCCCCTATCAAATCACATTTCTCCATGTCTCTGGAGATAATTCATTTCCTGAATGTTGTTCTTAATTAAAAAAAAAAAGTTCAATTTTATTTATTATTATTATGATTTTGTAATTTGACCAGAGAGAGACAGAGAAAGCGAGAGAGAGAGTGAGAAAGGCAGTCACCAGGTCTAGGACCTGAACCATGGTCTTCCATGAGGAAGTCCAGCACCCTAACCACCACTCTACCTGCTAGCCCCTGTTCTTTATTTTTAAAAGATTTTTAGAAAAATATCATATATGGTCAATTACTAAATAATGTATCATTTAATTTTGCAACAGTTTTGAACTATATATAACATCAGTCATATTTTATAAATTCTTTTATGAATTTTCTTTTTAAAAAATCTTAATATTATTCATTGAGAATTACCCACATGAATTCATTCTTTTAATACACGTGTGGTATTATACTATGTAGTCATATCAAAATTTATTTATTCATTCTTCTGTTATTTCCAGCTTTTTACTATTGCCAAAAACATGCCGTCAATAGACTTTCTTGTACATAATTCTTGGTGCAAATATCCAGAAGATGAATTCCTAGAATTAGAATTTCTAGGTAATAGGGTATAATTTCTCCTTTGAAAGAAGCCAAATTTGGGGCTAGATGGTGGTGCAGTGGTAATACAATGCTTTTTGAGGCTGACCCATATGGGAAGATTCTAGGTTCGCAACTAGAGACCTGCTTTAATTGTGATAGTTTCCATTTCTAGGAGTAACATTTTATTTTTCTCAAGCCTGGTCATTTTTTATAGTCTCTCTCTCTCTCTCTTTTTTTTTTTTTTTTCAGAATCTTCAGTATTTTTTTCCTTAAACTCATTAAACTCATACATTTCAAAATTTAGTTTCTGATCATTCTAATACCAGTAGTTTTTGTGAGTTTGATTGAATTCCTTGTTATTCTGATGACTTCTTTATAATGGCTTGCTTCCTTATTTGTTTTGTGATTTTTTATTTGTGAGCTCTTAATCAATAGAATTTTATCTGAGAGAAGTCAATGCGGACTGGGTTAAAAGTATCATCTACATAAAGAATTTAATTTGCTTTTGTAACAACTTTTAATTTTCTTTTTATTTATTATTATTATTATTATTTAAATTTGCCAAAGGTCATATGTGGTCACCAGAGAGAGACCACTTTTAGAGAAGGATCCAGTTTCATTCTTCATTCATATAGATATCCAATTGTCCCAGCACTATTTATTTATTTACTTTAGAGATTTATTTTCTTCCTTAGGATGTGTGTGCTCGCTGGAGAAGGAGAGGGAGAGAGACTGAGACAGTGAGAGGGGAAGTGAGAAACCCCCCTTCCTGGATTGGGGGATGGCCACACTGCAATCTCTTCTCCATTCTTCTCCTGGGATCCTGGGTATGCATGCACATGCACCTGGCATGAGTTTCAAGCTATTGGGTCCAGGACTCAAACCATGGTAGGCCATGTGGGAGTCCACTGATGTAAATACTTTGCCATCTGCTACCCACCCCTTATCCCAGCACTATTTATTGACGAGACCGTTCTTTGCCCACTGAATGTTCTTGGTACCTTAAAAAGAAAAAAAAAGCTGGCTATATATACATGGATTTATTTCTTGGTTCACTGTTCTGTTTGATTGGTCTATGTGACTGTTTTTTAATGCCAATCCTATGCTGTTTTGGTTACTATAGCTTTGTAGTATACTTGGAAGTCAGGTAGTGTGATGCTACTAGCTTTGTTCTTATTGTTCAGGATTTCTTTTGCTGTTCAGGGTCTTTTGTGCTTCCACACAAATTTTAGGACTGTTTTTTTCTATTTCTGTGAAGAATAACATTGGTATTGTGATAGAAATTACATTAAATCTGTAAGTAGCTTTGGTATTTAAAAATACTAATTCTTCTAATTCATCAGTGTGGAATATCTTTGCAGTTTTTTGTGTCTTCAATTACTTTTAACAGTTTTATCATTTTCACTAAAGAGATTGTTCACCTCTTTGGTTAAATTTATTCCTAAGGTTTGTTTTGTTTTGTTTTGTTTTTCTGTAGCTATTGTAAATTGGATTGCTTTCTTGATTTTGGTTTTTAGCTAGTTTGTTATTGGTGTATAAAAACACTACTGATTTTTATTTGTTGATTTTATATCCTGTAATTCCACTGAATTTATCAGTTCTTTCTTTTCCTACTGTTATTTATTTAATTTTATTTGCTACTATTATTATTTTTATTTGATATAGGGAATGTGTGGTCACCAGAGAAATAGAAAGAAAAAGGGAAAGCTGCCAGGCCCAGGACTCGAATCATGGTCAGCCATGTGGAAGTCCTGTGCCTTAGTCATCACACCACCTGTCGGCCCCTTTTAATCAATTTTAAGAGTTTTTTATGAAGGAGTCTTTAGGTTTTTCTGTATAAATGATTATGTTGTCTGTAAGCAGAACAGTTCAAATTCCTTTTTTTCCAATTTAGATTTCCTTTATTTCTTTCTCTTGCCTTTAGCTAGGACTTTAGCACTATGCTAAAAGTAGAAATCCTTGTGTTATTTTAGTTCTTGGAGAAAAGCTTTAAACTTTTCCCCATTCACTATTATGATAGCTGTGGGTTTGTCATATATGACCTTTATCATATTGAAGTATGTGCCTTCTATACCTAATTTGTTAATTTTGTTGAGAATTTTTTAAATCTATGTTCATCAGAGATATTGATCTATAGCTTTTGGTTGTGGCTGTCTGATTTTTTTTTTTTTTGAGAGGTTTTTGCTATAGGGCGCGTGCGCTCTCCAGAGACAGAGAGAGACAGAGAGACAGAAAACAATTATTCCCCACAAGGGGGGATGGCCACGCTGCAATCCCTTCTCCTCCATTCTCCTCTCGGGATCTTGGGCACGTACACACACGCGCCCGGCGTGAGTTTAAGCCACCAGGTCCGGGACACGAACCACAGTTGACTATGTGGGAGTCCAGCGGCAGCCATTACGCTAACTGCTGGTCCCTGGCTGTCTGATTTTGATATCAGGGTAATGCTAGCCTTACAAAATGAGTTTGGGAGCATTTCCTCTTCTTCTCTTTTTGGAATAGTTTATTTAAAAAAATGGTATTTTCCCCCCAGAGCCTGCACTGTGGATCAGGTAACAGTGGCAGCCAGTGAGGCCAACTGAGGCAGGAGACTGTTTCAGGTTTCCTACCACCTCCCTACGCACCCCAGGTACGTCCTTTTACTGTCCTTAGCTCTGGATCCTGCACTAAGAATCAAGGATCAGCAGCAGCCAGTGAGACCAACTGAGGCAGGAAGACTGCCTCAGACCTCTAGCTAACTTCTGCCCACCCAGGAATATTTTGAAACATCATAGTTTTCTGAACCATGCAGTGTTTTCTCTCTTCCATTTGAAACATTTCAACTTAGCCCCAAGTGCACTTGGTCCCAAGAGACTGGGAAAGGAATCAACACCTAAAGGTGACCATATACATTCTTCTCTGATTGCAAGACAAGGTGGGTGTCTACCAAGAAAATGTCTGAGTAGTAGAACTCTTTTCCCCCCTGACATGATAGAATCGACATTAAAAAAAGTAGGAAGTGTATAATCTATCAGATGACTAAAAACCAGTGCAGAGGCACAAAAAGTATGGGAAAACAAAGAAATACCTCTTCCTCAATGGAGCAGAGCAACTCTTCTTCAACTATGGACAGTATGAAAGAATTTGCAGGAATGTCAGAAATAGACTTCAGACTATTCATGTTGACAGAGATGAGGAAGTCTTTCCAGAATTTGAAGGAGTAGATAGACACTCATTTTAAAAAAATCAAACTTGTAGAGATGAAGATAGTAATAAAGAAAATCAAGACCTCTCTCAAAAATATTAATAGCAGACTGAACCACACAGAAGACAATCTCTGAGCTGGAAGACAAAATCTTAGACTCAGATAAAACCACCAAAAAAAAAAAAAAATTAGGACAACAGATGGGAAATACTGGACACTATAAAACATCCAAATATCTTAAGTAATTGGTATGCCAGAAAGCAAAGAATCAGACAAGGGCATAGACGATCTATTCCATGAAATATTTGCAGAAAATTTCCCAGAATTAGAGAAGCATTCAGTCCCAAGAAATATAAAGAACCAAAAATAGAATCAACATAAAAAGATCCTCTCTATGGCATATAACCAGAATGGTAAAAATCACAAAGACAAGATTCTAAAAATGGCAAGAGAGAAACATCAAGTCACTTACAAAATCTACCCTATTAGGCTAACACCAGACCTCTCAACCAAAACAATGCAAGCAAGAAAAGAATGGGAAGTCTTACTTAAAATACTTAGAAAAATTCTACGAAGAATATTATATCTGGCAGGATGATCCTTCAAATGAAAAGCACACATAAAATCATTCACAGACAAACAAAAACTGAAAGAATTCACCAATACTAGACCAACTCTTTTTTAAATTTTTTTTTTATCATCATAATCTTCTTTATATTACATTGGATTACATGTAACTTTACAGTGTATTACATTGCTTTTTCAAAAAGGAATGCCATGCATGTCAGTCAATACAGAGCCATTAATCTCCCCACTTCATCATTCAATTGAATATCTTTTCAATGTTTTTCCCAATCATTATTGTTATTATTCTAATTATTTTTTAAACAGTCAATCACTATTTCTCATTTTGCTTGTAAAAAGACTTTACCCATCATGAAATACTTCTCAGTTCATCTAGTAGAGAATACTATACATGTCATCATCAATAGGTAATAAGCCATATCTGTTTCCCACTAACATCCTGCCTCTCTATTTGTTCTCTTGCTATCTTTCTCTATTCTCTTCTTTTCACCCCTCCCCTGTTCCCCACTGTCTTATTCTCGTTAAGTACTTTCACTGCTTTTATGTCCTCCAATATTTCACTCTCTACCATAGAGTGCAGATAGTCGGTATATATTAAGTGGATACATACAATATCTTTCTTTCATAACCTGGCTTACTTCACTCAGCAATAGATCCTCCATATCTAACCACTTTCTGTTAAATGCCATGGTCTTGTTATTTTTTATGGCCCAGTAGTATTCCATAGGGTATATATACCACACTTTTCCAATTCATTCATCAGCTTGTGGACATTTAGGCTGGTTCCATGTCTTGGCAATTGTGAATAATGCTGCAATAAACATTGATGTGCAAGCACTTTTCTGACTGAGTGTTTTCCTGTCCTTTGGGTAGATACCCAAAAGTGGGATTGCTGGATCAAATGTTAGTTCTATTTGTAGATCTTTGAGGAACCTCCATATTGTTCTCCACTAGACCAACTCTTCAAGAAGTACTGAGGGGCGTAGTATATCAGGAAAACTAAAGAGAAATAGACAGAAATAAGAGAACAAAAAACAACCAAGAAATGACTAACAAAATGGGAGGGACAAATTTACAAATATTGATAATAACATTGAATGTTACTGGATTGAGTTATCTAGTCAAAAGACACGGACTAGCTGAATGGATTAAAAAAAGGAATTATCTATTTGTTGCCTAAAGGAATGCACCTGATAGATAAAAACATACATAGACTAAAAGCGAAGGACTGAAAAAAGATATTCCATGCAGATGGGAAAAAAAAAAAAGGCTGGAGTCATAAGACTGATATCAGACAAAATAGGCTTCAAGACAAAAACTGTAAGAAGAGACAAAGAACCTTACATAGTACTAATAGGGCTAATTAACCAAGAAGATATAACACTTATAAATATCTATGCATCCAACTTGAGGGCACCCAAATATGTGAAAGAAAGACTGCTAGTTCTTGAGAGAGAGAGAATAGACTACAACACACTAATCATTGGGGATCTGAACATCCCACTATTTCCCTTGGACAGATCATTTAGACAAAAATAAGCATCTAACTGACACCATAAATGAAATGGCTTTGACAGACATCTATAGAACTTTTCATCCAGCAACCACAATATATACATTTTTCTCACCCCTGCATGGAATTTTTTCCAAGATTGACCACACAATAGGACACAAAACAAGCCTTTACAAATTCAGAAGCATAGAAGATATATTCAGCATCTTCTCCAACCGTGATGAAATTAAACTTTAAATTAATTTCAGAAAAGTCTCTTTAAAATACACACAAATATGGAAACTAGACAACCTACTCCTGAATGACTTCACAACCACTGAAGAAATTAAGACTGAAATAAAAATATTCATTGAAACCAATGATAATGAGTGCATGAGTTTCCATAATTTATGGGACACAGAGAAAGCAGTCATAAGAGGAAGGTTCATATCTATTAGAGCACATAAGAAATAGATGGAAAAGTGGCAAAGAGACAACTAGACAAGACATTTCAGAGAATCGGAAAAAGAACAAAGAAACAAAAAAATGCCAGGACAAAAGACATAAAGATTTGGAGAAGAAGACTCAACCCAAGATCTTCTATGAGACAGACTGGCAAGAGAGAAATGGCAAGTTACCTGCAAAGGATATCCCGTCAGGCTAACAGCAGACCTCTCATCGGAAACAGTGCGAGTGAGGAAAGAATGGGAAAATATATTCAAAGTGTTAAGGGAAAAGCAATTTCAACCAAGAATACTGTATTGTACCCATGAGATTATGCTTCATATGGGAAGAAAAGATGAGAACATTATCAGGTAAACAAAACCTGAAAGAATTTACCAAACGGCAGACCAGATCTCCAAGAAGTTCTCAAGGGAGTTGTATACCAGGAAAATTAAATACATACACACAGAAATAAGAGTTCAAAAATTAAGAAAATGGCCAACTTAATTATAGGGACAAGTTTGGAATTGAATATTATATCCTAGAATTTAATCGGGAAGATTGGATCACAACAGAAGATAGATGAAATACATGAGAATGAACTGGTGAAATAGCATTTTATGACTTTTGACTAAAACATTGATGATTTTCTTCTAAGCTTTGTTGTCCGGTTTTAAGAATTTTTGTCCTGTCTTGAGCTGCTGTTAGGTTCACGTACTTAGTATCCTAACCTGTTTCCTGACTTTAAGTTTTAAGTAAAGTTCCTTGGCATTTCTTTGATTTATTAAAGTTAAAACTGCTTTTCTTGAAATTACCAGCTGAACTTGCTATTGAAAGTAGTTAGATTATCTAAGAAATTTTGTGATCAATAAAATGTGGGGGAAAAGGAGTGTAAAATAACTGTAGACACTAGAGATAGTGTGAGTGGAGGGTGGGAAATGGCAGAGGGTCAGAAATAAAGGTAAAAATATATATATACATATATATATGTATATGTATATATACATATATGAAACTAGAAGTGGAAAATTATTGACGATAACATGCATGATTAAGCCACTATGCAGTATATTCTGGATGAGAAATCACATTTTGTATGTTGTGACGATGCTCAGGGAATGAATGTAAATTAATTAACTAAGAAAAAATGTTTCAGAAAAAAAGAAAAGCTCATGGAAATACGTGTAATGGGAAAACTATGTATGAATTTCAAAAAGTTTTTGTACCAGGAACCAGCAGTTAGCGTAATGGCTATGTCGTTGGACTCCCATGTAGTCGACTGCGGTTCACGTCCCGAACCTGGTGGCATAAAACTCACGCCGGGCACCTGTGTGTGCGTGCCCAAGATCCCGAGAGGAGAATGGAGGATAAGGGATTGCGGCGTGACCATCCCGCCTGGGGGGTGATTTCTCGCTTTCTGTCTCTGTCTCTCTCTGTCTGTCTGGCGAGCGCATGCGCCCTATAGCAAAAAAACCTCTCCAAAAAAAAAAAAGTTTTTGTACCAAAATAAATTCATACTTTAATTGTAAAAAAATAAAATACAAAGAAATAAAGATCCGAGCAAAAATAAATGAATTTGAGAATAAATGAACTATTCAGAAAATAAATGAAACCAAAAGCTGGTTCTTTGAGAAGATAAACAAATTTGCTATACCATTAGCTAGACTGATTAAGAAGAAGTAAGAAAGGATCAGATAAATCAAATTTGCATGAAACAGGCAATATTACAACAGGTGAGCAGAAATACAAAAGATCACTGGAGAATATTATGAGCACCTATATGCCAACAAGCAAGAAAACCTGGATGAGATGGACAAATATCAGAACACATATAAGCTACCAAGACTGAATCAGGAAGACATAGAAAGCCTGAATAAGTCACATGAAGCAATGAGATTGAATAATAACTTCCCAATGATAAACCAATGATAAATAATCTCCCAACAAAGAAAAGTCCAGGTCTTTGTGATTTCACTTCTTAATTCTACAAAACTTTTAAAGATGAGCTAACCCTCATTTTACTCAAACTGTTTCTAAAGATCCAAAGGAAAGAACCCTCCCAAATTCATGTTATGAAGCCTCCATCACTCTCATCCCCAAAAGAGACAAGGACTTAGAAAAAAAGAAAATTCCAGACCAGTATCTCTGATGAATATATAGAAAAAATTTTCTCAACAAGATACTAGCAAATCATAGCCTACACATTAAAATGATTATACACCTACACATGAAAAAGATTATACTCCATGACCAGTTAGGCATTATTTCAGGGTTGCAAGGATATTCAATATACACAAAACCATAAATGTAATATAACATATTTAAAAAAGAATGATAAAAACAATGTGATCATATTAATTGATGCAGTAAAAGCATTTCATAATCTACAACATCCCTTCATGATTAAGGGTGTCAGCAAAATTGACATTGAAGGGACATTTCTCAACCCAAATGAAAGCCATATATGAAAAACCCATAGCTTGCATTATTCTGAATGGGAGAAAGCTGAAAACTTTTCCACTAACAACTGGAACAAGACAAGGTTGCCCACTTTCTTCACTTCTTTTCAATCTAGTACAGGAAGTCCTAGCCAATGCAATCAGAGAAGAGGCTAAAATAAAAAGCATTCAAATAAGAAAAGAAGAAGTGAAATTATCTTTATTTTCAGGTGACATGATTGTGTATATAGAAAACCCAAAATAATCCACAAGAAAACACTTATAAGTAATAAAATGAACACAGTAAAGTGGCAGGATACAAAAATCAACATACAGAAATCTATTGTATTTCCATATACCAACAGTGAACTGACTGAGGTAGAATTGAAGAAAGCAATTCCATTTACAATAGCCGAAAAGAATTAAAATACCTAGTAATACACCTAACCAAATTGTCAAAGACCTCCACAAGGAAATCAATGAAAAACTTAAAAAAGAAATTGAAAATGACAGAAGAAAAAGGAAAGCCATCCATGTTCCCGGATTGGAAGAATTAATGTAATCAAAACATCAATTCTACCCAAATTAATTTACAAATTTAGCACAAACCCAATCAAATTACCAAAGATATTCTTCAGATTTAGAAAAAAATGATCACAGAATTCTTTTGGTCTCATAAAAGACTGCATACTGTCAAAGCAATACTGGACAAGAAGAGCAGAGTAGGAGGCATCTGACTCTCTGATCCCAAAATATATTACAAATCTGTGATCATCAAAACAGCATGGTATTGGCACAAAAACAGGCATTTGGACCAATAGAACAGAATAGAGACCCCAGACATAAACCCCGAACATACAGACAACTGATTTAAAAATTTTTTTTCTTTAATTATTTTATTTATCTTTATCCACTTATTTATTTATTTTTATTTGATCATAGAGGGATTGAGAGAGAGAGTGAGAGAGAAAGTGAGAAAGCAAGCTGCCAGGTCTGGGACTCGAACCAAGGTGGGTCAGGTGAGAGTCCAGCACCTTTAACCACCATGCCACCTGCCGGCCCTGACAACTGATTTTTTTGACAAAGGGCACGAGACAATCCAGTGGGGAAAAAAAAAATCTCTTTTGTGCTCAAATTGTGCTAGAAAAATTGGTTATTCACCTGCAGAAAGATGACACTGGATCCCTATCTCTCATCATTAACAAAAAGTAAACTCAGAATGGATCCAAGATCTAAACCTAAGACCTCAAACTGTAAAACTACTGGTGGATTATGCAGGGGAAACCTTTGGAGACAAAGGAAATAATCCCCACAATAGAGAGACAGGATTACACTGGTTAAGAAACTTCTGCTCAGCAAAAGAAACAATACTTAGAATGAACCAGCAACCTTTGAAATGGGAGAATATATTTGCAAACAATGCCTCAGACAAGAGGCTGATAACCAGAATATACAGAGAATTCAAGCAACACACCCCCCAAAAATGATCAAACTAATTAAAAGATGGAAAAATGAGCTGAATAGACAACTCTAAGAAAAACATATGAACAGCCAAAAGGCATATGAAAAAATGCTCAACATCTCTTATCATAAGAAAGATGCAGATTAAAACCACAATGAGATACCACTGAACCCCAGTCAGAATGACTAAGATTAAAAAAAAAAATTGACAAGTGCTGGTGAGTCTGTGGTGAAAAGGGAACTCTCCTACACTGTTGATGGGAATGTAAATTAGCACAGCCACTGTGGAGAGCAATATGGAGTTTCCTCAAAGATCTAAAAGTAGAACTACCAGCAGTTCCACTCCTGGGTATCTACCAAAAGGATAGAAAAATGCTCAGTCAGAAAAGTGCTTATACATACATATTATTGTGGCATTATTCACAATTACTAAGATATAGAACCGACCCAGATCTCCACAAACAGATGAATGGATTGAAAAAATGTGGCACATATGCACTATTGAATGCTACTCAGCCATAAAAACAACAAGACCCTGGCATTTGAGAAATAGCGACAAATATGGAAGATTTATTGCTGAGTGAAGCAAGCCAGACTATGAAAGAGAGATACTGTATCTCCCAACTTAATATATATCAAATGTTCACACTCTATGGCAGAAACTGAAAGACTGAATGATATAAAAGCATAGAGACTGGTTGTGGATACTGTAGACAGTATGGGAGAAGGTGGGAAGTGGTGGAGGGTGAGAGGAAGAGAATCAAGGAGAAAAATAGAGAGACATGACATTTAAGGGACACAGAAATGGAGGATTGTCTGTTGATGATATTGTGTATGATGACATTTTTAACTGGAGTGGCGTGCAGTGTTTACATGCTGGGAAAATTCATTCACTGTGGTGATGCACAGTTATTGAATGTATAAAATCAATTTTAAAAAAATTTAAAAATAAAAGAAAAAGTAACCAGCAGAAAAAAAAATGGCATTAGTTCTTTAAATGTTTTGTAGAGTTTGCTAAACTCTAACCAGTTGGCTAAAGCCATCTGGTCCTGAGCTGTTTTTGTTTCTTTCTTTCTTTATTGGGAGATTTTTTGTTTGTTTTTATTACTGAATCAATCTCATAATCATTATGGGTCTGTTAAGATTTTCTATTTATTCATTTTTCCATCTTAGTAGGCTATATTGGTTCAGAAATTTATCTGTTTCCTTCAAGTTTCCAATTCATTTGCTTATAGTTCTTTGTAGTTGTCTCTAATGATCTTTTGTATCTTTGTGACATCAGACCTAACATCTTCCTTTTTCATCATCTTAGTGCATCATTAGGTTGTTTATATGAAATTTTTTTGTTTTTCATGTGTTTATTGCTATAAGCTTTCCACTCAGTATAGTTTTTCCCTATCCCAAAGAGTTTAGTGTGTTATATTTCCATTTTCATTACTTCTAAAAAATTAAAAAATTTTCTTCTTAGATTTTTTATTAACCTAGTGGTCATTTAAGAGCGTGTTTCCTAGATTCCATGTATTTGTATAGTTTCCAAAGTTTCCCTGTTATTGATTTCTAGTTTTATTCTATGATCAGAGAAAATAATTGATATAATTGCTATTTTTATACTTTTTTTGAGACTTGTTTGGTGACCCAACATATGGTATATCTTTTTTTTTTTTTGGAGAGATTTTTGCTATAGGGCGCGTGTGCTCGCCAGACAGACAGACAGAGACAGAGAGAAAGCGAGAAATCACCCCCCAGGGAGGATGCCCACACTGCAGTCCCTTCTCCTCCATTCTCCTCTCAGGATCTTGGGTATGCACGCACATGTGCCCGACGTGAGTTTAAGCCACCAGGTCCGGGACTCGAACCGCGGTCGACTACATGGGAGTCCAGCGACATAGCCATTACGCTAACTGCTGGTCCCCATATGGTATATCTTGGAGGATGTCTCATGTACTCATAATAATGTGTATTCTGCAGCTGTTGGATAAAATACTCTGTAGATTACTGTTAGTTCCCTTGGCCCTTGGTGAAGTTTAAACCCCATTTTTCTTTGTTGATTTTTATGTCTAGATTATGTGTATAATGCCAAGAGTAGGGTGTTGAAGTTCACAACTATTATTACATTGAAGTCTACCTCTCCCTTTAGGTGTGTTATTATTTGCTTTATTTATTAAAGATTTCTGACATTGGGTGCATATTAATTTATAATTGTTATCTCTTCTTGCCAAATTGATCTCTTTATCATTTTATGGTGACCTTCTTTGTTTTGCTTTAGTTTTTTATTTAAAGTCAACTTTATCTCATATAAGTATAGCTACTCTTTTAGTTTTAGCTATTCTTTTAGTTTCTGTTTGCATGAAATATCTTTTTCTATCCCTTCCATTTCATTCCATGTGCGTCTTCACAGACAAAGTGAAATTCTTGTAGGCAGCATATATTGGGTTGTCAGAAAAGTCATGACATATTGTGTTCCATGTTTTTCAAAGGCCATTTATTTATATAAAAACAAAGTATGGGCCAGCAAGTGGTGTAGTGGTTAAGGCACTGGACTCTCACATGGCTGACCATGGTTTGAGTCCTGGACCTGGCAGCCTGAAACTCATGCCAGGCATGTGTGTTATGTGTGCCCAAAATCCCAAGAGGAGAATGGAGGAGAAGAGATTGCAGCATGGCCATTCCCCCTGGAGGGTGATTTCTCACTTTATCTCTCTCTCCATCTCTCTCTGTCTCTCGGGCAAACACATGTGCCTTATAGCAAAAATATCTCAAAAAGGAAAAATGAACAAAGATCAATTAATGATATATTGTCCATTTTGTTTGAGATAACCTTTTGCCATCTTTCAGCAAGCTTCATAGTTTCTCATTCACAGAAAGACTGTATTTATTAGTGAAAAACTGAAAAAGGTGCTGATTTACAGCCTCATCTGAATTGAATGTTAAACCTTAGTAGGAGTTTTGAAGAGAGAAAAACAAGTGAAAGGCTAATGGCGCATGGTTAGGCATGTATGGTGGGTGTAGCAACACATCCCATCCAAGCTGCAGTAATTTTTGACAGGTGATCAAACTTGTGTGTGCCTTTCATTGTGATGGAACACAACTCTTTATGATCAATGAACTCTGGACATTTGCGGATGATGGATTTGTTCACTGTCCAATTGCCAATAGTACATATTTGAATTTATTGTTTGGTTCCTTGGTAGGAGCTCTTAAAACACAACACCTTTAAAATCCTATTACGCTGAGAGCATAACCTTTCTATGGTGAATGTCTGCTTTTCATGTCATTTGAGGTGAGTCATCATGTTGGTATCAAGACCATTTGCATACCACATTGTTGTAGATAATCCACTTCTCATCACCAGTTATTAGTTTCTTCAAAAAAGGATAACTTCCCTCACATTTAATGAGAATTTCACAGATATTTATACATGCCATCAAATGAACTTTGAGTTCATGAGGAACCCAAATATCAAGCTTGCCTATGTATCCCAACTTCTTTAGGTGTTGTGAACGCCTGAATGAGGAATGTTCAATGTTTCTGTAATCTCTCATGTTATGTAATGTTATTTTGCCATCATCAACCTGGGCAGATATCCATGACTGTGGAGTATCCTTGAGGTCAAAATCACCAGCATGGAAATTTGTGAACCATCATTGGCACTGACACTTTTGTAGAGCATTGTCACTGTAAACAATATACAACTTTTCACAAGTTTGACATGCATTCTTCCATTTACAGAAGTAAAAATAGTAAAATATGGTGAAAAGCACAGTTTGATCTTCTATCTTCAACTTATGAAACACCCAAAACTCAACCAAATCACTTAATGTTTTAAAAATGAAGCTAAAATTGTCAGCTGTGAAATGACATAGCAATAATATAGATTTGAATGACTCTAGTACTTCTAAAAATGAACTAGCACCATCTGTTGCAAAAATGTGTCATGACTTTTCTGACAACCCAATAGTTGGGTCTTGTTTTTTCTTTCTTTCTTTTTTAATCCATTCATTTAGTCTACATCTTTTAATTGGGAATTTAATCTAGTTACATTCAAGGTTATTGTTGATAGGTGCCAGCTTATTCCTGTCATTTTGTTAATTGTGTTGTGGTTGTTCTGCATTTCCCTTGTTTCTTTCTTCTTCTATTATTGTTTATCTTTACAGTTTGGTAGTTTTCTGTAGAAATGAGTTTTTATTCCTTTTCTTTCTTATTTCTTTATCTTCTCTGCTAGTGAGTTTGTACTTCTTTATATTTTGAGATGTTAGTTATTGTCTTTTTACTTTCAAATATATGACTTCCTTAAGTATTTCTGAAAGCTGGTCTAGTAGTAATGAGTTCTCTCTGTTTTTGCAGAAAGACTGTCTTTGTTTTTCATTTTTAAAGGATAGCTTTGTTAAGTGTGGTAAGTATTCTTTCCTCACAGTCCCCCCTACCACACTTCAGCACTTTAAATGTATCATCCCATTATTTCCTTGCTTGTAAGTTTTTACTGTTGAGAAAACTATTAGTTTAATAGAGATACCCTTATATGTAACTTGCTTTTCTCCTGCTGTGTTTAGGATTTTCTCTCTGTCTCTGACTTTTGACTGTGTGATTTTAATATGTTTTGGATAAGCTCTTTTAAGATGGTATCTATTTGTATCATAAAACTTCCTGAATCTGGATGTCTGTATCTTTCCAAAGACTTGTGAAGTTTTCAGCTATTTTTTCATTAAGTAGGTTTCCTGTCCCCATTCCTGACTCTTCTCCTGGAATTCCTATTATACAATTTTTTTCCCCTTTAATGGCATTCTGTAGGTTTCATATGGTTTTGAAAGTTTCTTCCTTCCTTCCTTCCTCCCTCCCTCCCTCCCTCCCTCCCTCCCT
>NW_006160142.1:7706807-7709847 GCF_000334495.1 Tupaia belangeri chinensis
CTCTCTCTCTCTTTCTTTCTTTCTTTCTTTCTTTCTTTCTTTCTTTCTTTCTTTCTTTCTTTCTTTCTTTCTTTCTTTCTTTCTTTCTTTCTTTTCTCCTTCTTCTTCTTCTTTCCTTTTTAAGACAAGAGTCTCACCTTGTTGTAATCTTCCCATCTCAGTCTTTCACCTGGGAATACAGGCATGTGCTACCGTGCCCCCAACCCTTTTTATTCAGCGTTTTGCTGTGTTACCCAAGTCAGCCTTGAGTGCATGATCCTTCGGCCTTGTTTCCCCAAATTGCTAGAATTACATGCATGCCTGTTTAGGTTGGCTCAAGAATGGCACCCAGACTTCTCATGTGGTCTTTGATTGTGGAGCACAGTGTCTTAGCAGTGCATGCCACAAAAGCTGTTTACTCATTTGTTCTTTCTCTCTTTCTTTGTTTCTTTTTGTTTTGGTCTCCATGAGTTATTTCAAAAGATCTGTTTCAAGATCAGAAATGCTTTCTTTTGCTTGATCTAGTCTGTTGTTTTAACTCTCCATTGTATTTTTCATTTTATTTACTGAATTCTTTAGTTAGAGTTGTTTATTGGACTTCTCACATTTTCTAATAACTTTGGATTATTTATCTGCATTCTATCTTCTTTTCTTAAGGTCATTATTTTGAATTCCTTTTCAGGTATTTCATAAATTTCCTTTTCTTTGGAGTCTATTAGTAAAAAATTATTGTGTTCCTTTCAAAGAATCTATATCCTCTCCTCCACCATGTTTCTTGTGGTTTTATGTTGATATCCATGCATCTGGTAGAACAGTGGCCGTTACTTACTTTATGGAATAGTTTATTTAGGTAAATGAGTTTATTGTTGTAGATATGACATGTAGTGTTGGTTACGTAGGGTGCCTTGGCTTTGGTTCTGTGTAGGCACAGTAGTGTAGGCTCTGTATTTATTTATTTATTTATTTATTTATTATTTTTTACTTTTAAAAATGCTATCACTATACATAATTTGGATGGTATAGAGAACTTACCCAACATGAAATGCACCTCAAACTAGTCCAGTTGGGAATACTATACACATTATCATCAATTGGTAATAAACTATTTCTGTGTCCCCAAAATGTCTTGCTTCTTTATTTTTTCTCCCTGATTTATTTCCCTATACTATTTCCCTTACCCACCCTCCTTCCACACTGTCTCTAGTGTCCATAACTGTTTTCACTGCTTTTATGTTCTCTAGTCTTTCAGTCTCTTATCAGAGTGCAGATGGTTGATATATATTAAGTGGACACAAAGATGTTTCTTTTTAATAGCCTGGCTTTCTTCATTCAATCTTCCATATTCGACCACTTTCTATGAAACGCCAGGGTCTTGGTTTTTTTTTTTTAATGGCCGAATAGTATTCCATAGAGTATATGTGCCACACTTTTTCAATCCATTCATCTATTCATGGACATTTGGGTTGGTTCTATGTCTTGGCAATAAGACATAATGAATATTGCTGCAGTAAACATTGATATGCACTTTTCCAATTGAACATTTTCCTGTTTTGGGGGTAGATGCCCAGGAGTGAAATCGCTGTATCATATGGTAGTTCTATTCGTAGGTCTTTGAGGAACCTCCATATTATTTTCCACAGTGGGTGGACCAATTTACATTCCCACCAACAGTGTGGGAGAGTTCCCCTTTCAGCACAGACCCATCAACACTTATAATTTTTTTTTTTAATCTTCATCATTCTGACAGGGGTTAGGTGGTATCTCATTGTGGTTTTAATCTGCATCTACTTTATGATGAGGGATGTTGAGTATTTCTTCATATGGTTTTTACTGTTCATGTCTTCCTTAGAGAGTTTTTTGTATAGCTAATTTTTCCCATCTTTTAATTGGGTTAACTTTTTTTTTTTGTAAGCTGCTTGAGTTCCCTGTGTATTCTTTTATCAGTCCCTTATCTGAGACATAGTTTACAAAAATATTCTCCCATTCCAAGGGTTGTAGATTCACACTAATGACTGTGTCCTTGGCAGTGCAGAAACTTCTTAATCTGATGTAATCTCACTTAACTATGTTTGGGATTATTGCCTGTGCTTTGGGAGGGTCTTATTTAAGAAGTCTTTGCCTACTGCAATGTCTCCCAGAGTTTCCCCAGTGTTTTCTACCAGTAGTTTTATAGTTTGAAGATCTTTGATCCATTTAGAGTTGATTTTTGGTAATGGTGAAAGATGGGATAGACTGAGGAGAGGCAAAGGGAAGAGGCCTTCTTGAAGACACAGCCACATGGATTCTGCAATCTAGCCATTTTGGGGGAACAGAAATCATGATTTCCCACTGATAATTTGGCTTCCAGCACACAAAACTCATGTGGTAGGAAGACCCCTTCCAGGTCTCCTGTCTCTGTACCTGTCTTTGTCTCTCTCTACCTCTGTCTCAGTCTCTGTCTCCTCTTTTTTTTTGAATTTTTGCACAGTTTTCCAATTTTTGTTTTTGTTTTTAAGTTGTATTGAGAAGTTTTATCTTCTTTTTTTTCTTCTCTTTTTCTTTTTCTTGTTTGTTTTTTGCTGTTGTTGCTGTTGTTTCTCTCTTTCTGTTTCCTTTTCTGCATGCTCCTCAACACTCAGATTGAATTTCCAAGTTTGGGAAAAAACTGACCTTCAACCAGATGACTAGAAATCGCTGCAGGACCACAAGAAATATGGGAAAGCAGGAAAATACCTCTCCTCCAAGGGAAAAGAAGAACTCGTCTTCATCCACACACATTTCACGGGAATTTATGGAAATGTCTGATAAAGAATTCAGAACATTCATAATGGCAAAACTAACAGAGATGGAAGAGAAGAGAGACAATGAACTGCTGAAGAGGAAGGAGAAAGAAGTTGTTGAGTTCCAGGAGGTGAGGAAATTCATGCAAGACCTAAAAGAGGAATTTCACACTTTACAAAAGAATCAGATGGAACTGTTAGAGATGAAAGCTATAATAAAGGAAGTCAAAATCTCCCTTGAAAGTATTAAAAGCAGACTAGATCGTACAGAAAATAGAATCTCAGACACAGAAGAGAAAATT
>NW_006160142.1:7710226-7719772 GCF_000334495.1 Tupaia belangeri chinensis
ACTTGACTAAAATATTGCTGCTTTTCTTCTAAGCTTTGTTGTCCGGTTTTAAAGGATTTTTGTCCTGTCTTGAGCTGTCAATAGCTTCATGTACCTACTATTTGAACAGAATACTAATCTGTTTCTAGGCTTTAAGTTTCAAGGAAATATCCTTACCAGTTCAAAACCGGTTTTCTTGAAATTACCAGCTGAACTTGCTATTGAAAGTAGTTCGATTACTTATGAAATTGTGTGATCAACAAAATGTTGGGGGAAAAGGAATGGAAGACAACTGTATATAGCAGAGATAGTGTAATAAGAGAGTGGGAAAGGGCAGAGGGTCAAACATGGGGTAAAAAACATACATATACATATGTATGAAAGTAGAAATGGAATATTATTGATGATAACATGCATGATTATTCTAGATGGGAAACCTCATTTAGTATGTTGTGATGATGCTCAGGGAATGAATGTTAAGTAATTAAAAAAAAGTTTCAGGAGAAAAAAATAAAACAGTAAAATTGTTCATATCAAAATTTTAAAAAAATGCATATTTGATGACTGCAGTAAGCTATATAGCCCCAGCTGGGTACTACTTTATAATATGTTCATTCTACACACTGAGATTTATGCCTAAAGTCAGACTTGGGTTCATGTATAGGTCTATATCAGCTGTGCTAGTTATTTGATATATTTAGACTAATTAAGTTCATTAGCAAATCAATTAAATGGGGTGGGGGGAGGCATAGAAAGCAACCATGGATACCAGAGACAATGTGGGAGGAGGGTAGGACATGGCAGAGGGTGAGGGATAGGGAATCAAGGATGGCAAAACAAAAAGCAAAGTATACAAGACATAAGAATTGGAAAATTATTTGCTGATAACATGTATGTTGATGTGCTTGATTGAGCCAATACATAGTGTATTTTGGATGGAAAATTCATCTGTATGCTGTAATGATGTATAGTGAATTAATGTAAAAAATAAATAAATTTAAAGAGAAAAAAAAAAAAAAAAGATAGGATACACTTTCATCTTTCTGCAGGTGGATACACAGTTTCCCAGCATCATTTGCTAAAGAGCTTTTCCTTTCCCACTGGATTGACTTGTATTCTTTTTCAAAAATCAGTTAGCTGTATGTTTTGGGGTTTATTTCTGGGGTCTATATTCTATTCCATTAATCCAGCTGTCTCTTTTTGTGCCAGTGCCATGCTGTTTTGATTATCACAGCTTTAAAGTATATATTTGGGTCAGGGAGTGAAATGTCGCCCACTCCACTCTGCTTGTGCAGGATTGCTCTGGCAATATGGGGTCTTCTCTGATTCCAGACAAATTCTATGATCATCTTTTCTAGATCTGTGAATAATGTCTCTGATAATTTTATTGAAATTACATTAAATATGTAGAATGATTTGGGTAGAATTGCCATTTTGATTATATTAATTCTTCCATCCAAAAACATGGATGTCCTTCCATCTTTTTGTGTCATTTTCAAAATCTTTTTAAAGATTTTCATAGTTTTCTTTGTAAAGGTCTTTGACTTTCTCAGTTAGGTGTTGTGTTTTTTTTTTTTTTTTTTCAGTTAGGTTTTAACCCTAGGTATATTATACATTTTGTGGCTATGGTAAAAGGGATTTCTTTCTTCAGTTCTACCTCAGTCAGTTTCACACAGATATACAAATGCCTGAGTTTTTTGGATGTTGATTTTTTATCCTGCCACTTTATTGTATTCATTTATTACTTTGAGAAGTTTTTTCATGGATACCTTTGGATTTTCTATGTATACCATCATGTCATCTACAAATAAAGATATTTTAAACTCTTCTTTTCCTATTTGAATGCCTTTTATATTATTCTCTTTCCTGACTGCATTGGCCAGGACTTCCAGTGCTATATTGAAAATGAGTGGGAAAAGTGGGTAACCTTATTTGTACCAGTTTCAATTTTTCCCTGTTTAGTATAATGTTGGCTCTAGGTTTTTCATATATGGCTTTCATTGTGTTGAGAAGTGAACCTTCTATGCAAATTTTGCTAAGAGTCTTAACCATGAAGGGATACTGTATTTTGTCAAATGCTTTCTCTGCATCAATTGAAATTATCATATGTTTTTTAAAAATCTTTTTTTGGGTTAATATGGCTCTGTATTTTTTGACAATCCATGTCATCAATGTCTGTAAGTGTCAGCGACCTAGACTTTATTTGTAGAGGCAATGGTGTAGCATTGCTGCTGGGGTATTCTGTGTATCTCATGTTCCAGATGGATGTGGGTGGTACATTCGAGTTTCCCCTAATCAAGCACCAGGGTCTCTGGCAGCAGTGGTGTGGCAGGTGGATTGGTAATAGTGTCTTTAGGCCTTGTGTGGGGTGCATGAAGAGTGTGGAGGCCCTGCCTGTTGAGGAGGTGTTATTTCCAATGGTAGCAGTGGTAGTGTCCAGGTCACTGTCCTTAGGTCTCATGTGTGGTGTGAGGAGGTCTCCCCTGTCAAGGGGAGAGGTTGTTAGTATCAGCAGAGGTGATGTCCAGGCCAGGAACCTCAGGCCCAGGTGGAGTGTGCATGGCACATGGGGACCTCATCTATGGTCCAGAGTTGTCAGGAGCAGCACCCACTGCATTCATGGGGTGGGAGTTTGGCCAGTGTTTTCAGGCCCTGAGTGAGGGTGCATAGAGTACAGAGAAGGTGAAGCTATTGGCAACTGAGCAGTGCTGGGGCTGATGTCCTCAGACCCCTAGTGGAGCACACATGGTGCACAGGGGCCTCACCAACTAACAAGCTAAGTTGTCAGTGGCCTAGGAGGAACCAGGGTTCCAGGCTCTGGGTGGGGTATACCAGGGTGGCGAGCTTGCCAATTAGTGGGATGAAGTTATTAGAAGCTGCAGCAGGTGGGGGCGAGGGAGGTTTCAGGGAGTCTAATCTTCAGGCCTCATGTAGTAATAGGAAGAACACAGAGGTCTAGTCTGTCAAGAGGACATGGTTGTTGCTGGGAGGACCTGGAATTGCAGGGGGCTGGCATCAATAGTGTCTAGTCTGCAGTCTGAGGGCCCAAGTAGTGCACAGTATGCAGCAGTATGAGGGACTGTTTGGGAATCTCTCCTTTACATTTTCCCCACATTGGAAATTCCTCTTGGCTACTCAAGATTCTGGCCAGGAGCTTCACTTTCTTGTTTATGCTGCCATGCCGAGTCTCTGTGCCTCAGAAATCTTCCATCTCTTTCTTGCTGAACTTCAGAGTTCTACTCTAGTCCCACGGAAATGCAGTCATTTACTTGTTGCTTCAGTCCTTTATGGACGAAAGAGCCTTGGTTACCTCTAGTTGGCCATCTTGATCTCCTCCCCCTTGTTTTTTGTAGTTTTACCTTTTTATTTATTTATTTATTTTTCTTGGCGAGATTTTTGCTATAGGGTGTGCACGCTATCCAGAAAGAGACAAGAGATAGAAAGTGAGAAACCACCCCCTGGGGGGATGGCCACACCACAATCCCTTCTCCTCCATTCTTTTCTCGGGATCTTGGGCACGCACACACACGCGCCTGGTGTGAGTTTAAGACACTGGGTCTGGGACTCGAACTGCAGTAGATTACATGGGAGTCCAGCGACATAGCCATTACACCAACTGCTGGTCCCTAGTTTTACCTTTTTCATTGAGATGATTTCTTTTCATGATTCCAGCTTTGTAGAAATATCTGGTTAGGTTTTAACCCTAGGTATATTATACATTTTGTGGCTATGGTAAAAGGGATTTCTTTCTTCAGTTCTACCTCAGTCAGCTTATTGTTTCTATATAGAATTTCTATAGATTTTTGGATTTTGATTTTGTATCCTGCCACTTTATTGTATTCATTTATTACTTTGAGAAGTTTTTTCATGGATACCTTTGGATTTTCTATGTATACCATCATGTCATCTACAAATAAAGATATTTTAAACTCTTCTTTTCCTATTTGAATGCCTTTTATATTATTCTCTTTCCTGACTGCATTGGCCAGGACTTCCAGTGCTATATTGAAAATGAGTGGGAAAAGTGGGTAACCTTATTTGTACCAGTTTCAATTTTTCCCTGTTTAGTATAATGTTGGCTCTAGGTTTTTCATATATGGCTTTCATTGTGTTGAGAAGTGAACCTTCTATGCAAATTTTGCTAAGAGTCTTAACCATGAAGGGATACTGTATTTTGTCAAATGCTTTCTCTGCATCAATTGAAATTATCATATGTTTTTTAAAAATCTTTTTTTGGGTTAATATGGCTCTGTATTTTTTGACAATCCATGTCATCAATGTCTGTAAGTGTCAGCGACCTAGACTTTATTTGTAGAGGCAATGGTGTAGCATTGCTGCTGGGGTATTCTGTGTATCTCATGTTCCAGATGGATGTGGGTGGTACATTCGAGTTTCCCCTAATCAAGCACCAGGGTCTCTGGCAGCAGTGGTGTGGCAGGTGGATTGGTAATAGTGTCTTTAGGCCTTGTGTGGGGTGCATGAAGAGTGTGGAGGCCCTGCCTGTTGAGGAGGTGTTATTTCCAATGGTAGCAGTGGTAGTGTCCAGGTCACTGTCCTTAGGTCTCATGTGTGGTGTGAGGAGGTCTCCCCTGTCAAGGGGAGAGGTTGTTAGTATCAGCAGAGGTGATGTCCAGGCCAGGAACCTCAGGCCCAGGTGGAGTGTGCATGGCACATGGGGACCTCATCTATGGTCCAGAGTTGTCAGGAGCAGCACCCACTGCATTCATGGGGTGGGAGTTTGGCCAGTGTTTTCAGGCCCTGAGTGAGGGTGCATAGAGTACAGAGAAGGTGAAGCTATTGGCAACTGAGCAGTGCTGGGGCTGATGTCCTCAGACCCCTAGTGGAGCACACATGGTGCACAGGGGCCTCACCAACTAACAAGCTAAGTTGTCAGTGGCCTAGGAGGAACCAGGGTTCCAGGCTCTGGGTGGGGTATACCAGGGTGGCGAGCTTGCCAATTAGTGGGATGAAGTTATTAGAAGCTGCAGCAGGTGGGGGCGAGGGAGGTTTCAGGGAGTCTAATCTTCAGGCCTCATGTAGTAATAGGAAGAACACAGAGGTCTAGTCTGTCAAGAGGACATGGTTGTTGCTGGGAGGACCTGGAATTGCAGGGGGCTGGCATCAATAGTGTCTAGTCTGCAGTCTGAGGGCCCAAGTAGTGCACAGTATGCAGCAGTATGAGGGACTGTTTGGGAATCTCTCCTTTACATTTTCCCCACATTGGAAATTCCTCTTGGCTACTCAAGATTCTGGCCAGGAGCTTCACTTTCTTGTTTATGCTGCCATGCCGAGTCTCTGTGCCTCAGAAATCTTCCATCTCTTTCTTGCTGAACTTCAGAGTTCTACTCTAGTCCCACGGAAATGCAGTCATTTACTTGTTGCTTCAGTCCTTTATGGACGAAAGAGCCTTGGTTACCTCTAGTTGGCCATCTTGATCTCCTCCCCCTTGTTTTTTGTAGTTTTACCTTTTTATTTATTTATTTATTTTTCTTGGCGAGATTTTTGCTATAGGGTGTGCACGCTATCCAGAAAGAGACAAGAGATAGAAAGTGAGAAACCACCCCCTGGGGGGATGGCCACACCACAATCCCTTCTCCTCCATTCTTTTCTCGGGATCTTGGGCACGCACACACACGCGCCTGGTGTGAGTTTAAGACACTGGGTCTGGGACTCGAACTGCAGTAGATTACATGGGAGTCCAGCGACATAGCCATTACACCAACTGCTGGTCCCTAGTTTTACCTTTTTCATTGAGATGATTTCTTTTCATGATTCCAGCTTTGTAGAAATATCTGTCTTAGTTTCCATGTTACACTAACCCTGTCTCCTGTTCCTCATTGAAATCAAATCTCCAAAGTGCCAGGAATAAACAAATTTCAGCAAATGCCTGTAGGCATGACTTCAGTGCTTGGTTACCTTTTGGGTGGTAGCTTTTAAGTCATTTTTGCTTCAGGGAACCAGCAGTTAGTGTAATGGCTATGTCGCTTCTGAAGAATTCCATTATTATTATTATTGTTGTTGTTGTTGCCATCTAAGCGATGGTTCTTAAAATGTTTTTAATGTTTTGTTTGGGATTTTTGGGTATCCATCAAGAATATCCAAATGTTCATGTATTTTATTTTGTAATTTCATGGTTTCATGCTTTAAATGTCGAAATAGTTTATTTGGAATTATTTATCTTAATGAAACATAATAAGTAGGACTCTTCTTTCCCAGATTGCTATCTTGGTATCTCAACATATAGATAATTTGTCAAAAAATAGAAATATGAAACAATAAAAACTAAAGTCACTATTGCCATTGAAAACGGTTGTGTTTGAGTATAAATTATAAACAAACTTAGCTCCATGGTGTGGACAACCAATTATAAAATACATGGTTTTGTGTTTATTAAAAAGCATCTTAATTTCCTTTATACTTTTCAAGAGTATAGACTTTTAATTCCTTGGTTTCATTTGCCAGTGTCTACTGTGGAAGATACCCTCCACCCCAATTTCCAGAATACTGTAAAATAAGGCATTAAAATAGGAGACTCTGGGGAGCTAAAAGTTTTCATTGACCTCATATTCTTTCTGTTTTTCTAAAATCAGAATCTTACATATATTGAATTTCCTCATTGTGACATAATTATTGGTGATCTAGAATTAGAAACAGACACACATTAATTTGGAAAGGGAAATCGAACTTTCCTATTTCCCCAGGGACAAGTGCTATGGAAATGGGGAGTGGGTATATGGATTACCCCTATGGAAGATCATTAGGTTCTTCTTCATAAATTACTTTGTACTGCTTCCTTTATCTATAAAGTTATTTCTGTGAAAACTCAAAATTTACCATCCTGAGAAGTAAAATTTAACTATCAATCAAAATGTGTAGCCTATATGACCATAGACCTATGTGGGAATAACACAGGTTTTGCATATGGACATGATCATCCATGTCCTTTGATGACCCTTTGAAAGTCCATTCTGGGCTTTGTATTGGAAAAGAAGAAATTTCAATCCTCCTTTATTTATAACATGGGGGAATAAGTTAGTTTTATTAATAGAACATATGAATTGTTACATTGAAAAGAGTCAAACATCAGAGATACATTTGAAACTAAAAGTATATGGAAGAGATGTGACTTTCTTAGGTGCTTCTGGACTTCATGGAATTATTTTGCTCACAGTCTGCCTTTGGCTGTTATTGCTCAGATCCATAGGCACAGATGAACAAGGTGGGTAGAGACTGGATTGAATCAGGATGGCTTTTACAGATGTATTGAAAATTGCTTTGGGAACTACTGCTATGACTTTGTCCTCAAAATCCATGTGCTGAGATTAGATTGTAAGGGAAGTAAAAGGTAAAAACTTGATTCAGTTATAGGGTCAATAGGTAGGGCCTATGGGAAAAATCAGGATTAGGGCTGGGGGGTTTATCAAGAGAGGGGATGAGACAGACAGATATATGGAACACAGATCATGCTCTTTTGTGATGTAGTCTCACCAGAGCTGGCTCTGGACTTCTCAACAATGAACTGAATAAGCCTCTATTTTTATAAATCGTCTAGCTTTAGGTATTTTCTGTTAGCAACACAATAATGGATTAAGACAATAACATTTTTGGAAGCTTTTTCTGCATAAAGGAGTTATACAATTCTGAGCAACAGTTGTGACATCTTTCATATGCTCATAGTGTCCAATACAGTATTAGGAATATGGTAGGCATTCAATAAACATGTGTAAATTAATGGAAAAGATGCATAGAGAAGCACCACTTCGTTTATTTTAACTTTCAGGTTGATTGCATTCTAGACAGATGATAGTTTGTTGTAGATAAGAAAACAGGATTTGATGGAATCTAGGGAAGTTGTGGAAGGGGAGGATTTTCTTTCTTTTTTTTTTGGAGAGGTTTTTTTTTGTTGTTGTTGTTGTTGTTGTTGTTGTTTTTGCTGCTATAGGGCGCATGCGCTCGCCAGAAAGACAGACAGAGCAGAGACAGAAAGCAAGAAATCACTCCCTGGGGGGATGGCCACACAGCAATCCCTTCTCCTCCATTTTCCTCTTGGGATCTTGGGCACACACACGCACCCGGCGTGAGTTTAAGCCTCTGGATCCAGGACTCAAACCACGGTCGACTACATGGGAGTCCAGTGACATAGCCATTACACTAGCTGCTGGTCCCAGGAAATTTGACCTGTTATGAAGAATTGTAAATGTTTGTCCTGTTCAACATTATGAGGTGCTTATCCATCATTCATTTTAGTTTGTTTTTCATGTGTGCTTAAACTTTGGATCAGTTTTTGACTAGCTCTTATTTATTTATTTATTTTAATGATTTGCATTTTATTTTACAACAGCTGCCCAAAATATTTTTGAAAAAGGAGGGCTGTGTTCACCTTTATTTTTTTTAAATAAATCACTTGGAGGCAGTTCAATTGAGCTTGAGTATGCGTTTGCTGGAAAGTAAAACATAACCAGCATGAGTAGCCTCTATTCTCTGAAGCTTAAAGTATATCATTTATGCTTTAAAAAAACAGAGTGGATTTATTTGTTTTAATGTCCAAAAACTTTGACCCAAGAGTTAAAAGGATCTCGCTGACCAATAGAGTAAAAATAGCAGCAAACTTACCTTTCAACTGGGATGATATTTAACCTTATATCTCTTCATCACTGACATGTTGGAAACAGTTTGAAGTAATTTTCTAGCATCAGAAGCACATGAAGAATGCCTTCTCTGGTAAGTTTAGCAGACAGAAGAATGCATGTAAATAAAGCTAATAGGGTATACCACAACAGAGTAAAATAAAAGGGGCATTGCTAATCTTATGTATATATCTTGAAGAAACCCCAAAAACAAAAACAAAAACACCCCAAACCAGTAGAACAAAAATTGAAGGTCTATAATATAAAGTCCATAATGTTCTATGTTGAAGATGATGAACATGGTTATAGGCTTGGTTATACATAATATACATATATATATATATATATATATAATCACATACTGCATGCATGCTTTGAAGAACCATATTGTACCCGTGAAGATGTACAACAATTACATGTAAATAGAAAATTAAAAAATAAACTAAAAAATTTTTAAAAGAGTGTCTTCTTGGGGGACCAGCAGTTGGCATAATGGCTATGTCACTGGACTCCCATGTGGTCGACTGCAGTTGGAGTCTCGGACCTGGTGGCTTAAACTCACGCCAAGTGTGCGTGCGTGCGTGCCCAAGATCCTGAGAGGAGAATGGAGGAGAAGGGATTGCAGCATGGCCATCACCCCTGGGGGGGTGTGATTTCTCCCTTTCTGTCTTTCTGTCTCTGTCTTTCTGGAGTGCGCATGCGCTCTATAGCAACAACCTCTCCAAAACCAACCAACCAACCAAACAAACAAACAAACAAAAGGGACGGGGGGACAGTGTGTCTTCTCTGGTAATATGAATGTAGGATGGCCAAATTATCTGAGTAACTCTGAATAATCTCCAAACCCATCCTCAAGATAAAAGAGAGATAAATGATCCAAATAGCTTGTCTTTATAATCCCATGACACTCAGTAGAAGCTTAATCTTCATCTGATTCCTG
>NW_006160142.1:7719785-7723284 GCF_000334495.1 Tupaia belangeri chinensis
CTGCTTTATGGATTGGGTTATGCTAATGAAATAAAAGGACTTAAGGAAATAGTATGCTAGGAATCAGCAGTGAAAGGTTCATTTTACTTTAAAAATGTTTTAAAATTAAAGATGAAATATGATCATTTAGTTAAACCTGAAGAAATCTTGATAAATCTCCTCATATGTCTGTGTTTTGTTGATTAATCCTGGGAGATTCTGCTCTCTTGTTTTCTATGTTCTCTGAAAGAGGGGGTGAATCTTAGCCTGATTTGATGGTCCAGCCCAGGCCACTAATAAAGGCAAGTCTCTTTCCCCAGTGACTTTTTTATTGTCATTCTAGAAAAATGCTGGTGACAATATCTTTTTTTTTTTTATTACCCTTTTTCCTTTCATGCCTTCTCAACTGAGTATGATAACAGTCAATTATTTAATACTTAATGAGTAATTTGGGGTCAAAGAAGGGTCTCTCCCTTTCTGCCAGTCATTTTATAGCCGTAAATGTACCCTAGAAAGCCTAGTAGGGAATATAAAACTCATATATGTAGTAGAGTCATTTCTTCTAGACTCCTAATTTGATTAGAGAGGAAATAACATTGACAAATATGGCCTTTCACTTATTAAGCACTTTTGTCCGTGGCATCGTGCCATGCCATGTACACTATGGAGTGTACAATCTTTAGGAGAAGGCCATGTTAAGCCAGAGGCAGAGTGATGCATGTGTGAACTCAGGAACACCAAAAATTGCCAGGAACTACCAGATGGTAGGATGAGGCAAGGGCCTTTCCGCTACAGCCTTTAGATGCCTTGATTTTAGATTTCTAGCGTCCAGAATTGTGAGAGAATGTTTTTCTAGTTTGTTAAGCCCCCAGTTTATGATACTTTGCTTTGGTAGTCCTTGGACACTAATACAGGGACCACAGATGGACACTGGAACCTGATTTAAGGGTGGCAGAGCATGAAGACATGAGAAAGAGGTAGTGCAGGAGTGGTCCCAGAGGTAGGGAAGAACCCTGTGAGTGCTAGGTATAGAGTGGCACAAGCCTGGTTGGATTAGGAGAGCTGGGGTATGGTGAGGATGGTTTAGAGATGAGATCCTAAAGGTACTTAAACTAGCTGAGGAGCACATCTGTGCCAGGTGCAGATATGTGGCAGCCTCTGTTGTTCAGGGGCTGGCAGTAGGTAGGATGGTTCTGAGCTCTTTCCACATCTCTAATCTTTGTCTTCTCCCTTCTAGTCACCAAACTCACACTGTCTCCCCTTCTTTGTAAAGGATAAACCAATGGCCCCAAGTCTAAGCTGCTGCCTTTTTCATGTCGCTTCACACCCACTGCCTCCATTTCCTCACCACTCACCATCCAATACTTCATTTCTTGCCTTCCTCTCTGGAATGACCTTTAACTTATTAAATCGAGCTCCTTTTCGTTTCTCCCCATTTTCCTTGACCTCACTGCATCTCTGGAGCGTTAACGTTTCTGGTCTTCTCTGCTTCATTGAAAGTTTCTCTTCCTATGACTTCTCTTACTCCACTTCTTAAATTATTATACATCTCAGTCTCCCAAGGGATCATTCTTTCTGCTGTTGCATAATGTACACTAGAGGATTTTTATTGATTTAACTATGACTTTTATGATTCCCTCACTGCTACCTTTTCTCCCTCAAGTACTCTATATAACTATTTGTTAAATAAACTAATTATTAATTCATTCAATAAATAGTAACCTCACCAATATTCTTTCTTTGCATCTGACCTCCATCAGGTCTAATCTAATTTTGGTTAAAGATACTGAGCATTAGTCCCAACCCATTTCTAGAATTCCTCTTGTTTTATTCAAAATGTTTCCTTAAAGAGTTAATTGCAAAAAATTTGGAAAATCTAGTGACAAAAAATGAGAAAAAAAATCCAATATTACCCTTCTTCTCTCTTTTTTATTACCTTAAGGGTTTTTTATTTTTATAAGCATAATTACAAGCAAATGTTTTGTATATAGATGTATATCTATAATACTAATGTCTTTTGCTTTTAAGCTAAATAGTATAAGCATTTTATGTTATTACTAATATTTATAAATATAAGGGGACTTCAAAAATTTCATGGATGATAGGACCAGAAGTTAGTGTAATGGTTACGTCGCTGGACTCCCATGTAGTGGGCGGTTTGAGTCCTAGACCCGGTGGCTTAAACTCGCACCGGCATGTGTGCATGTGTGCCCAAGATCCTGAGAGGAGAATGGAGGAGAAGGGATTGCAGCATGGCCATCCCCCCTGGGGGGTGATTTCTCGCTTTCTGTCTCTCTGTCTTTCTGGTGAGTGCACAGGCCCTATAGCAAAATCCTCTCAAAAAAAAAAAAAAAAGATTTCATTAATGATGGAAGTAAAATATGAGTTTATTTTGGTGCAAAATTTTGAAATCAAGCATAGTTTTTTCACTATATACATTTTTCATAAACTTTTTAAAGATCCCTCATATGCCTTTTTAATAATAAATAATTATTTATTTATTTAATTCCATTTGTTATTATTATTTAACTTGACCAGACAGACAGAGAGAGAAAGGGAACGTGAGAAAGCAAGCCACCAGGTCAGGGACTTGAAACGTGGTTGGCCATGTGGGAATCCAGTGCCTTTAGCCACCATACCACCTGCTGACCCAAGACCCCTCACATTTCTTATGACTGTGTAGTACTCTGTTGAAAGGTTATGTTATTTTCCCCCTTAACAATTTTCCATATGCATGTTGTTTTTCTGCTTGCATATTACAGGTAATGCTGCAGTCAGTGTCTTTGCATACATAGCTTTTTCCTAGTCTATTTTTATTTTTTAAATGAGAAATATTTCAAAGTAGACTTTCTAGATCTGGCATGCAAACATTTAAAACCATAATAGGGATTGTCAAATTGCTTGTAACAGGGCTGTGCCTACCTGCATATCAGCATCCTGTGAGTACCTGTTTTACCACAGCCTTGCTAATATGCCTACTTAATTTTTCTACTTTTCATATACTAGATTTCTTTTTCTTTCTTTTTTTAAATAATTATTTATTTACTTTTATTTATTTATTCAGTCATTCGTTTGTTTTAATTTGATCAGAGAGAGAGAGAGAGAGAGAGAGAGAGAGAAATAAAAAGCAAGCCCCCAGGTCCGGGACTTGAACCATGGTCTGCCATGTGGGAGTGTCCAGTGCCTTAACCACCATGCCTCCTGCTGGTCCCTAGATTTCTTTTTCTTACAAGAACATTAATGTGTGTCAGTGAAAGAGACTGACAATATAGATATTTTTGTGATGCGTGCATTTTTTTCTCTTTAAATTTATTTATTTTTTTACATTAATTCACTATACATCGTTACAGTATACAAATGAATTTTCCATCCAAAATACACTGTATATTGGCTCAATCAAGCCCATCAACATACATGTTATCAGCAAATAATTTTCCATTTCTTATGTCTTGTATACTTTGCCTTTTGTTTTGCCATCCTTGATTCCCCATCCCCCACCCTCTGCCATGTCCCATCCTCC
>NW_006160142.1:7723703-7737457 GCF_000334495.1 Tupaia belangeri chinensis
ATATTTCCTTGAAACTTAAAGCCTAGAAACAGGTTAGTATTCTGTTCAAATAGTAGGTACATGAACCTATTGACAGCTCAAGACAGGACAAAAATCCTTTAAAACCGGACAACAAAGCTTAGAAGAAAAGCAGCAATATTTTAGTCAAGTCACAGAATGTTGTTTCATCAGTTCAGTCACATGTACTTAATCTTTCTTCTGTTGTGGTTCCATCTTCCAGATTGAATTATGGGATATAATATTCATCTTCAGACATTGTCCCTACAATTAAGTTGCCCATTTTATTATTTATTTATTATTATTATTTTTTGGCCGGGGCTGAGTGGGCTTTATTGGGCGTGGAGCTCAGTTCTTCTTGGCGGCCGCCTTGCGCATGGTGGCCAGCACGTTGCTCAGCTTCTCAGGCTTCCTCTTGGCGCTGATGTGTGTGTGCACCCACTTCTTGATGAACTTGAGCGTGCGCTTGTCCTTGGACATCTTGAGCAGCTCCATGGCGCGCTGCTCGTAGGGGGCGAAACCGCACACCTCCCCGATCATGTCACGCATGAACTTGGTGTGCTTGGTGAGGTGCCCGCCGCGGCGGGTGTGCCTTGGCTTGCTCACGTTCTTGGTCACTTTGTGACCCTTGTTGAGGCCCACTGGCCATGGGGTACCGCAGAGCCAGGGCTGCGGCTCTCTAGTGACTACTGGGGCGGAAGCCATTTTCTTAGTTTTTGAACTCTTATTTCTATGTGTCTGCATTTAATTTTACTGACATAGCATTCCCTTAAGAACTTCTTGGAGATCTGGTCTGGTGCTGGTAAATTCTTTCAGGTTGTGTTTATCTGGGAATGTTCGTGTCTTTTCTTCCCACATGAAAGATAATCTTGCTGGGTACAGTATTCTTGGTTGAAATTGCCTTTCCCTTAACACTTTGAATATATTTTCCCATTCTTTCCTTGCTCGCGTTGTTTCCAATGAGAGGTCTGCTGTTAGTCTGATGGGATGGCCTTTGTAGGTAACTTGCCGTTTTTCTCTTGCCAATCTTAGTATCTTGTCTTTGTCTGTGGTTTTGGTCAATCTGGCTATATAATGTGTCTTGGAGAAGATCTTCTTGGGTTGATTCTATTTGGGGTCCTCTGTATTTCTTGGGACTGAATCTTTGAGTGCATCGATGCGTGCATTTTAAAGACTGATAGTAGAAGCTAAGTTGATGACATAGGACTGCGTTTTACTAATAAGGGCAAATTGACTTGGAAGTAGAATTTCAGAAAAGAACATATCTAAAAGGAAAATTTGATACGGTTTTTAGAAGCAGTCTCTCTGAATCTGTGGGACATATTTTGACTTAAACATCTCCGTAATTCCTCTGTAGGATGAGAAAATATTCTTAATTTCTTCATTTGAAGCAGGAAACTAATTCTAACAGTGAGGGAATAGTTTTCTTTCTGCAGATACGAGATTCACATGTCCTTATAGAAAAGGTCTTCTGGGAGCCTGTGCAGGTGAACATTTTCTGATGGGCCTATTATCTGCTAGCCAAATAAGGTGATTGTTTAGCAAAGCTTATGTGAGAGAAGCGTACATTGCCCTAACATAGGCATGTGCAGCTCATGGTACACAGGGTCAGCTCAGAGCAATAATTAAATCTTCCTGATGGTTTATACAGAATGTACTGTCAGTTTATAGAAGAGATGTTTATGTGTTTGTAGAGTCCTTTCAAAGAGTTCAAGATCTGATATGTTACAGAAAACAATCCATATCTTTCTTACCAAGTTTGATTTCTGGAATCACTTTCTTATAACTCTCTGGGTTTCTGTTTAGTGACACTTAAAGACAAGTTAGAGAAAATATAGGTGCTTGATAACACATAACTGGTGTGTTCTGAATTCCCAGCTTTTTGAAAGTTCAAACCACTAGTGATATGTGAAGAGCTTAATTTTGTAAAACGTTAAACATTCATGAAAGGAATGATGAAAGAAAGACTGTTTCCTGCCAGCCTTGCGGTCAGCAGCAATGCTCTGGCCTGATTACTTAAGCCGATGTTTTTCCTAAATCAGTCATGAATCAGTAATTATCAAGTTTTGCAATACTTGGTGATTCTCTTGAGAATAGCAAATGATTTGTAATGCTAAGTCGATAGCTTTTTTAAAAAAGAAAATAATTTGGCTCCTCCTGCTGAGCTTCCCTGGGCACTGGGCAGAACCCCTATTGATTTAGTGGGGCTTTGTCTATGGAAGCTTTGTGGATTTAATCTTTCTTATAGGATCAAATAGAATGCATTTGCCTTCTTTCCTCACAAAATAAAAATGCTGCTGGTGTGTGTTGTATTGGTTTCACTTCCATTCTTTTGGCTTAACTACTTAAACCACAGTTTAGTTCAAAACAGGAAAGAAAGAAGTCATAGATGAAAATTAATCAAGATTTTTGCTGTATTTAGTTTTTTCCTTGTATGTTTTGGGATGAATGCTGATATTTTCTTCTATAAGATATTTTTTGTGCATTAGGATTATAGATCTTAGAATGAGAAGTAACTTGGTGAAAACTTATTAATTCATCCCCTGCTTTTAGAAGCTCATTGGGGTGAAAAAAATTGTCACAGTTACTGAGCCCAGAATTGGTGGAATAGGGATCCAGATCTGAGCTCGCTCCTCCCTTCCTTCCTTCCTTCCTTCCTTCCTTCCTTCCTTCCTTCCTTCCTTCCTTCCTTCCTCTCTCCCTCCCTTCTTCCCTCCCTTCCTTCTTCTCTTTCTTCCTTCCTTTCTTTTTTTTCCCCACTTGATGCTGCCTTGACAGACACACTTACTTGATGCAGTGACATTGTTTTAGATATGGGAGATCAGGAGATCAGTAAATTACATCCTTTGCAATTTGTCTCAATGTACTGTATGATGCTAGAATTTTAAACAACTGATCCTTGGTTGTCTAGGCCTCTCTTACTATTGCTTCTCTTTTATAATTGCCATCCTATGACTACATATTTTACTCAGGAGGCCCATACAACTTTGGCTTGTCTATTCCTTGTTCGTTTACCTTTGGAGGTGCTCTTCTTGGTTATATATTTGACAATACCTCTGCCTAGAGGTTTCCAAGAATCTCCGTGCACTGACATCCATGAGGGCCTCTTAGGATGAGGACCAGGAGAACCAGCATCAGATGAGCCCCTCAAGATAAACTAGAATCCTACATCTCTCTCTTTTTTTTAAAAGGAAGTTATTTTGGTTTAGTTCTTTAATTAGGTCTTCATCCCCTTGACTAGTAACTATGATTTCCTTTGTGTTTTAGCTCTCCCCAGCCATTCTAACTAGCACTCTGGAAGTTTGGTCAGGTTCTTGGTGGAAATTGTAACTTCTTATTCTATTTCTCACCACCATTCAGACCAGGATCTGGTACCCCAAATGAGCCTAATCATGGCTAATCTTCAACATTGTGATAGCTCTGCAACGTGGACTCTTAGCTTCATTTAGTGTGCCATCGGGGTAACTACAGAAGTCATACAATCACAGGGTTGGAAGGAAGCCTACTGGTCATTGAATGCTTGCGTCACCTCTACAAAATCACTGCCAAGTAATTATCTAGCCTGACGGGAAACTTATTACCTCCCAGGGCAATTCATTCTAATTCAGACAGCTCCAACTGGTGGGAAATACTTTTTCATCCTTATTCAGTGTTGCTATATTTCCCGTATTCTTATTAGTTAGACACCTCCCCTCCCCACCCCCAGGGCTGACTTATCCTAATATCTTTGGGGAAAAACAAACTTTTTTGCATTTACTCCACTTGGTGGATAATGCTTTGTGAAATACAGAATGCAACCTTATATCAGCAGCAGAGCTGTAGTGGGCATTTAATGTAAAACACTGATTGAACTAAATTGAATTACTCTCTGAAGGAAGCAGTGATGGCCAAAAGAATGGTGCTTATAGCATGTGTCATTCTTTTGGCAGCTACTGCCTTGGGCTCTTAGTTATTTTATATGCATAAGTCTTGCTTATACAGCTAGTTGTTAAGATCCTCGGGGTGTGGAGCTATTATCTTGTATGTGCAGTCTCTAACAAGCCTTACTCATGACCTCGCATTCTTGGGATCAGCTAATGTTTTGTGAGAAAGTGAAAGTGCAAGAATTGGTCCTCATGACACTGAATTACTTTTCTTTGCCCTATATGATAAGTGGTGGGCGTGGCAGTGGGTGTGTGCTGGCATAAGCTCAGGCCTAACTCTATCGTGCTGGGGGTCTTAAAATTGTTCTCCTAATAGAAACTCATGCTCCCAGATGGACCCACCTAAGATATTCCCTTTCTGTCTCTGCCATACTGCTGGCACTAGCAGAGGTACAGCAGGGGTTTAATTTTCACTTGGGTGTTGGTCTGGCAACCTGACAACCAAATACCAGGAACACCCTTCTCCACTCATCTGTCTGGTGTGTGCTTCCTCCTTCTTCAGGGTTCAGCAAGAATGTCTCTTCGGAGAATCTTTCTGACCCACCCAGGTAGAGGGATCACCTCTTCTTTCTTGTCTTCTCTGCACTGTAAACAGTCTTCTATTTTCACATGCATTGCATTACATGTTTGTTGTTGTTCTTCTTCTTCTACCATCTCTCTTTTGTTCTTTTGTGAATTTCTAGAGGACAGACTCAGTCTCGTTTCTCTTTGTTTCTCTTGTGCCAAGAACAGTGCAATGTAGGGAGATGCTTAATAAAGGAATGACTATTGAAATAGATGGATTGTTCATGTAGAGATATGCATTTCCAAGTGCTACAAAGCCCATTTATAAACACACTTTTGGAATATAATATTTTTTAAAGTAGGAGATTACTTGTATCATTTTGTATGTTTTCAGGGCTCTGACCATTGTACACATGATTCAACAGGATCCTTTCAGTTAGCCACAGTGAGAATCCTGCAGTCTGGATAAGCCAGGAGCTGGAACAGGAGCAAAGCGAGACAGGCTCTGAGGATACAGACTTGCTGAAGATGTACCAAGAGAGCACTGAATGACAAGTGGAACACGGTATCCACTGGGTGTGGCAATCAAGCACAAGCCAGGCAAGCAGGTGGCTTTACAGAGTGTAATGGACTAAAAGAAAAGTCTTAAAGGTGGTTGAGCATAGCCATGAGAATTGAGGAAGATATCTTGCACTTCTGACCCTCAGAAGTGATGGCTGCTGATTGGTGGGCTAGCATCAGGGAAGTCTCTCAGCAGGTAAGTGGTGAGTTAGATGTGATGTGAATTCCTTATTATGAGAGTAGAGCTCGCTTAAATAACCTTTGCTTTCAGTTAGTATTCATCTTAGAGACCGGATGGGGCAGAGCTCTCAGGGTCTAATAAATCCAGCTGTGAAAGGACAAAGGTCTGGATGTTGGGGTACCAAGAAGGGCCTGACAAACATCTCTTGACTGATAGAACTGTTTCCTAAACCATCAAATACAGTTAACTGGTCATACCAAATAGTGGCACTACCTAGCAGAGTATAGGAATACTGATTTAATAACATCTTACATTTGAAAAACACTCCATACTTACCAAAATACTTTCACATTTCACAGAACTCTAAGATAAATTCCTTGATATGTATGGGAGCTGTGTTACACTCATTTTTAAAAATGAGGACATTAAGGCACTAATAACTTAAATGGGTAATTTGACTCTTGGCTAGCTAGTGGCAGAGGCAGATCTAGAACTATGGGCTCCCTCTTGCTGGGTCACTGTTCTTTTTCTTATGCCACTGCTTTGCTTGTGAGAATTCAGCTCAGGTCTGACTGACTTCTGGGAAACAGGACCAGCTGAGCTGAGCATTCTGGAGTGTACTCTTAGCAATAATCACGAACCCAAATATGTTTCTGATAATTGCTTTAAGAAACATGCTTCAGTTTTGATTGGATGGGTTATTATCTATTTCAAAGAGGTTTCCTTAAATAGTCAGAGATTAAAAAACATCATTTTCTAGAAAAAAAAATCCAAGTTTTTGTGATTTCGCTAAACTGCTGAATTATTGAGTTCCTACAATCTGCCAGGCACTGTACTCAGTTTGAGAAACCAGTAATAAACAAAACAGACAAATCCTGTTTTTTATCATAGGACTTTTGTTCTGGTTGCAGAGAAGGTATTTGTGGAGGAGACTAACTGAAACCAAGTAAAATATTAAGTATGTCAGATGTTGATAAGTACTATAGAGAAAAATGCAGTTGAGAATGGGGACAGGATATGTGGGTATGGGGAGGGGATGCAATTTTAAACAGGTTAGGAGAAAGTCCCATAAAAAAGGTTGAAGGAAATAGCTCTTTATGAACATCTTCAAACACTGCAAGTAAATGTGGTTAATTTCTGAACTGCCTATCAGCAATCATTAGTGAACACACACACACACACACACACACACCATTTACTTTTCAAATTAACTCTCAACTTTTTTATGTACCTTTGAGATGAAATAAACTTGAATTTATGTTTTAGTAGAACTATAAGGATATGGAATTTAGCTATTACTGATCTGTGTTTTTGTGTTTGCAGACCTCCCACTGTTAGGCTAGTGATAAAATTCCACAATAAATTTTGACTTGAAAGATTTCAGGATATCATGAAAATGGGAATGATGAATGAAGACTACGAGATGAGGCAAATATTTGGCAAATCCTATAAAGCACTTAGAACAGGCTTTATTAAGTGTGGCGGAATCAGACAATCATTATTGTTTTTATTTTTATCTGGGGTAAAACATAATTAAAAATAAAACATTTTCCGTGGGTTTCCAAATTAGCCTAACAATTTATTGCTCTCCAAAGATCTTCATAGATGGTAATCTTGGCCCAGAGTTCTTAAACAGAGGGTTCTCTAGATTTGGAAAGAAGTTGGAAAATAATTTGCTTAAAAACAAAACAAAAAGAGTCCCAAGAACCAACACGGGAATAGTTTGTGACATAACAAGAATGAAGTTGGAAGGTGCTATCAGGGATTCCATGGCAAGCTGAGCCACAGGACTCCCGGTGTGACAGTGTGCAACTGCAAAGCTTTTGGAGGAAATGTTGTAGCTGCCCTCTTGTGGTCAAATCGGAGGTTTTTTCCTCTATCAGTTGAACAAACACTTGTTTGTTAACTTTTTTCCCCTGGAGTTATTCTTGAAATAATCTAAGAGTAATAAAAAATTTCAAGTTTTCAGATGGCATCCCCAAACCTTCTCCTCAAAGTAAGACCCTACAGGTCAGTCCATATGTACTTTTCAGTGGTGCAAACCCACTGCCTATTGGTAGATTCTATTAAAATTGTGGCCTCTTTCATTTATTTTAGGGATGTCATGTAATACTTCAGGGTGGGGGATTTTCTTACTCCCATAGGTCGTATGCATTCGCCAGAGAGAGACAGTGAGAAGGGAAGTGAGAAATCACCCTCTATGGGGGGCAATGTCTTCTTCTCTGTTCTCTTCCTGTGTGCATGCCCATTGTTACAAGCTGCCAGGTCCAAGACTGAAACCGTAGTGGGAGCCATTGTGGGAGTCCAACACCTTCACCACCATGCTACTAGTGGGCTCTCCCAGGATAGGGGATTTTAAAGAGGAAATCCCCAAATCTACAAACTGGAGGAAGTGGTGGGGATTAATTGCAGAAGCAGTTGCAGAAAATAATAAGATGATTTTTGGTATCTCCCAGCTGAGTCATCAAGGTTGTCACTTAACCTGAGAGCTTAGACTTCATTTTTTTCACATATAAACTGAGGCAGTTCAAAGGCAACTTCAAGTAACCACATTAACTCTAAACTATAAATATGGGAGAGGATGGACAAGGCAAACTGCTCTTTGGTTTCTGGGATTCTTTTCTTTCTGGCTATTTGGCTTTATGATTAGTAAGCTAAAGAGCCATTGATGAAACATTCAACAATTATAAGGCTACAGGGAGATCTGTAGAACTGTCCTGTTGGTTTTGTGAGTTTTTTTTTTTTTTCAATTTATTCATACAGCACTGAATTTATTAATATCTGCTATGTGCTATACATTATTCTAGGGGCTAGTGATACAGTTCTGAGGGGAGAAGAAAGGAGACTCTTTGTCTTCAAAGTGTTTATATTTTGAAAAAAATATGTAATTTGATCATTTTGTGTGGCCTTACACAGTTTGCTTGTAAGTTCATATAATTTTGGAAATATTAAGGAGAATCTACTTTATTCTTTAAATGTTTCCAAGATCTTTGAGGTGGCATCAGGTTAAAACTTAGCAAAACTCCCAGTAAACTTTGGCAAGAGGTGGATTTAAATTCAGAACTCCGAGATTAGGGGAAGTGTGTGCCCTTTGGTAAAGCTTTTAGTGAAAGAGGTGTCTGACTGTGCTTTGGTCATTCTGAAAACTGCTCTCCCACAGGCCAATTTTTAACATGAAAGGAAATACTAGTAGATCATGTATCTTTTCTGGAAAATGCATTTTCTGTGTTCTGTGTCCACATTCATGCCATGGAATGGTTAATTCAAAAAGCAAGATTATGTTTTAAATGGTTTATAATTATATTTTAAAATGTGCTTTATCAGGCTAAAATTATTTTCCTTTTGTTTTCTCTTCAAGTCTTTATTCCTGCTCTGATATAGGAGCAGAAAAAGCATCTTTAATTTGGAAAAATTAATTGTCTTAGGGTAAAATAACTTAAGCTATACATTATTAAGATGAAAGTTGACTTTTGTTATTAGTCATATGAGTCATATGGGTATACTTACTTGTGCTATGACCAGGTTATAGAATCTTGATAAAAATCGTTATTATAGATTACAAGTAGTTTTGGGAGGATCTCTTGATGACACAGACTTTTTTCCTGTTGCCTTGGTACTTCAGGAATATCTTACACATCATCTACTATATGTGGCTTTGTTGTAAGTTAGTTTGGTTCGATAAAACATTTGAGCTCAATTCAACTTGGCAATGTGAAGAGCCTAGAGTCCAGTGATTCGTCTTTAGGGCGGTGTTTGGGGAATAACAAAATATTTCAGAATCATTAAGGGTATTCCAAAAGGGAATTTGGGAGTGGCTGAAATGCTTTGTGTACTTCTTAGAAGGCAGGATGGGAGATATTAGAGGAGGAAAATGGTTTTAAAATTTCACTCAGAGATGTGTAAATATAATCTGCATTACTGTAGGCCGTAGGTTCATAATAAGCTGATCACAAACTGGTAAAATGATTATTTTTTTTTCCTGGTCTCAGTTTAAGAAAACTGAGTTTCATAAAACTGAGAAGGTAAAACAAAAAACAATTCACATATTGCAAAGGCAAGGTCATTAATGAGTCATATTAGCTCCTTTCTGGCCAAAGATATATTTGTTAGGAAGATTTTAAAATACAGGGTGTGTGATATCATTTTGGTACAACTGGTGATACTTTAGATTACTTCTTTAAATGTGATTTTCATGGACAGAGGCTCTGAAGGAGGCCATGTGGTCTTAGAACACAGACCTGGGTTCTGAATATGCTGAATCAGTCATTGGTGGGCTGTGTAGCTATGGATAAATTCATTAGACTTAGTTTTCTCACTTGTAAGACAGGATAATTCCTCTTTTCTCATAGGCTTATCCAGAGAAAGCTCCATGTCTTCTTCCCTGGCCACATTTTCCAGGTTTCTAGAAGAGTTTTAGTACATACCTGTTTGCTCTCCAAATCCTGTCAACCAGCAAGGCCTAAAGAGCTAAAAGAGGAAAAATTGTTTAGATGTTGTTTGGGTTAAGCATTATGTAAAAATTTAAACTTTCTTTTCCAGCTTTGCAAACAAAGAAAGAAAATTTTGGCATTAAAGGAAAATGGGTCTTTGCTTCATGATTTATAAGGAAACCTAAATTTGAGGCTTTTTTGTTTAGCTGTGGGGATGTGGGGAGGAAGAGCAGGGATTTACAATTTTTGCATATGGGGCTGAAAGGCTTATCCAAGCATTTTCTACAATCATTGTGGTTTGACCCTGGTTGTTGATTGCTTTCATGCAGATATCTTTCTTATATTAATTTCTTCTTTCATGTGATTCAAACATTTCGGCCATTGGGTGCATATTATTGAATATAATTCTTGTGTCTTTATGGCCAAGACCATGTTTAGCATAATTCCAGAGTACCAGCTCAAGAGCATGTGCAGGACAAAAGTAAAGCAGGCCTTGGAGCCAGCAGATTACTGAGTGGTTAAGGTGCTCGATTCCCACATGGCTGATCGTGGTGTGAGTCCTGGACCTGGTGGTTTGAAAATAATGCTGGTGGGACCAGCAGTTAGCATAATGGCTATGTCGCTGGACTCCCATGTAGTCGACTACGGTTCGTGCCCCAGACCCGGTGACTTAAAACTCACGCTGGGCGCGTGTGTGTGCGTGCCCAAGATCCCAAGAGGAGAATGGAAGAGAAGGGATTGCGGCGTGGCTATCCCTCCTGGGGGGTGATTTCTCGCTTTCTATCTCTCTGTCTCTCTCTGTCTGTCTGGAGCGCACGTGCCCTATAGCAAAAACCTCTCCTAATAATAATAATACTAATAATAATAATAATAATGACAACAATGCTGGGCATACAAGTGTGCGTGCCCAAAATCCCAGGTGGAGAATGGAGCAAAAGGGATTGAGGAACAGTCATTCTCCCTGGAGGGTGATTTCTCACTTTCCCTTTCACTCTCTATCTCTGGCAAGTGCCTATGTCCAACAAAAAAAAAAAAAAAAAAAAAAAAAAAAAAGGTAAAGCAGGCCCTACCTAATATATTTGTATATTTGTGAGCGCTGTAGACTGATGACCTGGAAACCATTCAGTCTAGACAGTAGCCACCACCAGTATGTGGGCTATATAGTGTCAAATCTTCCAACTTTTAAAAAAAAATTTAATTTTATTTATTATCATAATCTTTTTTTATATTACATTGAATCACATATATCTTTATAGTAGATTACATTTCTTTTTCTAGCATGATTACTGTACATTTCAGTCAAAACAAAGACGTTACTATCTACATCATCATCCTCAAATAGTTTCATCATTTTTTCAGATGATGATGATGATGAAGATTTATTATCATTATTTTTTAAACATTCAATTACTACATATCATTTGGCTTGTATAAAGAATTTACCCACGATGAAACTCAGACCAGTCCAGTTGAGAATACTATACATGTTATCATACACAGGTAATAAATCATTTCTGTGTCCCACTAATGTCATGCCTCGCTATTTGTCTCTTGCTATCCTTCTCTATACTCTTCCATTCTACTGCCCTGTTCCACACTGTCTTCAGCATCCATAACTATTTTCACTTCTTTTACATCCTCCAATATTTTGATCTCTACCATAAAGTGCAGATACTCGGTATATATTAAGTGGATACGTGTAATATCTTTATTTCATATCCTGGCTTGCTTCACTCAGCAGTAAATCCTCCATATCTGACCACTTTCTATCGAATGCCAAGGTCTTGTTGTTTTTTATGACTGAGTAGTATTCCGTAGAGTATGTATGCCACACTTTTTCCAGCCATCCGTTTGTGGACATTTAGGTAGGTTCCATATCTTAGCAATCATGAATAATGCTGCAATAAACATTGATGTTCAAGCGCTTTTCTGACTGAGCATTCTCCTGTCCTTTGGGTAGATTTCTACCCTTTCTGGGTAGAAATGCAATGCTGGATCAAATGGTAGTTCTATTTGTAGATCTTTGAAGAACCTCCATTTTGTTCTCCACAGTGGCTGAACCAGTTTACATTCCCACCAACAGTGTAGGAGAGTTCCCCTTTCATCACTTCCCAGCCAACACTTACCACTTTTTGTATTTTTAATCTTTGCCATTCAGACAGGGGTTAGGTGGTATCTCACTGTGGTTTTAATCTGCATCTCCTTTATTATTAGGGATGTTGAGCACTTCCTCATATGCTTTTTGGCTGTTCATATGTCTTCCTTAGAGAAATTTTTGTTCAGCTCATTTTCCCATCTTTAAATTGGGTTAATAATTTTTTTTTCAGGTAAGCCGTTTGAGTTCCCTGTGTATTCTGGTTATCAGTCCCTTGTCCGAGGCATATTTGACAAAAATATTCTCCCATTCTGGGAGAATCTTGTCAATTCACACTTGTTACTGTGTCCTTTGCTGTGCAGAAACTTCTTAATCTGATATAGTTCCATTTGTCTATTTTAGGGATTATTGCCTGTGCTTTGAGAGTCTTATTTAAGATGTCTGTCTACCCCAATGTCTCCCGGAGTTTCCCCAGTATTTTCCACCAGTAGTTTTATAGTTTGAGGTCTTAGGTTCAGATCTTTGGTACATTTTGAGTTGATTTTTGTTAATGGTGAAAGATGGGAATTCAGTTTCATCTTTGTGCAGGTGGATATCCAGTTTTTACAACCCCATTTGCTAAAAAGGTTTTTCTTTTCCCAATGGATTCATTGGTATTCTTTGTCGAAAATCAGTTGGCTGTAAGCTTGGGGGTTTATTTCTGGGGTCTCTATTCTATTCCATTGGTCCACCTGTCTGTTTTTGTGCCAATACCATGCAGTTTTTGATTATCACAGCTTTATAGTATACTTTGTCATCAGGGAGTGAGATGCCGCCCACTCCACTCATCCTGTACAGGATTGCTTCAGTCTTATGTGATTCCAGTCAAATTCTATGATTGTCTTTTCTAGATCTGTGAAGAATGTTTCTGATATTCTGATTGGAATTGCATTAAATAAGTAGATTAATTTGGATAGAATTGCCATTTTGATTATGTTAATTCTTTCAGTCTAAGAACATGGGATGTGCTTCCACTTTTTTATGCCCTTTTCAATATCTTTTTAAAGATTTTCATAGTTTTCTTTGTAAAGGTCTTTGACTTCCTTAGTTTGGTTTATCCCTAGGTATCTTATACATTTTGTGGCCATGGTAAAAGGGATTCCTTTCTTCAGCTCAACTTCGTTCAACCTGTTGTTCATATATAGAAATGCTGTAGGTTTTTGGATGTTGATTTTGTATCCTGCCTCTTTACTGTAGTCATTTATTACTTCGAGAAGTTTTTTTCATGGATACCTTTGGTCTTCTAAGTATACCATCATGCTATCTGTAAATACAGATATTTTCAACTCTTTGCCTATTTGAATGCCTTTTATATTGTTCTCTTTTCTGATTGCATTGGCTAAGACTTTCAGCACTATATTAAAAAGTAGTGGAGAAAGTGGGCAGCCTTGTCTAGTACCAGTTTTTAGTGGAAAAGCTTTTAGCTTTTCCCCATTCAGTATAATGTTAGCTATAGGTTTTTCATAGATGGCTTTTATTGTGTTGAGAAATGACCCTTCTATACCAATCTTACTGAGAGTTTTTTTTTAAAGAAGTTTTATTTTTTCTTTTTTTACTATAGGGCACATGCCCTTGCCAGAAATACAGAGACTGTCAGCGTCCGCCCCAGGGCTTGGGTCTGGCTGAATCATGATCAGGGGGCTGCTGGTGAGGAAGAGAAAGAGGACGAGAAAGAGAAAGCCCTCCATCTTGCCAGGACCTGGGAATTGGAAAGAATGAGACAAAGGGATAGAGTAGAAATGGACACAGGCAGCCTGAGCCTAGGTAGCCCAAGCAACTTGTGCCACCCAGATGAACTGGACGTCTTTATTTATAGTACAAGGAGACGTTATGTTTCATGATACTTCATGGATTGGTTGCCAGGTAACAGACAATAAGAAGCAGTTAACAAATCTATAAGGGATTAGTCATACCCAAGGCAAGGTGTATCCCTTGGTGGTAATCCCATCTAGAGTAAATCTCATCTTCCTTTCTAATGCAGAGAACTAGCTGTTAGGTGTGGGGAAGGAGCTAAAGAACTTCTC
>NW_006160142.1:7737616-7757367 GCF_000334495.1 Tupaia belangeri chinensis
CCCCCCCCCCCCAGGGATGGCCACACCCCAATCCCTTCTCCTCCATTCTCCTCTTGGGATCTTGGGCACGCACGCACACATGCCCGGCGTGAGTTTAACCCCACCAGATCCGGGACTTGAACCGCGGTCGGCTACATGGGAGTCCAGCAACATAGCCATTACACCAACTGCTGGTCCCTCTTACTGAGAGTCTTAATCATGAAAGGATGTTGTATTTTATCAAATGTTTTCTCTGCATCAATTGAAATTATCATATGGTTTTTATCTTTCTTTTGTTAATATGGTGTATTGTATTTATTTTCTTGCGTATGTTGAAACACCCTTGCATCCCTAGGATAAAGCCTACCTGGTCATAATGAGTAATCTTTGTTATATGTTGCTGGATACGATTTGCAAGTATCTTGTTGAGAACTTTTGCATCTATATTCATCAGAGATATTGGTCTGTAGTTTTCCTTTTTTGTCATGCCCTTATCTGTTTTGGATGAGGATTATGGAGACTTCATAAAATTAATTTGCAAGGATTCATTCCTTTTTGATCATTAGAAATATTTTGAGTAGGGTAGGGGTTAAGTCTTCCTTAAAAGTTTTGTAGAATTCAGAAGTGAAGCCATCTGGACCTAGGCTTTTCTCTTGGCTGTTTTTTGTTCTCTTATAACTGTCCATCTGACTTTTTAGTTTTTCTGGTATAGCACTCCCTTCAGAACTTCTTGAAGAACTGTTCTGGAGTTGGTAAATTCTCTCAGATTTTTATCCGAGAATGCTTTTTATCCCCCCCCCACCCCCCTATGACGGTATGAAGGATAATCTTGCCGGGTATAGTATTCTTGGTTGAAATTGTTTTTCATTTAACACTTTGACTATATTTCCCCATTCTTTCCTTGCCTGTATTATTTCTGACAAGAGGTCTGATGTTAGCCTGATGGGGTGACCTTTGTAAGTAACTTGACATTTCCCTCTTGCCAATTTTAATAACTTGTCTTTGTCTGTAGTTTTGGCAAATCTGGCTATGATGTGCCTTGGAGAGGATCTTCTTGGGTTGATTCTCTTTGGGGTCCTATGTATTTCTTGGGTCTAGATAATTGAATGCCTCTCTAATTTTGGAAAGTTTTCTTCCAGGATTTTATGAAATACATTATCAATGCCCTTAATGTTTTCTTCCTCTTCTGGGATACCAATTATTGGAGTGCTTTATGGTATCTAGTATTTATATTATCCTCATTTTTCTTGATTGTTTTCTCCATCTTTTTGATACTTTTTTTGAGGTCAGACGTTTTGTCTTTTATATTTGAAATTTGATTTTCTGCCTTATCTAATCTACTTTAATACTTTTGAGGGAGGTTTTAATTTCCTGTATCACATTCTTCATCCCTAACAATTTCGTTTGATTCTTTTTTAAGGTGTCTATTCTTCTTTCAAATCATGGGAGGACTTCCTCATCTCTGTAGCTCATTGTCTCTTTTCTCTTGAATCTTAATTAGTTTGGTCACTATGAAAATTCTGAATTGCTTATCAGACATGTCCATGACTTCCATTGTGTTGTCTGTGGGTGATGTGGAATTGATGTTTTCCCTTGGGGGAGAGAAATTTTGTTGGTTGCTCAAATTTCTTGTGCCTGTGCGATTGTTCCTAGTCAACTGATGATCTATATGTTCCTTCCTTGGAGGAGTCCGACCCGGTGAGGCCCCAGGATCTGTCTGAGCCCCCTGACCTTTGAGCTCCGCTTCTGGTCGGATCAACACGTTGGCAAGGCTACTGTTGTGCATCCCCCGACCTTGGAACAAAGTTTGGGTAAATTAACATGTCAGCAAGGCTGTTTGCTATTTGCTCCAAAAACTGGCAGCCTTACTGAGAAGCAACCCCCCTCTGGCTCCCCAATATACTACTATAAAAGAATTACATAGCTCTCCTATACATCCTGAGTGTACGATAAAATCTTCCAGGAAGTCCCCCTACCGCTCCCCTTTGCTCTGATCACTTACTATTAATTACAATGTGTTATCTCCATGGTCACAATAGAGGGTGGGCTGAAGTTCTTTCTAGGCAGAAATAATCTTGACCTTTGGAAGGCCCTTCAAAATACATTTAAGATAAACATTATCCTTTCTTTACCTAAAATAAGATTAGGCCAAAACTGGCCCAGGACTCCTCTGCCCTCTCCAAGTGAAATAAATAAATATATTAGGACTCCTCAAATTAAATTTTAGATCCCTACAAAACTGTGTATAAGTATCATTCTTTATTAAAATCCATAAAAACTAATATCTATCCTTGAGATTTTCTTTTCTCAGCACCATTCCCAGTAATCACAAGATGGCTGCTGCACCGCATCAGCTGATAATAATCTCTGCTTACCAGAACCGCTTTCCAGAAACTGCATTCCATGGAGACCCACCTACAATTGAGGAACTGCACTAGACCCACCCTTAATCCACCCCTGAATAGAATCTATGTTTTATTGTTAAAAGACTTTATGAGCTGATAATTGAAACACGTAGCCCCTCTCCCATTTACTTGTATGTAACACATTTTCAATAAAAACGCACGATAATTCCTAGCAGTTGTCACTCCTCAGAGGGCGACCTCTGAGGGGTGTCCGGCATAGGACGTGCATGAGAAAGCATTGAGGCCTCTGTCTTCTATTCACCTTCGCCGCCTTCGTCGAGATAACCCACCCATGCCGAGGCTGGACCCCGGCAGATTGGCCCCGGCAGTGGGCGACCTCTGAGGGGTGTCCGGCATAGGACGTGCATGAGAAAGCATCAAGGCCTCTGCCTTCTATTCACCTTCGCCGCCTTCGTCGAGATAACCCACCCATGCCGAGGCTGGACCCTGGCACTTCCTAAGTTATTCGAGGTATCTCTGAGCATTCAAAGGTGCAGGGGGAGAAAACTGGTGATCTCTCTTCTGCTCTGCCTCTCTGTTGCTCACCAGTACCTTGCACTGTTATCACTGGCCCTGGGTGACCCAAAGTCCTCCCTGTTTCTAAAGAACAGGTGCACATCCAACTGAGCTTCTAAGCTTCACCTCAGGAGCATAGAAAAGATTGCATAGCTTGTGCTATCCAAAACTCTGAAGTCCTGAGAGTCTAAAGGCAAAGCGTGGATGATGAGCCATGGGTCCTGACCATTAGGGCCTGTAGCCGCATGCAGCCTGGTGTCCAGCTAGGCCACTAGCTTGAACCAGTCTATGGATGGGGTGGGGAGGGGCGCAAGTTCTTAAAGTCCTAAGACACACACCTGAATTCCAAAGGCTAGTGAAGGCAGAAGATGAGCCATGGGTCCTGGCCGTCAGGGCCTGCACCCACAGGCAGCCTCAACTTTTTTTGAATACTGTTAAATATATAGACTTTAATGTAAATGCTCCCAATTTGAAAACACTGTGTAAACCAAAGCTCATTCATGATCTGAGGATTATCAGTCTGTGTACTTGGATTGTAGAGGCAGTTAGCATCTCTCTCATTGTCTGCCTCCAAAAGAATAGTAGTTAGATGCTAGGTAACCTGGGGTCAAATCACAGTCCTATCACGCATTAGGTGTGTGGCCCTGACACATTGCTGGGCATTTCTGTGCCTTCATTTCCTCATCCATGAAATTAAGATGATAATAGAACTTCTTTCATAAAGTTGTGGGGAAGAACCAAGTAAGTTAAAATATATGAAGTGCTTAGACTAGTGCCTGGATGCAGATAGTCAGTAGGTGCTACAAAAATGTTGGCCATTGTTATAGTTTGTTCGATGTCTTCTCTTATGAGGTCACACTCTTTTTTCCCCATGAGGCCTGGGGAGAAGGAGGAAGAAAGGAAACTAATTTTATTGACTCCCTCTGGTGTGCCAGGAATTATGCCACGTGCTTTGTATAGCACTTCTTCATTTAATCCTCATGCAGACTCTTGAGATAGGCTTCATTCACATTTTACAGAAGAAAGTACTAAGATGTCCCAGCCCGCGGGACAATCGAGCAGGGTGCCTGAGTGAGAGAAGCGGAGGTTTGGAACCGGTGCAGCGTCACAACACGGGAGCAACACAGTGTCACAGCTCAAGATGGTATGCAGTCACTTGTTTATTGAGGGCCAGAGAACATTCTTATATACACAGGGTAGGAAGCTGATTGGTCATACAATGAGGGATGCAATTCTACAACCACCGATTGGTTGCTGTGTTAGGTAAAGCCAGGAGGCGAGGTAAAAAGGCGGCGGGAATTGTCACGGACCTGACTGAGGACCTGCCTGAATGAGGAAGTCTTAGGGTGAATTGTCTACTCCTGGAACAAGGATACTTGAAGGTCTGTCTATGAAGGTCATGTCAGTCATTTTGGGGCATGTGGCTTCCTACACTAAGACTTTGAGATTCAGTAACTTGTCCAAGGTGAAGTTGTGATTTAGACTTAAGTGTATCTGATTCCAAATTCATTTTTTTAACTAGAAAGCTTACTATCCTTGATCCAAGGAGATTTGATATGAATTTGATGCATGCCAGGATCTCTTTCCTAAAGGGATTTATGTGAATTGCCTTCTAAATGAATCTCCTCAGGTCCAGATAAACTATGGAGAGGGCTGAGACTCATATAATCCACTGTCCCAGCCAGACAAGCAACAACTCTTGGGGGCAGGTTTTGATCTTTTGTCTATTTGAGACTCCCAGGACGTTCAATGAGCTAAAATGCTTACGAAGGCAAGAAAACAGGACTCAAAATAAGAGACTCATTGTTTTGAAGAAACTGGACACTACATGAAATGATAAGTCCGGCCAGGCCAGATATTAGCTTTTAATTGCTACACTAAAAGCCCCTTGCTAAGCTGTCAAGGAATAGAATCTGAGTGATTGGGAGTGTGGAGGTGCCTGTGAAGGGAAGGAAGAAAGGAGGAAGAAAAGAACGACAGTGGGAAATGTGTCTGTAGAGATAAAGAGAGCAGGGTGTGGGAGGCAAAAGCCATGGTACAAACTTCCTGTCAGCTGCACAAAATGATTTACAGCTTAGATTAACTTCCCAAAGCAGGGCAGAACCGAAAAGCACATAAAATAATTTATTTGGAAAGCTCTTTTCACCTCATCAGGTTTGGCTAAAAACAACTTTTTTTGGTAGGTAGAATACATGAATATAAGACATTTACTTGAAAGAATACCCATTGTTATTGAGACCAGCAGATGGTGTAATGATGACGTCACTGGACTTTCACATAGTTGACCGCAGTTTGAATCCCAGACTTGGCGGCCTAAGACTCATGCTGATTGTGTGCCCAAAATCCTGAGGAGAATGGAGGAGAAGGGATTGTGGTGTGGCCAACCCTCCAGTGGGTGATTTCTCGCTTTCTGTCTCTCTGTTTCCCTCTGTCTCTCTGGCAAGTGCACACGTTTGATAGCAAAAATCTCTCTCTTTCTCTCTTGCTCTCAAAATAAAAATACCTGTTTTTATAAACCACACAAAGTCTTTCCCAATTAGGGCTTAAGTTGCATCCACCTTTAACTATGAAGCAAAAATGATGGAAGTCTTTATGCTGGTGGGTGAAATGTTCTTAAAGGACTTGAATTCCTATTTCATCTGAGATGTATGAACACACACATAACTTGTTAATCCTTACCTCGTTGATGCAGATGTGTTAGGACTCAGTGAAATTACCAAAAGTAGCAGCTATATGATTAATAGGTCTGTTTTAAGAAGAAGATGAAAACCAACAGGCAAGCAAGAACTAAAACTCCTACTCTATCTTTCTGTCCCTTAGTCCTCTTTGCTCAGTCCTCATCAAGGCTGCTGGGTCCTCACCTGGCAGTTCCCAGCAGTCTTTCCAGATGGAGCGCCATGGCTGGCAAGGCTGCGAAGGCTGTGCTGACCATCCCAGGAGCCAGGCAGGCTCACAGATGGACCTTTGGAACCAATTCAGATGCAGAACACCACTCTGCCCATCATCCAGAGCCGAGGGTCAATGTCTGAATGAATTTCCAGCAAGTGTTCTTTTTATCTTACATTTTACTGTGTCATTGGAGAAGACATGAAGTATTTATCTGTTTTTTTTTCTATGCCAAAAATGCATCATGACTTTTCCGATGACCCAATGAAAAGTTTATCTATTTCTTCCATGAGAGACAGAGACACATACACACAGAGACAGACAGACAAACAGACACACACACACACACACACACACACGCACACAGAGGCACCCCCAACAGGGCTCTTATCTGTCCATAGTCTCAGTTAGCTGAGATCAAGCATACACACATGCGTGCCTGTGCACAGGAGATCCCAGGATGTGAACCCAGGGCCTCCCCATGTGAGTCCGGTTCCCTTACTATTGTGCCATTGCCTGGCCCCCAGTGAGTTCTCTGTCTCTTATTTTTAGTTGCTAGAGGACACATTGCTCACCAGAGAGAGAAAGAAGTGGGGGAGGGGGCAATCTGTGGCCTGGTAGTTAAGATAACTGGATCCCTCATGGCTGATCATGGTTTGAATTCCTGGACCCATTGGCCTGAAAAACATGCTGGGGACATGTGCATGTGTGCCCCAAATCCTGAACATAGGGAGAGTTGGGAGAGAAGGATTGCTGTGTGCCCATACCCCATGGGGAATGCTTTCTTATTTTCCCTCTCTCTGTCTCTCCATCAAAGGCACATACCTTCTGACAAAATTAGAGACAGAGACAGAGGAGAGCAGGTTCCAGTGGAATGTGATCATGCTGCAATCTTTTCTCTTCCATTTCTCTATCCTATCAGGATGGGATCTGGGGCACACATGCACACACATCTGGAATGATTTTTAAGCCACTGGAGCCAGGATTTGAACTGCAGACGGCTATGTGAGCTCTTGCTTCCTTAACCAGTACACTACCAGGCTGGCCCCCAGGAAGTTCTCTTTAACAGGTTTAATTAAGTGTTCTGCACCTTCTAGCTGGAGGAGTTCTGGAAAGTTACTAACCTCTTCTCAGTTTTTCCATCTGTTTTTGTCATAGGCAGACTTCTATCACTTTATGTAAATTATCCAGAAATAGCATATAATATTCAAGGAACAAGAGTTCCTTGGAAAGACTCTGTAATTATACAGCAACTAAATGTAGATAAAGGAACGATGGATTAGATTAATCAAACATGATTTTAAAAAATAAGCCAAAGAGGGATAAAATTAATATTTTTAAAAGAAGTACCTCCGTTTTACTGTTTCTCTGTGCTACATTGTTTCTCATTTCCACTAAATGGGGTACGAAATTGTCAGGCCCAAATAATTTCAAAATCTTGGTTTTGTAGTTCATACCACAAGCTGTTTTTGATCAATGGAAAGCGCCATTATTAATTCTCAGGGACTTTCCTTCAACATTTTCCTCCATGACATTATTGTACGTAAGAAGAACTGATCAACATTCTAATGACAAAGCAGAATTCAGAACTGTGTTCTCCATTCTCATTTCATTTCAAGTATGTTCTTCCCCGAAGTCCTGTCCTTGGTCAACTTGGGATGTGATAGCACAGTATAGCAAAAGGCCACAGGCTTTGGAATGAAACAAATCTGTATTTGAATCCTGGATATACCACTTATTGTTGAGTTTTTGATATATTATTTCAATAAGTGTATGGGACAAACAGTTTTCAAACTTTAATCAGAATCACACAGAAGGCATGTTAAAACAGATTGTAGATGCGGGAACCAGCAGTTAGCGTAATGGCTATGTCACTGAACTCCCATGTAGTCGGCCGCGGTTCGCGTCCCGGACCCAGTGGCTTAAAACTCACGCCGGGCGCGTGTGAGTGCGTGCCCAAGATCCCGAGAGGAGAATGGAGGAGAAGGGATTGCGGCGTGACCATCCCCTCACTTTCTGTCTCTCTGTCTCTCTCTGTCTGGCTGGCGAGCGCCTGCGCCCTATAGCAATATTGTTGAGTTTTTGATATATTATTTCAATAAGTGTATGGGACAAACAGTTTTCAAACTTTAATCAGAATCACACAGAAGGCATGTTAAAACAGATTGTAGATGCGGGAACCAGCAGTTAGCGTAATGGCTATGTCACTGAACTCCCATGTAGTCGGCCGCGGTTCGCGTCCCGGACCCAGTGGCTTAAAACTCACGCCGGGCGCGTGTGAGTGCGTGCCCAAGATCCCGAGAGGAGAATGGAGGAGAAGGGATTGCGGCGTGACCATCCCCTCACTTTCTGTCTCTCTGTCTCTCTCTGTCTGGCTGGCGAGCGCCTGCGCCCTATAGCAAAAACCTCTCAAAAAACAAAACAACAACAAAAACAGATTGTAGATGCCACCACAGGGTTCCCCTAGATGCATTGCTTAGCCCAAGAATTTACATTTCTAATAAGTACCCAGGTAACGATGGCAACGATACTGATCTGGGGCCCTCACTTTGGGAGCTGCTAGTATAAACTGGGTGCAATAAATTAGGTTCATATAGTTGGTTGTGAACTATTGGTTAACTATTTTGGCCAGAGTTTCCATATCTAGAAATGGGACGAATAATGGGAAAAACCTTGAAAGTTTCTCTGTAAAGATTGGAAATATCATATAGAGGCACCTGACACTTGGTGAGAGTCAACAGAGAGTAGATATTATTCTCTAGGCAGCCCTAGGGCTGAGCTAAGACAATGGAGGCAATCCCTACTCTGTCTGTCAGATTCATGAGCTGCGTGTGCGTACAGGCGGCAGAACAGTACTGGCTACTTGTAGTAGGAGGAGTTAATGAATTTGAGCATTATTGGTTAAGGACAGTCATCTCTCGGTCTTTTCTTCCATTCCTTTGCGGTATTTCTCCTTATGTTAACTTTGCTCAGAACTCAAGTTTGATGGTCATCTTCTGGGGCACGTGGATGAGATAAGTAATAAATGCTAATCCAAGTCATTGTCTTTCAACTTTGTTGCTACAGATTAATTTCTGTCCCAGCATCTTATCTTTGGACCACACATATTTACGTAAGGACAAAATGGTATCAGACATGCTTCTGGGTTCGTCTTGTCCAAGAGAGTAAGCCATCTTGTGTGGTTTATTATCTAGGATGATATTTTTCCCCAGAACACACTGGTCAGTTGTCTCCTGGGTGGTATCTTGTACATATGTTTCTAATTAAAGTAGCAACTAAAAAGTGGCAACTATGAATCTTCTCTGGCTGGTGCTCATGTAACATTTTCTTCTTCTGTAATTAGCCTGGGGTGGATATTTTTGGAGGAAAGGAGAGGGAGACTTATTTATGAGTTGAAAATTGGACTCCATGCATATGACACTGAGTTAAATTGCTCAACCTATCTATGATTAAAATTTCCCCTGGTTTTCCCTCTCTCTTTAAAATTTCCTATTTTATAAGTATCTTCTTCAAGTTTTATGTTTTTACAACTGTCAAGCATCATTTGTTTAAAAATCATGTTCACATTAAAGATTTAATCAAAGCTTTGAAAGTAAAAAGAAAAAAAATGAAGCCATATGTCTTTTAGGAGCAATATTTTTTTTATGATGAATAATGTGATGATCATCTAAACATAAATAAACAAGTAATGGGGTCACTTTTAGTAATTTATTATTATTATTATTATTTATATTTCTGAAAAAGACATATATAACCACTGTGGGGAAAGCTGACAGTTTCTTACAAAGTTAAAGCTAATATGGGCCGTGTGACCCACAAATCTCACTAAAGATATTAGCCCAAAAGAAATGCAAATTTAGGTCCAGCCCTGTGGCCTGGTGGTTAAGGGAGCTGGATGCCATGTGGCTTACTACAGTTTGAATCTTAACCCAGTGGCTTGAATGACACCCTGGGCACTGGCCCCAAGTCCTGACAGGATGAAGAAATGAAGGGGAAGGGATGTGACTATGCACCATTGTGTGTGTGTGTGTGTGGGTGCTTTCTCTCCCCTCCCCCCCAGCAAGTGCAAGTACCCTCTGGCAATAAAATAATCTTTTTTAAAAAGCAGCAGCAGCTATTTTATATTCAGAAAAAAACACTGTACACAAATGTTTATAGTAGCTCTATCCATAATTGCCCCAAACTGGCAATGATTCAAATATTCTTCAATAGATAAATAATAAACCAATGGTAGATCATCTGTACAATGCATTTTTACTCAGAAGTGCAAAGGAATAAGCTATTGAGACTTGCAATGATTGAATGAACCTCAGAGGCATTTTGAGAATAGAGAAGTTATATGACTAAGATTGTATGACAATCTTGAAAAGATACATAGTGACAGAACAGACCAGTGATTTTTCTAGTGCTTAAAGATAGGTGAGGGACTACAAAGTAGTAATTTCCAGGTTATGGCAATGATTTTAAAGAATTTGGGGGCGACAGAATTGTTCTGTATCCTAATTGCAGTGGAGGTTCCACGAGTCTATAAATGCAATAAAATTCATCGAACTGGTTCACTGAAAGAAGTCCATTTTAATGTTAACTTAAGAAAAAAAAGATTGGGGGCTGGACATAAAGCTTGGTGGTTAAGGAAGTTTTATCCCACACGACTGATTGTGATTTAAATCTCAGTTCCTCACAGCTTCAAAAATACACTGGATATGTGTGTACATGCCCCAAATCCAGAGGTGAAGGAATATAGGGCCATTCCCACCAAGGAGTGCTTCCTCCCTCTTCCTCTCTGTCTTTCACTCTCTTGGTGAGTATATGTGCCCTCCAGCAATGAAAACAAACAAACAAAAAAAGACTGGTTTCAGGGAAAGACATTCGATCTCTTTCATTAATATAAATGATTGTCCTAGTGTGAAAGACAGTGAGGTGCACTAGGTTTTTGTTTGTTTGTTTGTTTGTTTTTGTCATAGGGCATGTGTGCTTACTGGAGAGAGACAGAGACAAAGAAAGGGTAAGAAATCACCCCCCCCAGGGGAGATGGCCACTCCACAGTCCCTTCTCCTCTACTCTCCTCTTCAGATTTTGGACACACATGCACATGTGCCTGGAATCCTTTTCATGCCACTAGGCTGGGACATGAACTGTGGTTGGCCATGTGGGAATCCAGTGCCTTAAACCCCATGCCACCTTCTGGCCCTATAGTGAGGGTTTTAAATGTGCGTTGAGTGGAATCTGTTACAGAATTTCTTTATAGGTAGGAACTGTCAGGAAAAGCTTTATTTTTTATTGCTATGCATAATGAAGGGATGGAGGAAGGATGGGTTCAGTTTCACTCGTTTTCTATACAACAACCAAAAATCATAGGGCAATATAATGAGTTGACAATACTCATAAATTGCTTTTTGAAATCTCTAATCTTCACCACTTACTAACTTTCTGATTTCCACTGCATTTCAAAATGAATTGCATATGGATTTTGAGTCTGAGATCCCCAAGATGGGATGTAGTTGGGTCAAAAGTGGGAGTTCACCTTCTTTTCTACTGCACATCAGCTATTCATAGCCTCCCATCTGAAACCAGTTTGTTGTATGTAATTTATTCCATATAATTGCTGGAATAAACAATGCATGCAAAGCTCCTTAGCTATGTATTCAGCAGGGGCTTGTTTGGCTATGTGCAATTTTCAACTCTTTCAGAGCTTTCAGATGTACAATCCAGCACTTGGGATGCCATATGGATTCTCAGAGGGCATATTATTTATAAACAAGGGTACTTGCGTGGGTGGGTCATTATCTGTGACTGATGTGACATGGGCCATAGTTCCCCAAGGGGTGGCCACACTGCAATCCCTTCTCTTCCATTCTCTTCTTAGGATTTTGGGCATGCATGCACATGCACCTGATGTGAGTTTTAAGCCTTAGGCTTGGGACTCAGACTGCAGTTGACTAGATGTGAGTTCAGTGACAACCATTACACCATCTGCTGGTCCCTTACATAAACTATACTTACAGGTTTCTCCTTGTAGTGAAAGGATTGTCCCTTCTGCAGGAATCTTCTTGTTCATTTGAAGTTGGTACATAGTTTCCTCTTGTTTTGTATCATAGAAAGTTTTAGAGAATCTTCTGTGAGGAGACTTCAAAAAGTTTGTGGGAAAATAGAATTAAAGTATGAGTTTATTTTGTATGGAAAAGTTTTGAAATTCACACATAGCTTTTTTGATAATACTCATTTTCCATTAGTGTTTTGATGACCCCCTTGTCTGTACCAGACACTGTTTTAGGTACTAAAGGAAAAAGAAAAAAAAATCACAGGCTTCATGGAGTGGGGAGAAAGAGAATAAACAAGGAAATAAAATGTAACTTTAGAGCATGTGAAGTGCTAGGAAGGAAATAAAACATGCAATAAAACAGAGAGTGATTGTGGGGTGGGATGAGTACCTACTTTAGACAGCAGTGGTCATGGAAAATCACTTTCAAGAGGTCACATTTGAACTGAGTCCAGAAATAAGCCAGTCATGTAAAGATTGAGAAAAGAACATGGTAGAAGAAGCTGTTTATCCATCAGGAACTATGAGTACTTTTCATGTTTGAAAGGTGGAAGTGGAAATTGCCTTTCTCACTATTTCACTTAAAAATCCACTTAGAGAATTGTTCCCCCTCTTTAAAACCGTACAGTGAGTGTGTTTAGAGTTCCTAGTGTCTAAGAGAGGACTACTACAACAGTCATAAGTCTGTTGAATTGGGGACAGTTGCAGTCTCTGCATCAGTAGCAGTGTTGGTCCTTGTTACTGATAGACTGAGAACTCAGCAATGGCCATAGTTAGATCTGGCCCACATGTACCCCCATGTCTGCTACCCTGGCCACTTTGTTCAGGAGCCCATTGGGTGATGGCAGGCGTGGTTGAATAAAGCATCTGACTGGTATCCAAAGAATACAGCATCTTAACCTCTTGATTATGAAAATCCTTCTCTGCTAAGTCTACCCTTTGATGATATTCACTTAGGATACAAACATGTTCAAAAAATGTTTGCCCATTCAGATAAGTCCATCTACATACCTGTTCTCCACATTTCTTTGTTACCAATTTTCCAGTCATGTTTCTTAAAAGTTCTTGAACACCATCCGAACTGTTAGCCACAGCCATTAATTAGTACATAATCACACTTTTGGCCATTTCTCCTCCCAAGCACAGTCCACAACCAGGTTCACTGTCTCAGGTTCTGCTCGCTGGGAAGATTTTCCTTATCACTGTTCTTCAGCGATATCTCAGAAAAGGGCACTCAATAAATGAGCTGGAGTAATGCACCCTAGTGAGGAATAACAGATTGATTCCAAAATCCAAAAGGCCCACTAGGCTGTGACTCCTTCTTGGTTGAAGGAGGGGCCATATGTGAAAACTTACACTTCACCTTGGAAGGGATATCTTAATATGCCCCACAACACTGGTTCCCTATCATTTCACTGACATGGAAGACTGCTGAATTTTTGATTTATTTCCCACCCTCTGACATGCATATGCCTTACCAATAAGTTTTAGATGTTACATTTTGCAGACTTGGTCTAATCAGTATTCTGTCATCAAGTAATGGATGAGTGTAATATTTTGGAAGGGAAATGTGATCAAGATCCTTGTGAACTACATTATGACATAAGGCTAAAAAGTTGATGTAGTAGGTACATATTGTGAGCCTTGCCAGATAAAAATAAACTGCTTCTGGTGGTTTTTACTAACAGATATTGACAAGAAAGTGTGTGACAGGTGAATAGTTGTAGAACAGGAATCAGGAAGTGGTTAATTTGCTCAAGCAACTAAACTGCATCAGGAATAATAATTGCAATTGGAGTCATCACCTGGTCAAGTTTATGATAATCCACTTCATCCTCCAAAGTTTATTGGTCTTCTGAATACTTCTGCACAGGCCCAATAGGAGAGTTGTAGTGGGGTGTGGTGGGACTCATCACCGCTGCATCTCTCAAATCCTTGATGTGGCCCTAATCTTGGAAATCCCTTTAGCAATGCAGTATTGCTTTTTGCTTATTATTTTTCTAGGTAGGGCAGTTCTAGCAGATTCTACTCAGCTTTTTCCACTATAATATCCCTCACTCAGGGCACCAATGTGGGGATTCAGCTAGCTTCTGAGTACATCTGTCCCAGTGATGTATTCTGAGACTGGGGAAATAACCAGAGGATGGCTTTGGGGATCTATTGGCCTACTGTAAGCTGGACCTAAGCTAAAATTCCATAGATCTCTACCTGACCTCCACAATGTTTTACTCTCTGATGGGCTACAGTGACTTCTTAGGTCTCTTAGAATTAGTATCAGTTCTGAGCCAGTGTCTAGTAATCCCCCAAAGGTATGATTATTATCTTTTCCCCATTGCATGGCTACCCTGGTAAAAGGGGGAAGATCCCTTTGGAGGCAGTCTGAGAGAAACATTAGCAGGATAAATTATTGTTAGTACATCAATATCCTACCTTAAGGGTATCTGACTTCCTCTTCATAAAGGGAGTTCTGGATCTATAAACCTGCTCAAGTTTGGGAATAAACTGAGATAATGACTGTTTTTATAATTCAAGATAGACTTTTATTTACTTGATCTTGACCTTTTATACTTACATAAATCAAGTAAGAATTTAGTAGACTTCCTTTCTATTTCATTTTTATAAACACCATTATCACTTGGTGAATGCCACAGGTCTACATGAGTCAGGCTATTTTGATTGCTGCTTTGCCTTTACTGTCACCTCTGGATAACCCATGCCTACCATCCTTTGGTGGCTGAATGCTGTCACTTGGCATCTGACACCTCAGAGTGTAATTACTCCTGTTGCACTTTGGATTTCTCAACATAGTGACTGCAATGTGAGGTCTAGCCTACAGAGAAGAATAATCATGAGCACTTCAAGGACTTTGGGGATCTCCTCACAAATGTATATCTTACAACCATGGTAAAAAGTATGTCTTCTGGACTCTCCCAGGGTAGGTGAGTAGTTTTTGAATGACAAATCACCCGCCACCTTCAAAACAGAAATCCACTCTAACATTCCATTCTCCCTGAGTCTTTGAATATCTTCTTCTATATTAAATCAAGAGAGATGAGGAATTTGTAACTCACTCACAGCAGTGGGCTATCTTATGATCCATATTTTAGCCAAGCAACCAGTTACAGGGCCCTTTCTAATTTTTTAAGGAGCAACATTAAATGCAGAATCTCTGGAAAGAGAGCCCATACCAACTAATTGGGCCTGATCTGACTTCATGCCCTTCCATCATTACCCTATGCCCTTAATATCTCTTCCCTGACATATTCCTTAGATTTCTGCCTGTGCATACTTTCTCATGGGTCACACTTCATACGTTACCTTTAAAGACCTTCTGAGACTTGAGTTTATAGGTCTAGAAGCAAAAAAGGGTGGTGCAGTTGGAGGAGACTCAGCCTTGTCTTGCATGGCAATTGCCCCAGTGGAGGCAATTATAATTTCCTCAGGCAAAACAAGGCTGAAACCCTCAGGCAGAGATGGAGAAGTGGCATCCACTGGCAAAAAAACACTCATCAGAATTCAGGGGCTCAATATCCCTCACTTCATCAATCTTCTCACACATCACATTCCAGCTTTCAAGATCCCATTCATCCCAAATTAAGCCAAACCAAGAATTAGATTTATTGTTCCTGGGGCTCATGGATAGTCAGGGCTAGAGATAGGAATTTCTGGTTCATTAGCATGTAGACAGTATTGAAAGATGTGGGACTCAATGTTTTGTGGGTCCTCCTCCTCACCTCCTCACCTCCTCACCTCAAGAAAAGACTATAGTTAGAGAAGAGGCCTGAGGATCTAATTAGGATGGTTCCCCAACTTTCCTGTTCAAGTTTGCATTATTGCTCCGGAAAGGAGAATTAAAATGATGATTACCAGTATAAACCACTCATTTATTCAAATAATTTCCAAGAGCCCACCAGGTGTCAGGAAGTAGTTTAGATGCTAGTGATAACCATAGAGAACGTGATATAGTTTTTTTTTTTTTTTTGGAGAGGTTTTTGTGCTATAGGGAACGTGCGCTCGCCAGACAGACAGAGACAGAGAGACAGAAAGAGAGAAATCACCCCCGGGGGGATGGCCACGCCACAATCCCTTCTCCTCCATTCTCCTCTTGGGATCTTGGGCATGCACGTACATGCGCCCGGCGTGAGTTTAAGCCACTGGGTCCGGGACTCGAACCATGGTCAACTACGTGGGAGTTCAGCGACATAGCCATTAGCATAACTGCTGGCCATTACACTAACTGCTGGTCCCAACGATACAGTTTTAACACTCAAGGTACCTCGATTTGGTGTGTGTGTGTATGTGGAGGCAGGGATGACAGATAAAAACAAAACAAAACAAAACAAAACAAAAAAACCCCAAACAAACAAATTACAACTGAATGTCAAGTACTAATAGCTAATATGAAGAAAGGTACTATAAAAGTAGTAGGTACTATACAGTCAGGTAAGGAGACAGGAGTGATGGATAGGGGGCTGTATTAAATACGGTGATTGGGGAAGGTATTTCTGAAAATGAATAGAGACAGAAAGTGAGATCCAGTTACGTGAATGTATGCAGACTAGAGCAGGGTTTAGTGTAGCAAGCAAGGGAGAATGGAAATAATTAAAGGAAAGCTAGGGGTATGATTCTGTCCAGGGTGGGAGAGGGAGAGAGAGAGACAGTGAGAGAAGAAGAGAAAGAAGCACTGTAGAAGAGGTAGGAAAGGAGGAAAGAAAAGATGTAGATATGCCACATGGGCCAGGGCTTTTAGAGTTGGTAAGAGTTAGAAAATTGAGATTGAGAGTACGTGTCACATGACAGGTGTTCAATAACTTTTTCGATATATGAATAAGTAAGCCTGCTTGACTCTAAAACTAGGAAATGCTAGAAATGAATTTAGACTAGTTGACAGTAGAATTGAACTAATACGTTGTTAATATTATTGTTTTTAATGAAAATAAGTCTTTATTGAGTAACTTTTAATAACAGAAAAATAAAAGTCATAATTCTCTTTATAACAAATACACAACACCAGCACTTTGGCCATCTTAAGTTAAAGGCCTTTTATCATCATAAATATTGCCAGAGGGTGTGTGGGACAGCCAGAGAAAGAGGGAAAGTGAGAAAGCACTCCCGATGGGGAATAGACACACCATAATCCCTTCTCTATTCTCTCTCTATTTGGGATTTTGGACATGGACACACAAGCACTCAGTCTATTTCTCAGGCCACCAGGTTTAGACTCAAACTATGCAATTGGCCATGTAGGATCCAGCTGCCTTAACCACACTGCAGAGGCTAACGAAAATATATGGTTTTAAACTTTACTCAAATTGAATTTATAATCCCTGTGACTTCTCTACATATACATAGCAAAAGAGTATATAGTAAAATTAACAGATACTAAACTGTATTGATAATTTACCATACTCAGTTTGTGGTTTTTAGAAACAGCACACACATTTAATATATGCTGATTCCTTCGCTTATTAGTTGCACTGTACAGGGTGACAACATGCAAGACACATGTCTGGTGAACGGTCATTCATATCGACAAGATGGCAGCTAGAGATTCATTTTCAACACTGATATTTAACTATTTTATAAGTACTTATGTCAAAATATGCTACCAAGGCAATTTTTCATATTGAAAATATATTTCTTGTCAACTTGCATAAAAATTTAACTCTTCAAATGGAAATAAAAAATAAAATTTATCTATTTACTATTGAATGCACATAAAATTTCAGTTTTTGCTATACAGAGCAAAAAAACTCTTTTGTGATGGGAAACCAATACTTCACAAAAATTAGTAGGCTAATCTGCCAGTACAATGTTTTGTCCTTTCAGTGCCAACACAGATTTGGGAATATGAGGATGAGGTTTTAGATATCTAAAGATGAAATGTGGAAGTGTATTAGAAAGAAACAATAGGAAATATTGTAACAATAAATTAATTATAATATAATAATAATTAATTGTTTAATAGTTAATAATTATTATAATAAAGAAATGATAGGAAATATGCGGTAGCTTCAAAAAGGTCATGGAAAATGCATATTATGAGGAAACCAAGCCAGGATTTCAAAAATTTTTTGCACTGAGATACACTAGTTGGAGGCCAGTATAGGTAGTTTTGTCAATTATGCCAGGGCATTATAATACCTTTCTCTCCACCACCCCCCCCAATTACTAAAAAGTATAAATCAAGTTTTTGTGGTAATTGCTTTGTAGCATTTTTTTCTTATAGCCATATCTATTTTAGTGGTACTAGTGGGAAATAATCTTTATTTAAGTAGCAATGTCAATGGAAACTTCCTAAACCCTTTCAAAAACAAACAAAATAAATCTATCCATTTTTTTCCTAAGATATAAAAATAGTCAGCAACTTCTAGATCGTTTCATTTAGTAATATTAGTATATTTAGCAAGGAAGGTGTTAGTGGAGTCTAGGCATAAACATGGAACTAGATGAACTTCTCTGGTTTCAGTGGTAAATCCACAAGAGAGGGAGGCTACTACTGATAGATGGTATCTTAGCATCTTGCAATAACTTGCCTTCTAGAAGCATTTTTCTTCAGGGTTAGATTAAGAGTGCTTATTTTATCAGATGGCTATAAACACATCACAGTGAATCTAACTCAAGGTGTATACTGGTGCTTGTTTAGATGCTGAAGGCAATGCATTAGGAACTGATGGTGACCGATTCTTATCCAATCAGTTCCTGATGCAGTATCCGCGACATCAAAAGCTGTGTAATAGTTATACGGAGTACACTTATTTCCAAATACAGCAACTTTGTTCTCTTTTGTTCTTTCAAATGAAATTTGCAACTGTGAAGCTCTTTTTAATGTCATATCATAAAGCAATCTAAAATCATATTAAATGAATAACTTCCCCAATTTATCAAGAGATACATTAATAATAAAATAGGTGTAAGACTCTTACCATAATTGTTTCATGGCAAACTAATGGGGGTAGGTACTTTTTAGAGCAGTATGTTTAGGTATCTTTCTTTAAGCCATTTTTTTATGCCAATCTCTGATTATATTTTTGTTTTAAAATAATAATTAAGACAATATTAAGATCCTAAAATGGATTGAATGAAACAATTTTAATGAATGATCTAATATTCAGATTCATTGATTAGGATAAAGTTCATGTCATTTTCAAGGTAAAGTTAGCATGGCTTCTCCCAACCTCCACTTCATGAGGTATAACTGGTATATAAAAAATGGCAGATCATAAATATGTACAATTTGGTGAGTTTGGACATATGTATACACATTATCATAATCAAGGTAATGAATATCTATATCACTTCCAAAACTTTTCTTGATGATCTTAACCATACAGGAATTCTAGCTCACTGAAATAATAAGGCTAGAATTAGAATTAGTAGCTGTGGAAGGCACTTGACACCAAGAAGAATGTTGTAGCCAAACATACAACCACAAGAATATTGCTAATTTCCTACTTACTGATGATTTTTTAGGTCAGCTTTTTGAGATCCCACATTAGAAAATTCTACTTACTCCTCTATAATTTCCCCAAATAAGGAATGAATACAGGATTTGAAATATTACTTCGTAAGTCCATTCTTCTGCCAATGAAACTCGTGGTTTCCATGGGCTGTTTTGAACATACAGTCTAGGAAATAATTGGATGGGGATCTGGAAGTAGAATGGAGGTGGAGCGAAGAGGTGGAGATCATAGAAATGGAGAAGAGAGAGTCCACTTACTGCTTTAGGTCTGGGTTTCATTATTTATCTGTGTTCCAAGTAGGCCTGAGAGTTAAAGTTTCATCATATTTTCACTTTGGAAATGCAAAAGTTAAATTATAGTAATTAAAGTATTATAGGGGGATAATTTCCAGTTTATTCTCTCTCACTCATTCTTACCTCTGATCAAATGTGTGTGTGTGTGTGTGTGTGTGTGTGTGTGTGT
>NW_006160142.1:7757417-7855113 GCF_000334495.1 Tupaia belangeri chinensis
GGGAAAGAGAGAAATCACCCCTCAGGGGGATTGCCACACTGCCATCTCTCCTGCTCCATTCTCCTCCAGGACCTTGGGTGCGCAGCACATGCATCCAGAGAGGTTTTTAAGCCACAGAGTCTTGGACTCAGTCAGCCACATGGGAGTCCAGTGCCGTAACCGCTATGCCTTCTGCTGGTCCCTCTGATCAAATATGTTAACTCAATTGTTTACCAGATACTTATCTAAAATTCATATGCTTTTTTAGATTTTCTAGGTAAAACCAAAGTACTTGCATAGTGATGTGGGCATCCTAAAGACCTCCTTACTGGAGTGGGAATCCCAGAAGAAGGATCTGAAAAGCTAACTCATCATGATATTCCCGTATAGCTAGTTACTCCTTCCTGCCTCTAAAACAGGAGAATTTTAAACATCCAGGTCACCATTTTGAGCAATCTTCAGAACACTGTATAGGCTAAGAGCATCTCTTAGTAACTGAGGTGCCTATAACTAAGAAGCAGAAGGTCGTTCTTCCCAGAGTATTTTTAGTTTCCCTAGAAAGATTTTCCTAGTACATTCATCCCAGTTGACCATCCTGTCAAACAACCATGGGGCAGCGTTTTCTGTTCCTAGAGTTAACCCAAAGCCTCCTTTCCGCCACAACTCCTACCCACTTTTCAAATCTCTACCTCACTCTCGGTCTAGATGAGGTCTCCCCATTCTTTGCTCATAGAAGTTAACCATCTGTAATTACAATGGAGATACTTATTCTGTTGGTTTGACAAACAAATTTTCCATTAGACTGAGAATGTAGATGGTTCAATCACTGCTGCATTTCTGATACAGAGCCTGGTATATCAATGGCTTTAAATATATGTTGAATGAAAAATAAAAGGCAGCCACATTTGGGACCAGCAGAGGCCATCACAGTTACATTGCTAGACTCCCACATGGCTGACCATGGTTTGAGTCCCAGACCTGGCGGCATGAAAATCATGCTGTGTGTGTGTTGCATGCATACCCAAGATTCCAGGAGAATGAAGGAGACGGAATAATGGTGTCGCCATCCTCCTGGGGGGAAGGGTGATTTCTCACTTTCCCTCTCACTGTCTCTGTCTCTTTCAAGTGAGCACACATGCCCTGAGGCAAAAACCTGTAAGAAAAAAAAAAAAAAAGCAGCCTCATTTTATGGACAGTAGAACTTGAAGCTAGGGTTTCTTTTTGGCCAGACATGTTGGCTGAGCTCAGCACCTTCCCTAACCTTAATCCTTTCAGCCCATCAAGTTCATTGTTGGTGCAGTGTTAGGTGCCAGTGCAGTAGGTTTTGAGAATAAGAGTTGAATAATGCCATAACTCCCAAAGAGGAATGTGGTTGTTTAGAAGTCCGGGCTTTGAAGTTTACTCAGAAGAATGTACTAGATCATTCCAAATTGGATACCTGACAGAGGTACCAATCTTGAGGGATTCTAGCTGTTACAGGGGTGCATCTGTAACCAGGAAAAGTGTCCTGTGTCTTGATTTCACTTAACTGTAGAAACTCTGACTTGGATAAGATGGGAAACTTCATTATTCACAGAGACCTCCCAATGATCATTGAGAAAACACAAGCTGTTTTATCTTGTTTTACTGTTTTGCTTTTGATTTATTTGCAGCTAGGTTTGGGGGAGTGTAGCCAAAGGAAAACAAAGATATGACTTCTGGGCACTCAACAGTTGCTCATCCTCCAGTAGTAAAGCACAGAGGAGGACTACGGAAAGTTCTAGTCTGGATTTCCACAGACGACAGACATTGTGAGCCTGGGCTACTTTATAGCTTTTGTGGTGGGTGCTGCCAGGATGTCTCTGGTTGACTTGTCTCCGTCAGAGATATTATAGCCATCTTGGTGGCAGACAGAGCTCTTATTCATCTTGTTTGAACCTGTCCACATTTCTTACCACATCCAATTAGATGCAAAGGACAGTAAATTCCTTTGAAGGCAGAAGAGGGGCCATCTACCTAGCTTGTTCTTCAGAATGGAATGAACCTTGCACTCAAGTTGGGGCTTCCTCACAGTACAAGGTTCCCTGCAGCAACTGAAGGCTGGTTTAGCACCTTGAAATAGTGTTTAATTGGGCTAGAACTCTCACTGGTCTTTTTAGGCCAGGGCTAAAATACTGATTTTGAGTATTAAGGAGATTCAGTCAAAAGATATCCAGGGAAATGAACTTAGGGTGATGACCTTTACTCAGTTTAAGAACTGTCATACAGTAGGGAAATCTAGGAAATCAGGGAGAAACCACTGGTCTCTGGATTTCTGCCTCTGGTGGTAGTATTGCTGGGAATCTGCAAGTCTTTATCTGGGGAGGAAGCTAGGTGTCCTTAGAGAATATTAAGCATAAGCTTTGTGTCCCACAGGTTGATGTGTAGTAAAATGCTAGGACATCTGGTGAGGATAGAATCAGGCAGCATCTAAAGAAGCAATCTTGGGATGCCCTTTACATCAGGCCTCACATACCCAAGGGCTAGGGGAGGCACATGGTCACTGTGGATGCTAAGAGAAAAAAGCCAAGTCCAAGCCTAGAGGTGAGGTCTGACATGAGCAATGCTCAGAGCCTCAGTGAATTGGAGATTCATGGTAGGACAAGAACACACAGGCTAGAGGATGACCATCTGTACTGGGCATACATAGAATTCAGATTTATAACAGCTCAGGATCACAGAGTTAGCAGATCTCTAAGGTTCAGGCCTGCACACTGGCAGTAAGTACTGCCTGTTTGCTCTGGTTGAGAGGCAGGCTGCTGCCACCTTGACTTATATAGTCTTCATGGCATAGGTGAAGAGGAACAAGTGTCATGCCATAGATACCTGTGATTGAGGTGATGAGCTAGAACACCCAGGCCTTTGTTCCCCAGAATGCTGACAGCCTCAGGAAGTGGGCAATACATTCTCACTGCTGAAAGGGTGGGAACTTGTATTCCATCTTCAATGAGGACTGGCATGAACTGCCCCAATCTAGGAACATTTTGAAAGTCTCAGTAACAGATGCCAAGTCCACTTATTTTGATGCTCATTACTATTATCAGGATGCAATTCTAGAATTTTTAAGTTAAAAAAAAACTTTAAGTGGCTGAAAAGATAGGTGATTTAATAAAACAGTGACTCAGCTAATTGGTTGCCTAATGAAATGGAGGTTTCTGATTCCTGAGCCAGTTTCTTTTTTGTTCATTCATACTAGCTCTCCTCCTGGTTGGAGCCTGCCTCTCCTGTGGTCTATATTGCTAAAGTTAAATAGCATAGAAGTCATTGGAAGTCCACAATAAATATTCTTTTTAGAGTTTATAAATGATTAGGTTCTGAGAAAAGCCTATTAGATTAAACTGGTGGTACCAATAAATATGTCATGCCACTTCTCTAATTAAAACATACAATTGTTTCTCAAGGGGCCAGCAGGTGGTTAAGGGCGCTGGACTCCTACATGGGCCGACCACTGTTAAGAGTCCTGGACCTGGTGGCTTGCTTTCTCACTTTCCATTTCTCTCTCTCTCTCTGTGTCCCTTTCTGGTCAAATTTAAGTAAATAAATTAAATTAAATTAAATAATTAAAAAAAAATTGCTTCTCAAGTCACTCACATTAAAACACAAAATTTTTACCATGGCCCACCCAGCTATCCCCTCCAAATCGGTTTCCTACCAGTTTTTTCTCTCACTCCATTCTACCCACAGCTGTTTTGTTGGGCTCAAATACAGTGGTTCTTACCTCTGCACATTGTACTCCTCTGGTAGTTCTTAAATAGTGATGTCCAAGCCCCCACCCACAGGCATTCTGATTTAACTCATCCACTGTGAAGCCTTTGACACCAGGAGTTTAGAAAACTCCCCTGCTGCCTCTCTGTGCAGACAGCTATGGTAACATCCAAAGACAGCAGTAATGCACCTACTGTGCATACAAGCATGGCAATAAGCATGACACAGAGTATATACTCGATATTTTGACAATACCTCTTACTCTGTTGAATTGCTTTCATTTATTTATTTTTTTTCTTTTTGGAAAATTGTTACCAAGGATTTGATTTGGGAATGTTTTTAATGTTTGAGAAAAATGGTTATTTCAACTAGTAAGAGGATATAGATAACATTTGGAAAGTTTCAGCAGATTGAAAGGGCCCTAATGATCCCTGAAGATGAATAGGAACCCTTTTCTTACCAGAGGTAAGGCATTTCCCAGCTTATAGTTCAGTATTTGTCCTGTTAGTCTGGGAATAACTAGTTTTCAGACTGACCTCCTATTCAACATTAATTTCTGGCAAAATAATAATAACAATAAAAACAAAAACCTAATAGGTCATACTAACTTGCCTCCATATAGAAATGTAACTTTATCAGAGTGAGATATACCAATCTCTCTCCAAGGAATTACATGCCAGTTAAGACCTTTGAAATAAAAGCATCTTTAATAATTTCCATTATTAATCTTACATTTAATGATAAATTTGGTTTGTCTGATTTGTTTTGTGTTACTGAGAGAATGAGGCAGAGAACAGGTCATGATTTATTACCCTAAGGAATTACATTTATTCTCATTCTTTTTGAATAAAGGAGTTTTATGTCCCTGTTTCTAGGAGCCAATAAGAATTTGGGGCTGGCAGGTGGTGCAGTGGTTAAGGTACTAGACTTCCACATGGCCAACCATAGTTCAAATCCCAGACTTGGTAGCTTGCTTCCTCTCTCTCTCTCTCTCTCTCTCTCTCTGTGTGTGTGTGTGTGTGTGTGTGTGTGTGTGTGTCACTCTCTGGTATAATAATAATAATAATAATAAATAAATTAAATAATTCTCTTTAAGAAAAGAATTAGAGTTGGGCAAAACTCTAAAGTCTTGGGGCAACTTCAGCCTGAGTCACAGTTGATTCTAAATTTCAATATTAATTAGGACAGTTGAGGGACCAGCAGATGGGCTTAATGGTTACCTTGCTGGACTCCCACACGGCCAATAGCAGTTTAAGTCCTAGACCTGGAGACTTGAAACTCACACCAGGTGCATGTGCATGCATGTCCAAGATCCTGAGAAGAGAATGAGAAGGAATTGTGGCATGACTGTTCCTCCAGGGAGTTATTTCTCACTTTCTATCTCTCTGTCTCTCTCTGTTTCTCTGGCGAGCATATGTATCCTATAGCAAAAATTTCTCTAAAAACAAAAACAGGACAGTTGAATGTGAAACATTGACTGAAGGAACGAAGAAAGGTGATTAAATGTAATAATCTGGGAGTCAAAAGTATAAGGGCCTGGCTGCAGTCATCCTCTTCCAGATGCTTAGACTTTGATGGAGTAGCTTCCACAAAAAGAGTGACGGGAGCTTTTGGAGGGAAAATATTTTGGGTTCAGATCCTCACACCCCAACTCCCGTAGCTGCAGTTTTTTAAAAAACCAAGTGCTGACAGGATTGTAGAACCACTACAAGTAGCAAATGTGTCCAACAAAGACAAATTAATTCCCAATGCTGGTTCCTTTCCAGTATAACAGAACTTTAGAAAAAATGACTTCAGCAAGAATAAAAGAAATCGAGTAAGAAACAGGAACCATCACAGCCCGCCGCCCCCCCCCCCCCCCCCCCCTTTCTTGGCCATGAACTAGGAATTGGTACTCTCATTTTGGCTGCCATGCAAGTCTTTTGATCCAGGAGGACAAGGAAATTGCTCTGTTTAGCATAATCCCAGAGACCACTGTGAGGGATTACAGGAGCATCTCACAGTTGCCAGCTGAGATTAAGCCAACTCACAGCCATCCAGGTTAGACCTGCAAGAAAAATCACGAGAGCAGAGGTATGTGGGTGCCTTAGGCAGAAACATGGCTTCCTTCACTGAAAATACCAGGCGAAGACCTGACATTGAAACCTCACGTGTCTCTCTGCATTTTTCTTGATGAGATATTATCAGGTGGCACAAATAAAGATGTTGTTCTTCTTCCCTGTGCTGAAAACATTAAAAAAAAGAGATGATAATGAAAATATTGTATATTGATGAGGAAAATGAGACAGTGGAAGCGTGGTGGTGGTTAACCCAACCCAGAGGTGACATCATGCTCACAACTGCAGAGGGGAGGGTCCTGAAGGGGAAGCACAAACACTTCCTCTGCTACCTTGCCTACCTTCTGGGTTGCTGTCATAGGTAGTTAAAAAAGAAAAAGGAAGGAACTTGTATGATGCGATTTTAGTAGCAAAATTATATTAATGCGGATATTGTCCATAGACCGGATAAACTGAAAAACAGTAGCAGAGTGAAGTATCAAGGAGTAAGCCATTTCTAACACCATCTGAACATTCTATGCAAGTATTCTGGAGAGAGGAACAAATCCACAGTAAGGTGTTTCTATAGGCATCTCTGGGGGAGGGGGGCACTGCAATATATGCATTTGTTATCTTAGTTCAGATTTGTATTTTATTACACCATGATACAAAGCTATTTGCATTCCTAGTTAGTCACTGGGTCTGTTCTGATAGTGGCAATTTTAATTCTTCTCCAAAGACTGGCATTATTTATTCAAAGCTGGAATTATTTGGTCACCATCTGAAAACTTGGAAGGGCTATCCTTCATGCTGGAGGGTTGGCTGTGAAATAGGGCATGGAGTGTGAAGAAACACATGAGCTTTGGAGTGAGGTGGACATAAATGTGAGTTCTAGTTCTACCAACTACTAGTTGTGGGCTTTAAGGCATTTATTTTGTATTTTTTGATATTCAATTTGTGTGTTGTTAATACTTACACATGAGATTGTTAAGAATCAAATGTGGTATCTGTGAAAATTTCTAACTAGCACAGAATCTGATACATAGATTCTAAATAAAGGCTTATTTTATTTTATTCTTCAAATGTTATTACCGTGTGCTTAACTCAATTTCTTTTTCGATTGCTTTTTCAAATATTTAACGTCTACATTTTAGAAGTTACCAAATTCCACCCTTATCTTTTATGCTTGTGCTTTTGATATTTTTCTCCTTCCTAGTTTTCCGTATCTGCTTTGTAACTTGCTCAAGTTACCGATGTATTTTTGAGGTATCAGGCTGTATTAGGTTATAGGACAAGAGGTGTCTCTATCTTGAGGGGGCTCTGAGTTTACATGGACTGCTGTGGCATCTAAAGTTCATATAAACTGCATTTATAATTCCATGTTCTCTTTTTTTTATGGCTATGAGCAGTTCATCTGAGACATGTTGTTTAGAAATTCAGACCTCACTCAGACTTTAGGTTGAAAATCTGAAACATCTCAGGTCCTTGAATGTCAAACTCATGCCGGTGCAGGAACAGTGCCCATGTTGTCACATTGGATGTATTTTGCATCCCCTTTTTAAAAAGTGAACTTAAAATAAAGGTAGACTAACTGAAAAAGTGCTGGTGGATGAGAGAATCTATAAGAAACCATTCAATGTTTATTTGAACTTATTATTTGAACTTATTTAACTTCTAAGCAGCTATGACAACCACCTGAAGGTTCCTCAAATGAACTTCCTCTCTTTGATTTCTGGCTGTGAGTCACTATCCAAGCAATAACTTTTCATGTTTGCTTCCTTTTACCTTGTCTTCTTGTTATTTCTGGGATTGGGTCTCTGAATCCTCCAAGGTTTGAATGGTAGCCAGATAGTATTTATTATTTTTGTAGCCTTGTAGGCATTTGGAAAATGTTTGGCTTAAAATTAGTTTCAATAAAATAGTTGGCTAGAGTTACAAATGAGCATTTTGGCTGGAATTTTGTTAAATACCAGTTTGAAGCTGAATTTTGGTAAAGCTGCCCTGAATACATCTATCCTTGTCAATGGATTTGTTTGTTTATTAAGTGCATACTTTCTGGATTTTTGTGGGAAGAGAAGGTCAGACAGAGGAGCATGAGGATTAGAAGTGATTACTAAAAGAGAAAGGGATTCGTGGAGAATAGTGTCTAGAGATAAGGCGTTTCGAGAAGGGAGTTTGAGTCATGCTGTGTATAAGAGGGTGTCCAGCCCAAGGCCAAAGCCGGAACTGCCATTCAGCTGAGCTTCCCATTGGCATGTTTTCCACATTCTGAATGGTGGAGACATTCTTGAAAAGGTAGTCACAATTAACAAAAAAGCATAAATGTTATTGGTACAAAGGGTGCTTCCCATTAAAAAGACTTTCTCATTCTCTAGCTCGAGCTTTAACAAGCTTTAAAACGAATCCAGCTCTACTTCCAGGGGCTACAGTAAATTTTCAGAAGCTGGGAGCTAAGCAGATGGATAAATAACATCTTCAAGGAAAGCCATTAGCAGGGTAGATCACGGTAATAACATGAGTGAGTGGAGAGAAATAAAGTAGTTGCGATTAGAACAGTCATTAGCGGTTACCCATGTATGACTGGGTTGCAACCATTCAGGCTTGGCTTATGCTAACCTTCTTTTCTCAAAAAAGAAATTTGAAGGTCCTTTCCTAGAGATCAGAGACTTAGCAATAATGTTAGTGATGAGCCATTGATTTGGCTTAATGGTGTTGTAGTAATGGATAATCAGCTTGGAACTACCTTCTTCGGTAGAGTACATACACAATAAAAGAAGGAAGGAAGTTTATCCTGGCAATTTTTAGGAGAGAATGTGTAGAATTCAGACCTCTGAAGAGCCTTGCAACAAAGAAACGTCAGTCTGAAAGTCTGTCATAGTTTTCTAAGAGGATATTTGTTTTGTTTTGGGAAGGAAAAAAAGATAATAAAGGCAACAAATATAAAACAGTGGAAGATGATTAAGTACTCTAAGCTAGGAGACCCTCAGTCTCAATAGCAGACTGTTGGGCAAGGTTGTGTAAGGGTAGACTTACCCAATGTCAGCTTCCTGGAGGCAGGGTTTGGGTTTGAGATTTCTTCTGTATTCTCACAGTGCCCGACTGGGATTCAGTGAGTTCTTTTTGAGGGGTTGAGCACCATGACACAATCAGGTAGGATTCACATTCTGCAAGAAGGTGGTTATTTTAGAAGCAAATGCATTCCACAGTTAATTTAACTGGCTAGTGATGCAGCAAAATGATACCACCCTACAAAAGCTAAGGTTTAAACAGGATCCCAATATCTATCTCGTAGCATGGCTAGAAGTCTACATAAGACTGTATATGTAAAATGCCTAACAATACCTGATATGGACCCACACTACTATTAATATATCAAATACTGCTATTTAATGATTATGGGGCTAGATTGAGTAGACACTATTTACCATGTGCCTAGACTTGTACTAAGTATTTTATGTATATTTTCTCATTTGATCTCTACAGTAACCCTATCAGAAAGGTTCTTAACAGAAGTCAAACTAAAAATGGGAGAATGTCCAATACCAATACCTTTCCTTGGAGTTGCAAAGCAAGATGGAACTCATTTTTTGGAAATATAAGCTCCAGAGGTAAAGTGAGAAAAGGAAAATGAGAGAGACCAATATTAGGAGGCATATCCATTTTTCTAAGAGCCCTTTTTGAAGAGAAACCCAAGAAAGCCATCTAGTCAGAACTTGTGAAAGGACATCTGGAGCTTTGTGGGGCAGTAGCAAGTGTTGTTAGAGAGAGCATTGTGAGGAAAAAATGAATGAGACATTTTCTGCATCATTTTGGGGATATTAAAAAGAAATTCACGGGGACCAGCAGTTAGCATAATGGCTATGTCGCTGGATTCCCATGTAGTCCACCGTGGTTCAAGTCCCGGACCTGGTGACTTAAACTCACGCCGGGTGCATGTGTGTGCGTGCCAAGATCCCAAGAGGAGAATGAAGGAGAAGGGATGGCGGCGTGGCCATCCCCCCTGGGGGGTGATTTCTCACTTTCTGTCTCTCTGTCTGTCTGGAGAGCGCACCCACCCTACAGAAAAAACCTCTCAAAAAAAAAAAAAAAAAGAAGAAGTTCAGGACCTAGAAGAGAAGATAGGGGCCCAGTTTAGGGAAGAAAGCTCTTGAAGGGAAAAGTCTAAGGAAAAATGTCTGAGGCATAAGGCTTGAGGTGCTAAAAACAATATCCTAGGATGGAGTTTGAAGAATTAAAGTTCCCTAGGAAAGAAATGAGATCTCTGGAGAAGATGAATAAATACTCAAGCTATTCTGATTGTGGGCTTGCATTGTTGGGGAAGAGATGTCAGTATTCTCCCTAAATACACATTTTAAAATTACTTTATTGAAGCAAATACACTTAGAGGAATATATACAAATCATAAGAATACAGTCTGATGAATTATCACAAAGTGAACACACCCATTTAACCACCACCCAGGTCAAGAAAGAATATTACCATCCTTAAAAATATTTAGTACTCATGGTTCTCACATGTCTCATTTCTTAGATGAATTTGTGAGTTTCTAATGTTGATATTTAAAGTCAAGTGTGGCCAATTAAGATGTTTTATGCAAAAACTGAGAAGAGAGAACTTGTTTTAAAAATGAGATGGGGGAAACTAAAAATCCTACAAGATATTGAGATCTGCATGAGGTATAATAAAAGCCTGAAATAAGGGATGGTTTTATGCACCTCCAAAATCTGTTAGGTTATTGAAAAACTGAGGTTGAATGAGAATTCTCCATTAAAAAAATGAATATGTTGCTTAAAGCCTTCAAGAACATAGAGCTTTTGGTACCGTTCCAAACATATCATATGCTCAGAAAATATTTGCCAATAATGATAATGATGATAAGTTACCTTTTTAACAAAATATAAGGTGATCCTATATATTATGGTCCCCCTAAAGCAATAACCTGTACAAAGAAATATAACTTACTTCTTCTGAAATCCTGGCTGTAGCCTCAGGAGAGAAAATATTCTATGTGAATTAGTGGTGATGTTTTACGCAACAATTGAAATGATTTGACCCTTCACCTCCGTTTTTTTTTTTTTTCCCCTCCAGTCAGATATAACTCTGGGTTTTGCAGAGACAGAAGGAAGGAAATAAGAGTCAAGGTGGTGAAAAACAGGGATATCAGAGGAGAAAACAAATACTAAGTTAAAGCTATTCAGGAAAGGTCTATTTATACTATGCTTTGCTTCAAGGAACCAATATTGCAACTTAGTATACTTAATAGCCACACCTTTGATTAGATCATATTTATTTCATGAGTTGTGAAATTCTATTTTGGTTGCAAATCACTTGTAAACTGAGGAAGGTTCTCTATGGCAGCCATGATGGGTGAAAATAAAAAGCAATTTGCCAAATGAGAAAATTACTTTTGACAGACTGTAACATCCTTACTGCATATTTTAATTGAAGACAGAGTTGATGGTGATATATAATTTTGACAAGGAGTAATGAATAGGGCCCATTTTCCTTCATGTGTTGATGAACACTACCACAAGCCTGGTTTTATAAACTCCTCAAATGATCCTTGCTGTGCCACGAATACATTAATGCTTATTTTCTCTTTATTTTTAGGTTACAGTTACGAAGGGATGAACTGTCTTATAAGTATATATGAATTTTATGGTTTATCATGTACTCACCAGTGGAAAGGTACAATTTCGGCATTTATCATTGGGGTAAAAGCAAACCCGGAGGAGGAGAATGTGTGTGAGCCTTTCCTTTCTGGTGTTCACCTTAGCCAGTAGATTATCATTTCCAATCGTTTTGTTTCTGTGTCAACCATTTGGTCTCTATGAAAACTTGAATAATTCTTCAAAGCACCTCTTGTAAGAATATAGGTAGTAAATATTTTAGAAATAAGTATGGTACAAGAAAACCAAGCTCTAGTTTCATGTTTACCATAATCATCTGTATGTTTTAGAACCACAAAACCATGGGGCTCTAAATTTGGTAGTGATTAAGATTTGAAGTCATATAGACCTTGTTCAAGGCCCTGGTGAATTTTTAAGAGCTTTATGGGGCCAGTAGGTGGCATGGTGGTTAAAGCCCTACACTCCCACATGGTCAGCTATAGTTTGAATCCTGGACCTGGCGGCTTGAAAATCATGCCGGGCACGTGTGTGTGCATGCCCAAAATCCCAGGAGGAGAATGGAGGACAAGGGCTTGTGGTGTGGCCATTTCCCACCCTAGGGGTGACAGTTAATTTCTCACTCTCCCTTTCATTATCTCTCTCTGTCTTACTCTGGTGAGTGAAAGCACCCTATGGCAATCCTTAAAAAAAAAAGAAGCTTTTATTTTCTAATCTGCAAAATGGGATCATTAACAGTCTGATTACATATATAGTGTTATAAGGACTAAACAGGACTGTGCATGTAAAATGCTAGTATACAGACAGTGCTCAATAAATAGTAAAGTTGGAGAAAGTGGTCTCTATTTTCCTTCCCAGATATAAAATGTTACAGTTTTGAGCATGATGGAGCATCTGGAGTGAAGGTCAAGATTGCATCCAGTTAGGAATTTGAGGTTCTTCAGAAGTGGCACATTGTAGCCAAGCTTTATTTTTGTATAGGCCTTAGGCATTGGTATATTTTAGTTAAACAGATTTGAAAATCCCGGCCCCCTTGAGAGGATGCAAGAGGAAACCTCTTACCCTGTCAGAAGAGTAAAGGTCATGTGGGCTCCTCTAGTACAGTCCTTTAAGAGAAGGTGTTTGCTTTGCCTTGGCATTGGTGTCCTTGATATCACCAAGGCTGGGGCAAAGGAGCATGGCTGGGCCTGTGAAGGAGTGCAATAGAAGACAGGCCAGTGTTTTCAGGAGGGGCCCATGAGGAGACAAGTCAACCCTCCTACCAACATCCTCTGTCTAGCAGTTTCCACAGATATGGATATAGTCTATGGTGGCAAGAAATAGCTATAGATGAGGCAATCCTCAACCTCTAATGGGAAGGAGTACCAAACTATTTTGTCTCAGATGTACAGTTGTGCATGCTCACAAATTTTCTTTCTTTCCTATTTATGACATTCTGAGATTCAGTTTCTTCATTCATAAAAGAAGACTGTGAGTAATCCCTTCTTCACTGGGTTTATAAGAAAATGAAATTAGGTAATGTGTATAGAGTGCTTCATGCAGTAGCAGGTATTAGCTGTTTCTATCAGATAGTTATATTTTCTCTGCTGTCTGAGAAGATGCTAAATGCCTAGTATTACTTTTTATTCTTTCTTCCAATGGAAACTCATGTCTTAAAAGATTTAGTATAGCAAATTGCATATATTGGTTAATAATTTTTTTCATTCATTATTATCAAAACCATTTAAGATGGTCAGTTATAGCTGCTGATCAGTAATTGCATTAATTTTGAACTGATTTAATTCTATAAAAGCAAAGAAACTTGATATTTAGAAAGCCTCATTATTCTCATCTAAGTATGTTGTTTGAAGTGTCTAAAACTTCTTGCTGATCTCCAGCACTATCTTTGCAGATTCTGGATATAATTGGGCTCTAACTTTCAATGAATAAGCCAAATCTTATTATTATAATCAGAGTGAGCTGACGTTTTGTGTGTGATCTAATTCAATTTTTGAATGTTAACAGTTTTTTTCTATCACATCATGGGCAATTGGTGTGGTCCAGGAATAATCAAAATGAATTAATTAAGAATGAAACTGAAGATGAATATTTAACATGCTACCAGAAGTTATTGATTAATAGGCATAAAATGGTTTTAAATACCATATTCTGATATTTAAGAATCAAATTATGTATTTGATTCATTGCTATTAAAGGTCAAGTTCAAGTATTAATTTTTTTTTACCTTTTTAGCCATGCAATTTTTATAGTAAAGCAAAAAGGAAAATAATTTTTAGACAATTATTTATTTACTTTGATTTATTATTATTATTTTTTAATTTGACCAGAAAGAGATAGACACAGAGAGAGAGAAAGCAAGCAAGCTGGTAGGTGCAGGACTCAAACTGGAGTGGCTCATGTGGGAGTCCAGTGCCCTAACCACACTGCTACCTATTGGTCCTGGTAAATAATTGTTTAATATACAGAAATTAGATTGTTTAAATCAAATTTTAGCATTAAGAGGGGAAATTATAAAGGATGTTGAAAAGATCCAATATATATGAATTTATCTCTTAGTCTGACAAGGTATGTCATATAGAAAACAGGTCTTGAGGGGGCCAGCAGGTGGCATAGTGGTTGGGGCACTGCACTCTCTCATGGCTGACTAAAGGTTCGAGTTGTGGACCCAGCTGCTTGAAACTCATGCTGGGCATGTGTGCATGTGTGCCCAAAATCCCAGGAGGAGAAGGGATTGCGGCGTGGCCATCCCCCCGGGGGGTGATTTCTCGCTTTCTATCTCTCTGTCTTTCTGTGTCTTCTGTGAGTGCATGCATACTATAGCAAAATTCTCTCTCTAAAAAAAGAGAAAAGAATGAAAAAGAAAAAAATAAAGAGAATATTTGAATCTTTCAAATATTATTAGGCCAGGCTAAAATAATTTCATTGTGAGAGCATTTTCCTTCTCTGTGTGCAGTCTAAGTGCATATTTTGTGCTCTTAGGGATAACTTTCCAAAGCTGTCTGAAGAATGTAGCAATAAAATCTAATAAGAATTATGGCTCATGACTTGAATGATGTCAGTACTCTTTTAATCCTCCCAAACATGAAAACGCTTTCTCCTCCTAAATAAGATTTAGTAACTCTTTATTTCTAAGAAAACAAGTAAAGCTCTGCAATTCCATTGGCAAAGTGAGAGTTAAGGGAAGATGTTTCTTCCCATTATTGATGCTTATGCTTTAGAAAATTGCATTCTAGACAATATTTTTTTGAATACCTATTATATGCTTTGCTTTTTCATGTGTTAACATCAGAAGATCTTTGAGTTCAGTGTTCTAGTTATAATCTGTTTTTAATTTTTTAAATTAATTGATTTTTTTAAACCAGGGACTCTCAAACTTGAGCATAAATCAAGATTACCTGGAGAACTTGTTAAAACACAGTTTGTTGGGCCCATTCTGAGTTTCAGAAGGCCTGGAGTAAGGTGCAAGAATTTTCATTTTTAACAGGTTCCCAGCTGATGCTGGTGATGTGTCTAGGGATCACACTTTGATAACAATTGCTTTAAGCCATGTTACTAACAACCTTCTTATTTATTTTACAATTTAATTTGGTGGGATTCAACCATCTTGAGACTTTAGTCCCTTGGGTTTAGAAGGAGCCAAAATTCAGTAAATTAGCAATAGCTTGGCTATTTGGTCACACCAGGTTTATTCCAAATCAAAGAACTGCATAAGAAAAGCATAGCTGATAAAACGGATCTCTACGGGCAAGTGTGTGATTGCTTCAGTGACATCCCATTTGCCTGCAGAGATTTTCCAGTCTGCCACTTGGACGTATTTGAGATGGAGGAAAGCTGTCTTCATCATTCTACAGTCATCTTTCCAATCCTGATAGATTTTAAAAGTAAATTTATTTAATTTTAAAATTGGATAGGAAGTTGGCATTATCACTGAGATTCAGATAAGTAATTAAATGAGAATGGATATGCTTTAATTCTCCCACATATTCTTGGTGGAGAATGAAGGGAAAGGAGGAAAGTGAAGCTTCTCCAAACCACAACCAATCTCATGTGTAGCAGTGTTTTAGACACACTGAAATGAAAGCCTCATGGTCAATTCAGGTAAAAATCATTTTGCATTTTATTCAATTTCATCTAAATCTTAGAATTTGCAGTTGGGCTTCTCAGTGTCTTTCTTAATTTACAATTAGGCCTAAATAATCCCATGGGAGATGAGCAGAACAAGAAGGTGTGCTTCTTGCTTTTATTTTCCACATCTGTCTTCCACCGCATTATTTCTGTCTTATGAGAAATAATAATACTGCTGCTAATTATTTAAAGTGCTAAAGTGAAGTATAATGTGCAATATTTATTTTAGAAACTCAGTCATCTAATTTTTTTTTTTGGAGAGGTTTTTTCTTATTGGGTGCATGCGCTCGCCAGAAAGACAGAGAGAGACAGAGAGACAGAAAGCAAGAAATCACCCTCCAGAGGGGATGGCCATGCCACAATCCCTTCTCCTCCATTCTCCTCTCGGGATCTTGGGCACGCATGCACACACGCCCAGCGTGAGTTTAAGCCATTGGGTCCGGGACTCGAACCGCGGTCGACTACATGAGAGTCCAGCGACATAGCCAATACGCTAACTGCTGGTCCCCTAATTTTAAAATATTATGAGAGCAGTGATTCTATAATGTTGCTTTTTTTGTTCATGGGAATGTTTTCCCTCAAAATATTAGCTGTATATTTATTTCAACATTTTACTATCACAGGGACTTTGTGTATTTTGTCCCTTGCTGTCCCTCATCACAGAGGATAATTTCTGGGCTATAATATGTCCTCGATAAACACATAAACATTTTCACTAAATGGCTATTACTTAGGACTTTTGTTTCATTTCATTTCATTTCCTTTTTTTTATTTTTGCAAATGCTTTGTTACCATTAGAAAGGTAACATATGCAGAGTCTTCAAAAGGTTTATGGAAAGTGCACACTATGAAAAAAATAATTTATGAATTTCAAAATATTTTTGTAGCTAAATAAATTTGTACTTGAATTCCTTTTTTCCACGAACTTTTTGAAGTCCTCTTGTCTATACATCCAGTCAGATATTTCACTGATACCAGAATGAACATATTTAATTTCAGACAAGATACAATCAGAGAACATTTAAACATGTGAAGTCTATCTTGGTAATAAAAAATAGTCTTATGATAAAATATCTTAGAATAAAACTTTTTTGTAATGCTTGGTGTAGGGGTGGAATTAATAATTTCTGTATAGTCTGACACTTACATTACACCTTCAGGCATGTAGTTGTATTTCAGATGAAGAGTTTTAAATCCTGGGTTATACCCAAGTTTATATAATAATGAATCACAAAATTAGGTTTGATTATGTTTACACTACAAATGCAGTGTCTTGATTATCTGCTAACCTGCCGTAAATATACATTCTTGGGCCTCAAGATGACTTAAAATCATTCTCTCAATTGCATTCTGACTTTTCTAAATAAACCATAAATACAAACTTAAACTTAAATCGCTCTTAAGTGTGTAGAAGATATAACAGGTGGCCCTGATCTGATATGAGTGGAACTAAAATAATGTGTTGAAATAATTGCAGCACAGGGAGAGAGAAAACATCTGGGCTTCAAGGGAGACCATTTCCATCCTTTTTGCAATTTTTTAAAATAGAACTCCTTCTGAGTTATGTAGAAAGAAAAGGCTTGTGTTAGGAACACCATGATCCTGTCTTTTTATCTAAATTCCCGAGGATGGATCTAGTATACCTTGGTTATGCAGTCATTCATTTTCTCTTCTTAAATCATGTTTTTATGTATCTTTGTAGTGTGTAGTTAATAGTCTCCTTACCCTCTTGAAGGAAAGTTGAATTTGTGAATGATAGGATCATAGTTGCAATGTCCCTGATTGTTGATCTTTGTATCCTGTGCTTTCAGGAAACATATGATGGAACAGAGCTTTGGAACAGCATTATTTTAGTTCCCTCTGTGACTCGGCTCTTTAGATAGCCGATCAATAATATAGGGCTCCTGTTGGTTCAAGCACTTACATAGAGAAAGATCACTCTATAAAGACAAGTATTTTGATATATAAGCATCTTCTTCCATTAATAGATTCATCCAGATGAATTTATAAGACTATTCTCTGCAGAGATTAGAGAGCTAAACAAATGAAATAGTATAGTTACATTTTGAAAGAGCAGTAGGCAAGATGCACCCAGTGATTCTCAGTCCTGACTACACATGAGAAACATTTTAGATTATGTAACAGATTTTCAAGACCTCCCGAACTCCAATTTCCAAGATGTGGATTTCAGAAGTGACATTTAAAAAATAATAATCAAAATATTTATTTTTTAGAGCAGTTTTAGGTTCACAGAGAAATGCAGAAAGTAGAGAGTTTCCCATATTTCGTCCCCACCTCTGTATTACCTTCCACACTCTTAACATCCTCTACCATAGTGGTATATATGTTACAATCAGTGATACATTGTTATCATCACAGTCCCCAGTTTTATTAGAGTTCATTTCTGGTATTCTATAGGTTTTGACAAATGTATAATGACATTTATCCACCATTTTAGTATCATACAGAATAATTTTCCTGCCCTAAAAGTCCCTTGTGCTCCATCTACTCAACTCCTCTTCCCTTTTAATTCCTGGTAACCACTGATGTTACTGTCTCCATTGTTTTGCCTTTTCCTGAATGTCAGATAGTATGGTATACACCATACAGCATACAGCCTTTACAGACAGACTTCTTTCACTTATTGCATACATTTAAATTTCCTTCATGTCTTTTCATGGCTTGATAACCTCATTTCTTTCTAGTCCTGAATGATATTCCATTGTCTGGAAGTACCATAGTTTATTTATCAATTCACCTACTAAAAGATAACTTGGTTGCTTCCACTTTTTGGTAATTATGACTAAAGCTGTCATAAGTATTTGTGTACAGATTTTTTGTAGATATGTTACTCCTTTGGGTAAATACCAAGGGGCATGATTGCTAGGTTGTATGGTAAAAGTATATTTAGTTTTGTAAGAAATGGCCAAATTGTCTTCAAAGGTGGCTATACCATTTTGCATTCCTACCAACAATGAATGAAAGTTCCTGCTGCTCCCCATCCTCACTAACACTTGTTGTTGTCTATTCTGGGTTTGGGCTATTCTAATAGGTGTATAAAGGTATTTCATTGTTGTTTTAATTTTCCATTTCCTAATGACATATATTGAACATCTTTCATATGCTACTTACCATATCTTCTTTGATGAGGTGTCTAAGTCTTTTTTCATTTTTTAATTGGGTTCATTTTCTTATTGTTGAATTGTATGAGTTCTTTGTATATTTTAGAAATTAGTCCTTTACAAGATGTGTCTTTTGGAAATATTTTCTCCCAGGGTGTGGTGGCTTAACTATATCTTGACATCATCCTTTTCAGAGGAAATAAGTTTTTCATTTAAATTTTAATGATGTACAGTTTATCAATTATTTTGTTCATGGATTGTGCCTTTGATGTTGTATCTAAGCAGTCATTGACACATCCAAGGTTGTCTAGATGTTTTCCTATGTTATCTTCTAGGAGTTTTATAGTTTTCAGTTTTACATTTAGGTCTATGAGCCATTTTTAGTTAATTTTTGTAATGGGCAAAAGATCATGTGTAGATCTTCTAGATTTTTTTTAATCTCTTTTGTTTAATGCAGATATATCCAGTTGTCCCAGTATAAATCTTTGCTTCATTATTTTGCCTTTTCTCCTTTGTCAGTTATCAGTTGACTATATTTATGTGGTCCAGTATGCAGGCTTTCTACTCTGTTTCATTGATCTACTTGTCTATTCTTTCACCTATGCCATATTATCTTGATTATTGTAGCTATACAGTTAGTCTTGAGTTTTGGTAGCAGCAGAGTCTAATTATGTTCTTCAACATGGAGTTGGTATTCTGGATCTTTTGCCTTTATATAAAACTTTAGAATCAGTTTGCCAATATCCATAAAAATAACCTCCTAGTATATTCATTGGGACTATATTGCATCTATAAATCAAATTGGGAAGAACTGACATTTTGACAATATTTACTCCTTATGTCCAGAACATGGAATGTCATGCCATTTAGTTTGTTCTCCCTTGATAATGTTCATCAGAATTGTGTAGTGTTTAAATATAGGTCTTGCATATCTTTTGTCAGATTTATACTCAAGTATTTCTTTTTTGAGGGTGTAAATGGTAATGTGTTTTGTTTTGTTTTTAAAAATCTTTGTCATAGGGTGTATTTGCTTGTCAGAGATATAGAGAGAGGAAAAGTGAAAAATCATCCCTGTGGGGATAGTCATATTTTAATCCCTTCTTCTCCATTCTTCTCTCTGGATCTTAGGCATGCATGCACATATGACCAGCTGAGTTCAAGCTGCAGATCAGGAACTCAAAGTGCGAAGCTGGCCATGTGGGATTCAGTACCTTAACCTCCATGGTGCCCACTGGCTCCTGGTAATGTGTTTTTAGTGTCAGATCCCACTGTTCATTGCTGGTATATACGAAAGTGACTGACTTTTATGTATTAACTTTATATACTCCAACCTTACCATAATAAGTTACTAGTTCCAGGAGCTTTTTTGTTGCTGTCAATTCTTTGGGCTTTCTATGTAGATGAGCATGTTGTCTGCAAGCAGACAGTTTAATTTCTTCCTTCCCAATTTGTATACTATTTTCTTTTCTTGTTTTATTGTATTAGCTAGGACTTGCAGTATGGTGTTGAAAAACAGTGGTGAGAGGGGACATATTTGTTGTATTCTTTATTTTAGTGGGAAAGCTTTGTGTTTCTCACAGTTAAGTGTGGTGTTAGTGCAGGTTTTTTGGGTTTTTTTTTGGTAGATGTTCTTTACAAAGTTTAGGAACTCTTCCTCCATTCCTAGTTTGTTAAGCTTTATTTTTTTTAATTAAAATTTTTTGAGAGGTTTTTGCTTTGGGTACATGTGCTCATCAGAAACACAGAGAGAGACAGAGAGACAGAAAGTGAGAAATCACCCCCCAGGGGTATGGTCACGCCGCAATCCCTTCTCCTCCATTCTCCTCTCAGGATCTTGGGCATGCACACACATGCACCCAGCATGAGTTTAAGCCACTGGGTCTGGGACTTGAACCACGGTTGGCTACATGGGAGTCCAACGACTTAGCCATTACACTATCTGCTAGTCCCAGTTTGTTGAGTTTTATTTTACCATAGTGTTTGTTTATATGGGTGGTGGATTTTGTCAACTGCATTTTCTACATCTATTAATATAATCACTTGATTTATCTTCTTTAGCTTGTTGATGTGACAGTTACCGTAATTGATTTTCAAATATTGAACCAGCCTTGCATATCTGGAATAAATCCAAGTTGGTTATGGTGTACAATTCTTTTTACACATTGTTGAATTTGATCTGCTAATATTTTGTTGAAGACTTCTGCTTCTCTGTTTATGAGAGGCATTGGTCTGTATTTTCCTTTCATATAATGCTTCTTGCTGGTTTTGGGTAATGAGTTAGGGTGTATTCCTTCATTTGTCTTCTCTGTAAGAGATTGTAGAAAATTGATATAATTTCTTCCTTAAGTGACAGAATTTACCAGTAAATCCATCTGGGTGGAAATTGTGCTTTTCATTTTAAAAGCTTATTAATTATCTATCTAACTTCATTAATAGATATAGGCCATTTGAATTGTCTGTTCTTTTGTGTAAGTCAAGGCAGATTGTGTATTTCAAGGAAATCTAGTTTAAATCTGGTTTATCTGGGGGACCAGCAGAAGGGGGAATAGTTATGTCGCTGGACTCCCACATTGTTGACTGCAGTTTGAGTCCCAGACCCAGTGCTTATAATTCATGCCAAAATGTGTGCCCAAAATCCCTAGAGGAGAATAGAGGAGAAGAGATTGCAACGTGCCCTTCCCCTGGGGAATGATTTCTTGATTTCTGTCTCTCTAGTGAGCACACATGCCTTATAGCAAAAAAATGTCTAAAAAAACAATAGCCCCTGAAAACAAACTGGTTCATCTGATCTAGGTTATCAAATTTGTGAACAAGGAATTATAATTTATAATTTATAATTTTATAAATTTATAATTTTCATTTATAATCTATGGTATCTATAATGATGTCCCCTCTTTCATTTCTGATATTGCAATAGTATTTACCTTTTAGAAAGTAATCTTTTTTTTTTTCTTAGTTAGCCTGGTTAGAGATTTATCTATTTTATTAGCATTTTTAAAGAACCAGCTTTTGTTGAATTTCTCTCTTTCTCTCTATCGTTAGAGGATGCATGTGATCACTAGAGAAAGAACTCCCCTCCCTTTGGGGCATGGTCATGCCACAATCCCATCTCCTCTGTTTCTCTATTCTGCTGGCGTTTGGAGCACTTATACATATACACCCAGCATGTTTCTCGGACCACAGGGACCAGTATTCAAACAGTGGTTGAACGTCGAACACCTGGCTCCCTTAATCATTAGGCCATGAAACCAGCCTTGAATTTCTCTATTGATTTTCTGTTTTAAATTTTATTGTATTTTGCTCTAATTTTAATTATTTTTCTTCTGCTTACTTTGAATTTGTTTTTTTTTCTAGCTTCCTAAGATGAAAATTACATTTATTATTTTCGATCTTTTCTAATACATCATTCAGCGCTATAAATTTTGCTTTATGCACTGTGAATTTTACTGCATCTCATAAAGTTTGATGAATTTTGTTTTTATTTTTGTTGTTAGAAATATTTTTAATTTCCCTTGATATCTATCCTTTGAATAATGTTAGTTAGAAGTGTGTTTAATCTCCAAAACTTTTGATATTTCCTAGCTAGCTTCCTGTTATTGACTATTAGTTTGATTCGTTGTGACCTAAAAACATACAATGTATGATCTCTACCTTTTAACGTATTTTAAGTTATATTTTCTGATCCTGGAAAGTAGTTTATCATGGCGACTGTTACTGGATGAAGTAAAATGTGTAATGCTGATTATAAAGTTGATTAATGACTGAGTTCAACTCCGTCCTTTTTGATGAACACAGTTTGTGTGTTGGATCTGTCCACTTCTGATAGAGAAGTATTAAAGTCTCCAACTATAATAACGGATTAATCTCTTTCACCTTGCAGATCTATCAGTTTTTGCCTCACTCATTTTGGCCCTCTGTTATTAGGTACATACATGTTAAGAATTGTTATGTCTTTCTGGAGGATTTATCCTTTTCTCATTCTATATAATGTTTGACCTTATCCCTGATCACTTTACTCATTCTGAGATCTTCTGTTTAAAATTAATTTAGTTACTCCTGTTTTCTTTTGATTAGTGTTAGTGTGATATATCTTCTGTTATCCCTTTACTTTTAATCTATGTGCGTTTTTATACTTAAAGTGGGTTTCTTATAGACAGCATATAATTGGCTCTTGTTCTTTGATACACTCTGACAGTATCTGTCATTTAATTGGTGTTTATAGACCGTTGATGGTAGATGTGATTATTATTATGATTAGAATAATATCAACTTAATTGTTACTGTTTTCTATTTTTTACCCTTGTGTATCATTCCTATTTTTGTATTCTATACTTTTTCTATCTTTTGAGTTTTAAACTGAGCATTTTGTATGATTCTACTTTTCTCACTTTCCTTGTATATCGATTATACTTTTAAAAAATTTTTAGTAGTTGCCCTAGAGTTTGCAATATACATTAACAAGTAATTCAGCTGCACTTAACAGTATACTGCTGCTTAATGGGTAGTAACTACTTTCTAATAACAAAAATATTCCTAATTCTTCCATTCTGTCCCTTTTATCCTTACTGTCATTCATTTCATTTATATATAAGCATGTATATATTGTTGCATTTATGTGTGTCTATAACACATAAGCATACTTAAATACAGTTTTTAAACAAACTGTTATGTGTTAAATCAATTAAGATAATAAAAATACCAGTTTTAAACTTATTCATTCTCTAATGATTTTCCTGTCTTTACGTCAATCCAAGTTTTTGACCTATGTAATTTTCCTTTCTGAAGAACTTTTTTTTTTGAGAGGTTTTTGCTATAGAGTGCGTGCGCTCGCCAGAAAGACAGAGAGAGACAGAGAGACAGAAAGCGAGAAATCACCCCCAAAGTGGGATGGCCACGCAGCAATCCCTTCTCCTCCATTCTCCTCCTGGGGTCTTGGGCATGCACACACATGCGCCCAGCGTGAGTTTAAGCCACCAGGTCTCGAACTGCGGTCCACTACATGGGAGTTCAGCAACATAGTTATTACGCAACTGCTGGTCCCTCTGAAGAAATTTTAATGTTTGCAAGTCAGGTCTACTGGCGCCATATTTCTCAATTTTTATTTGTTTGAGAAAGTCTTTATTTCTTCTTTACTTTTGAATGATAAGTTCACAGGGTACAGAATTCTAAAATGGTGTTTTTCTCTCAGCAATTTAAGTATCTTCCAACATTCTCTTCTTACTTGCATGGTTTCTGAGGACCAGTTAGATGCAATTTTCATCTTTGACCCTCAATAGGTTACATATAGGGGGTCCCTCTATAATCAATCCCCCTGTAGCTTTTAACTCTCAAACTCGTTGGTGCTGATTCTCCAGTAATTGTAGTTCTGGTTTTCCTTCCCTACCACTGGTTCCCAAAGAAGTTTGTGTTCCTGGGTTTCTTCTCTGGTAAGTGGTGGTTTTCTGGATCTGCCTGTCTGTTTTTCCAATTGCAGGAGCAGCAGTTTGCCCTGTGACCTCACTCCTTTGATCTAAGAAGAGTCATTCATTTTTCAGTTTATACAGCTTTGTACTTGTTAGGACATTATGGTGACTTCTAAGTTCGTAACTGGACCTGAAACTAGAAGTCTAGGTGTTTTTATTTTTTAAGATGACTGATGACTGGGTAGGTGTAGAGCTGTTTTTTAAACTTGTAAAAGCAAAAGAAATTTATGAATTTATACGTTTATTATCAAAATATAAAATCAACAGAAGTGGGGCTGTCTACTTGAAATATGCATGTAGGTGAGGGAGGAGCCAGGGTTTTGTCCTCTTGGTCCTTTCGCTTATGGTGGCCTACACAGTCCCTGCAGAGCCTCTCCTTTCCCAGGGGCACCATCTCTAGCATGGGGAACTGCCCAGCCTTCCGTAGGTCTTGGAAGGTAAGGTATGAAAGCCCTTGGAGTGTGTACATGTGTGTGGCTAAGTGCCCAATCACAGAGAGGAGGAACAGCACTCAAAGAGGTGGAGACTTAAGATATTTGCCCTACAATAGCCCTTGAAAAGGGAAGGGGCAGGAGGGTGATGTGGTTGGAATTAAAGTTAGAAATCTGTTTGCTGTGCAGAGACCATTTTGCAACTTGTCTCCTTTAAATGAGCCTACTCGTGCAGGGTGTTATTTAGTTAACCCAGCCTGAGGGGATGTTTTAAAGGTGGAGGATTGCCCTGGTGATGAACAAATATGAGAAATAAACTTCCAGTGGGGCTGGGTTGCCTGCTGACTGTGATTTCCTGATGATCTATAACAATGGTTATTCACTAACAGCTGGCGCATGTCTCCCTCAGACAAAGCCACTGGGAAGCACAGGCGCTCTGATTGGTGAACCAGAACCGTTTCCCTGGTAACAGTTAACTAGCACGTGTTTTATTGTTTCCAACTGCTTTTCCTGGGGTATTTGCAGGTGGTGGGAGATGCTTTCTTAAAGAGAGGTCATAACCTCATGAACTTTCAGATGTTGCAACAAATTGGGGAACAAAACATTTTTTTTCCTCTTTCAAATATATTAAGTAAATCTTATTACATAGTATTTTCAAGACAGATGCAGCCCAACAGTTTTTTCTTTTTTGCATTATTTCCAGATGTTATCAATTTTAAAGAAAGAATTCCCTTTTATGAGCAAAGTCTATAGGAAGGTAATAGTAGTGATGTGTGCAGTTGCAGAATGTTATTTCAGCTTTTGGAGGTATGTTCTGGTTCTACATTTTGCTATAAAATGTGAGATCAAGCCATAAAGTGCGAGTGTATTTTTCATTGGCCTTTCAATGGTTTATATTTTTTGCCTCTTCATTAATTACCTCAATGTTTTCGCCATTGCTGGTAGCTTTATTTTCTCATTTTTAATGCACCAGAAAGTTTATGGTGTTGTTATTAAGTATAAGACTAAATAAGACTTGATTATATTCGAATTTGTTTCTATATTTATTTGACATGTTTTTGAAAGGATTGGTTAATTTTCAGATGGATAGCTCCCTCTTCTGTCTGGTTTGCAGAATTTGCATCTTCTGAAAGCACAGATGGAAGATGTTATCCCAGAATGCTCTATCTTGGTTGAAGGCTGAATATGTTACTATCCATAGACTAGCAAATTCATGAATTGAATTATGGAGAGTGCTTCCATTGCAATAATTTGGTTTAAAATAAAATCGTCTATGCTACTGTAAATGCTGGCTAAAGGAAAATGGAAACATTCTTATAAGTTAATATTGAACTTGATTTATAGACATCCCTGAAAATAAATGCAGACCTAATCAATCACTTGTCTGAACTCTATTTGAAACACCCGGACTTTTGGTCAGAAAAGCATTTGTCACTTGATTCGTACAGCATTCCAACAATATTCTTCTCTTAAGCCTTATTTGCAAGGCCTTTTCTGGTAAGGGTTATTGGGTTTGCAAACATGCACCTACTAATAAATTTAATCGGCTGTATTCAAATGCTCTTCCCCAAGAAGCTAGAATTTTTTTTTAAAAAGTTATTCATTTACTGAAAGAGAGAGAGGGAGAGAATTAGAGGGAAAAACAGAGACAGGCAACCCTGATAGAGTCTTCAGACTGTGATCCTCCCCTGAGCTGTGCAGCTAGCTAGAATTGCGGGAGTGCCCACCTGGTGTGTTCAGGTGGATTTGGATCAGGAACCTAGAACCTTCCCATTTTGTCTTCTAGTATTGTGCAGGGCACCCCTACTGCCTGTACCACCATGACTAGGCCATGGAGCTCAGAATTTTTAAAAGGCTTTTTAAAAAGTTTTTTTTTTAAAATATTTTTCCTTTGTTTCCTTAGATTGAATTTAATCATTGCAGCAAATATTTGGTTATAATATGAAGATGACCACAAAAAGATCTATAACCTAAGCTCATAAAACCATAAAACCAAAAGAGTTAGTGAAACTGTTTATAAGGATACTTATATACAGATTGCATTTCTAGAGACATAATGAAGTGATAAAAATTTCTTTTTTTTGGAGAGGTTTTTGCTATAGGACGCATGTGTTTGTCAGAAAGACAGAGAGAGACAGAGAGACAGAAAGTGAGAAACCACCCCTGCAATCCCTTCTCCTCCATTCTCCTCTAGGGATCTTGAGCATGCATGCACACACGCCAGTGTGAATTTAAGCCACCGGGTCCAGGACTTGAACTGAAGTCGACTATATGGGAGTCCAACGACATAGCCATTACGCCAACTGCTGGTCCTATGAAGTGATAAATTTTGACTGTGAAGAAGGAAATATGGATTAACTCAGACTCATCAGACTCATCCTTCTCATTTTCCTCAATAGCAGAATGGTAGAGGTTATATAAACCTAATTATGTGAATATACATTAAATGAGTACTGTTCACAACTCTCTACTCTGCTTTTGTTGGAGTAGGCACATCACAACTGTGAAAGAGAAACCACGTTCTAACTCACACATTCCTGTTGGTGCTGTCATTATATTCTCTTTTCAGTTTCATTGGAGTGGCACAAACAACATCTTTCTATAAAGAAATAGCTTGAATATAATGGAATGAGGATCAGAGAACTATTCATTGTCAAAATTTGGACATTTAAGCAAACATTTTAAAATTTAAAATTACCTTATCCTCAAGTAGGTAAAATAAGCCATAAAGTGTTAGATAACATATCTCATGGAGAATGAGAACTTGTTGGAAACACAGACTGTAGCATAATTTGGCCTCTTCTTTCACAGATGAAACATTGAGCCCAGAGGTAGCTGACTCGCTTGGTGTTCTGCAGCTAGCTGGTGACAACTCGTTTCTTTGGATCCTCTGATTTCAGTATTCTTTTGCCTAGGAAACATTCCGTGCAGCAGTTGAGGGGCTGTAGATGCACAAACAACGGCACCCGTGTTCCAGACTCGAACCCCAGCGATGTGCTAGCTGAGTGACTTCGGACTAGTTAACCAACCTCTCTGTGCTTTAGTTTTCACTTCTAGCTCAGAGTGATGCGTGGAGCACAGTGTAAGCACTCAATAGATGTTAACTTTTAATTGTTGAGCTTTTTCTCCTTTATCTAGTGTGCATTTTGGTCTTAATTTACTCAGGATCTTGCCGTTATTACATTCTAAAACAGTTGAAGGTTGTACACCTGTTCTTGCAGCAGCTATGCACAACAGCCAAAAGGGGGAAGCAACCCATGTTCATTGACAGATGAATCAGTAAGCAGAACGTGGTATATGCATGCGGTGAATATCATTCATCCTTAGAAGCCAAGAAAATTCTGACACATACTATGCTGTGCATAAATCTTGAGGACATTATACTCAGTGAAATAAACCAAAATTCCAGACAAATAGTGTATGATTCCACTTATATCAAATAGCTTAAGTAGTCAAATTTTTAGAGACAGAAAAGTAGAATGGTAGTTGTCAGGGGCAGGAGGGTGGGGAAGAGTTGTTTAAGGAGACAGAGTTTCAGTTTTGCAAGATGAAAGAGTTCTAAAGATTAGTTGCACAATGAAAATATACTGAAAATGTCTAAACCTTACACTTAAAAATGCTTTTCAATGGTCAGTTTTATGTTGTATATCTTTTACTGTAGTTAACAATGGCAACAACAAGCAAACTGAAAGGCCTAGTGCAGCAAGAGCATATTAGTCATATTAATTAACCTTGGACATTTTGACTTCTTGGTCTCAGAGATCTGGGCCAGTGCTGCGGGTGAGAACCGAAAAGTTTTGGCGGGTGATTAAGTATGTGATCCCAGTGCTCAAACATCATTATCTGTTTTAGTTCTGTTTCCTTCCTCCAGAATTGCTGACTTCCTGCACTGGGTGGACTTAATTTCCAGGGCCTTACAGTTTATGGACTTGGATGAAATTACAGAAGCACACTTTCCCCACAGTCACATGAAGAAAACTCTCAGAGACTCTTTTAAAAATGCAAACACGTGAAAAGCAAATTTGATTCAATAAGTTTACCACTAACAAAACCTCTTTGCAGAGGTAAGGGGGTTATATACACTGTTAGAAAGAAACTTAGAAACTGCCCTATTGAACAAAGCAAGCAAAGGGACAGAGAGAGAAAAAGAAAACTGTATTTTGGTTTAGACCCCTCCCTTTTTTTTCAGATTTTTTAGATGACAGTCATGATCTGTAGAAATGACTAAGAGCATCATACACTTCTACAACTAAAACCAAGCACAACTAGAGAAGGGCTTATAATAAACTGGCATTTATTAATTTCTTTTAATAGTTTGATACAAAAGCTTTATCCCTTTTATTTAAATCCAGGAATTCCTATTATCATCTATTCAATATTCTTTCTATTTCAATTCAATAACATTTACCAAATATCTACTATGTAGTGAAGGCTGTGTGCCTCAGAGGAAACCAGTGGGTTAGGGCTTTAAAAACAAAGTTTTAAAAGGAGGTAAATAATTGAAAGCTTTTAAAATTTTTTACTTAATGCTTAAGTAATTAAGCACATTGAGACTCATAACAAATATTTGTGCTTCTAAATAACATTCCTTTTATGATCATGAGGTTTATATAAACTATTTGTAAAGAAAAATTCTTGAACAATATTGTAGGGAAATTTTGTCTTTTCACACATGCTAGTAGAGAATAATCACTATGCTAGTGGGATGTTTGCTCAAGCCAGCATTCAAAAGAGACAGAAGAGGTCCTTCTGTTTTCAGATTCTCGAAAATAGCAACTAAAATGCTTAGTAACAGGGCAGGAGTTAAGTCTGTCATTTTCAAAATGCCCCATTTTAATTCTACTTTGTCCTTTTGAAAAAGCAATCAGGAATTTTGCTTAAAATCATACACGCATAAATTAAACATTGATATATAATTACTAACTTTTTCAGGGTCACCACCTCAGTCCTAATTTAGGAATTGTCTTAATAAAAATTATGGTTTATGAAGCCACCAACAGGCATTTTATTGGAATCCTAGGTAGTCAATAACAATCTTGAAATCACAAAATATGTATATATAAGAAAACTTCAGACTTACCAAGTTGTAACAGTGCACGACAAAAGGCACAGTTTGCTGACATGATGCAGTTTCCTGTTTTCCAGCATCAGGTACTTTCTCTGATCATCTGAAGGCTTTAGGCATAGGTGGCAAAGAGAGGAGGGGAGAGCTTTAAATATTCAGAGCTACAAAAGGTGAGAAATAGGCCCTGACTAACACATCTCAACACACTGATGTATTTCATAATAGAAATATTTTCCTTTTCATTCTCAGTATTTTTAGTTGAATAAGTACCCACCACCCCAGGATTCTTAATAAAAACGTTTTACCCTTTGAGAGATAAATATTGTTAAGTTCATTTTGAAAGGTTCACATTTAGCTTTTGGCCAAAAGTGAAGCTTTGGTGGCTTTTGAATCCTTTTCAAGTCATGAACCCTTAGAGAGAAACTGAAGAGAAAGAGATCAGATTGCGGCCTACCTCTTTCAGCCCTTGAGAATTCCCTTTCCAAGTAGTTTCTTAAATAGGGAGGCTGCATCAGAACCCCCACTTCTTCTCCTTAGAAGTTATTAAATCAGCAGAAAGACCGACAATAATGGCACATGAAATCTAAGTTTTGTATAGGAAACAGACAGTCTACACTTTGTTATTCACTTGATGGACAGAGCCATTTTGACAGCCCTAACCTTGGAAACCACAGGTCCTGCTGAGCTCAGCAGGAGTCAAACGCTGACTACCATCTGTCAAAGCTTTATTCCCTGTCCTCATCCACGCCTTTACTATAAGATGCTAACAAGAGCACTGAATGAAAGTCGCTAACTACAGTTAAAGTTGTGTGCCTTAGAACACTAATGTCAGGGTAAGAAATTCACCCCCAGAATCTACCACATTTGAATGAACTGAATTGAGTATTCTAAGTGCTTTCTTAGCGAAGAAAGGAGGTGTAGATCCAGGAACTCCATAATCACATTACAAACATCGAATATTCCAAAATAAGGAAATTGCACATCATTCTTGTATGGTTTTAAATCTTTGGCTAAAATGATGAATGGTTTGGAAAGCTTTTAACTCTAAGGATTTTTTTTTTCTTAAGATAGTTTGGTTACACTATCCAAAAATAACAAATTCACTTCTTTCCAAAAATAAAAAAAAAGGAGAGAGATTTTGAGGAGTTAAACTCTTCCTTTATAAAATAAATCTATTTCGGAACACCAACTCTCTCTCCCTCTCTGTGGCAAAATCAACTTAAAAAAATGAATAGGCCTAATCATATTAAAGTCAATTAAATCTAGTGTGATTTAGTTCATGCTGCTCTGTGTAAAAGTGTATCAGTTGAAAACATGAAGGAGCTAGAGAGAGCATTGCTTTCTATTAAGTGCCACCAAATGCATATTTTTTGAAGTGCAAATTTATTCATCATTGTATTTAAAAATTGTGTATATTTAATGAATAATTTTAGATATTTAAGGTTCTTAAATTTGGAATATCATTTCTAGTTCATCCAAATATTTATAGATGTGTCCATAAATACAGATTTATAAGACAGTAAAAGTTTAGAATTTAAAAGTTGAAGAAACTGAGTATTTTTAGTGGAATTACTAAAAATTTTTAATTTTAGTTATTCTCCTTGACATAGTAGTGACCACAAGTTGTTTTGTTATTTAAAGTGACCAAAGAGGTGATTTATTTTGCAATGTCAAAACTAGCTAAGTAATAAGTAATAGTTTCTAGTATTACAAGGTTGGATTTTGTCCAGAAAGAAGTCTGAATAGATAATCTTTGAGTTGGGGGTTTGGCCCTTTTCTGAGCCTCTCTCACCTGCCCTTGATCCTAGGAGGAACTAAAGAAGGAAGCTGCCTTTGTGGGCAGACAGGGTCCCTGCAAAGGAAACATCTCTTTCACCAGTGTGCCGATGCCGAGACTCTTTTCTCTGGGGGCAGGACAAAACTTTCACTGCACTGAGAAAGGAGATTAAAAGGTGGAGGAGCACTATGGCCTTAAGTTAATATTGCTTACAGTTATTCTTAGAGTGAAGAGAAGCAAAGAAGACTGGGGTGTCAGGGGAGGGAAAGGGGTGTAGGCAGATAGAAAAAGGATGTAGACAGGGTATGCAAACTTGGGCTTCCTTAGGTTTTTACCTAAAGAGGGCTGCTTCAAGCGTCCATACATACACTTTGCATCAGGCATGAATACACTTTCTTAGCCTTGTTTTCCATCATGCTTGTGTAGCCTTTCTTCATTCTCATTGCTATACTGTTAATTGTAATAATCCCAGAATCTCAGAGTTAAGGAGATATTAAAGATTGTTTAGTCCAACCCTTCATTATAGGGATCAAGGAACTGAACCCGGACAAGTCTTCTCTGTGATTTATCTAAGCCCTTGTTGGGGGTTAGAGAGGAAAGCCACGTTTCAATGGCTTCAACTGCGTTTAAATGCTTCCAGAGAAGCTGTTACTGTAATTTAACCTAATAATTTGATTGGGCAAGCAGCACCAGCAATGTGCAACCTCACTGTATAGGTGGAGAGGCTGAGGCTGTAGAAATGACACAAACAGATGTGACCCCAGGTCTCTTAATTCCTAGGTCATGTATTCCAGGCAGAACTATCCCACCTGAAGATATTGCACAGAGGCCAGATGGCGGTGCAGTGGTAAACTTGGCACTCTTGTGAGGCAATTTTACATGAGAATGTTTGGGATTCATGTCTGGAGACCTCCTTTAGGACACTGGGCACGTGTGTCCATGATCCAGGGTTGACTGAGACTATGGTAGATTATGGTGTCAAGACCCTGTTGGGGATGATGTAACTTTGTCTCTCTGTCTCTGTATCTCTCTCTCTGTCTCTTTTGCTCATGGAAGAAAGAAAGAAACTTTAAACAATATAACATGGATTTTCGTTTGCTAGCTGTATATGCACCAAAAATGATACTGCTTCATGGGTGTTAGTTACCTGAGACTATGCCATTCTACAAAGAAGGAAGACTGTGTAATAACCCTCTGTAGGGGCCACCACAATTAGCTCTTTCTGTCTCCATCTTGACAAGAATGTAGAAAGTTGCTTTTCCCCACAGTTGAGTCTGTATCTTTCTTTGTTACCTTTGTATACAACAGAACCATATAGGTGCAAGAGCCAGTAATTAGTTTAATCCTCCCCACTTTCCTTTTTACTGGAGAGAAACAGAGAAACAGAGAGAGTGAAAAGGAAAGTGAGAAATCATTGTCTGGAGGTATAGCCACATCAAAATCCCTTCTCCTTCACTGTTCTCTTCTCAGAATTTGGGGCACACATGCGCCCAGTGTGATTTTCAGTCTGTCAGGTTTAGGATTTGAATTGTGATTTGAATTGTGAACTGTGTGGGAAGTCCAGCATCTTAACCCCCATGCCTCCTACTGGACCCTAGTTTAATCCTCTTAAGAAACCTAAAGGTAGATATTATTGTCACTCTTTCACAAAAGCAGCAGCTGAGGTTTGGCCAGCCACTGTAGGGCAGCAGTAACACAACACTCCCTAGTGCTAAAGCCACGTAGGAAGATCTCAGGTTCATGTCTGGAGTCTCCCTATACACACTGGGTGCGCACATTTGCCTGTGGTCCTGGTTGGGTGAAGCTGGGGTTATATGGTGTGAAGGCCCTGCTTGGGGTGCCTCCCTCATGCTCCCATGAAAGAAAGAAGAAACTTAAGGAAAAAAATCTGGGCTTCAAAAAACCTGAATGCTGCAAGTTCTCATTTCCTTATCTATAAAATAATGGTACTGACCTTAGAGGGTTTAATGAGCAATGCTGGTGAAACTTTTAGAAAGTGATGAGTACAGAGCAAGTGCTCAGTAATTGTTCATTTCTGTTATTACTTTTTAAAAAGAATTATTTGTTTAATTTTATTTATTTGTTCATTTATTTTAATTTGACCAGACACACACACACACACACACACACAGAATGGTGGGGTGAGAAAGCAAGCCACCAGGTCCAGGACTTGAACCATGGTTGACCATGTGGGAGTGTCCAGTGCCTTAACCACCATGCCACTGGCTGGTCCCCATTTCTGCTACTATTATCCATGGAATTCATAGCCAGATTTGATCATTTGCAATAACCATACCAGGTCTCATAATTATTATATTTGTTTTCATATCCTGTTTACAGACTTCATTTTCCTTTAAGGAAATTATAACAATTTAATAACTAAAGCTTAGAAAACAATACCTATGTTCTATTTATTTCGATAGAATATGATAGGCTTCAAAAATATTGGATCATCAGAAAAGTCGTGTCTATTTTTTCATGTTTTTCTATGCAAAAATACATCATGATTTTTCTGATAACCCAATATTTTCCTTTTTTTCCCTAGGAATATACTAATCTTTATATAGCTAGAAACATAATGTACTATGATTTTGTAACCTGCTTTTTTCTCGACATTAACTCAAAAATTTTATTTGACTGCCAAATCTTGGTGAATATCATTTTAGGTGAGTAAATGTCTATATGATCAGAAAGTATTTTGGCTGTTTGTAGTTTCTCTCTGTTACAATGCTCTAATCAATGACAGTTTTAGCACATACAACTTATTCTTCAGGCATATTTCCTTAAGTTATCGTTTCAGAAATTATTTTACAAATTAGATTAGAATTTGTATATTTTTGTAGCAAATGCCACTAATTCCTCTATCATGAGCCTCCTTTTCTGTTTTTATTTTATTAACCTTATTTTATACCTGTTCTTTGTTTTGTTGGGCATCCAAGATTTTTAAAGATGTGATTTGTTCAAAGTTATTTGGATGAGTAATGTCAGAACGAAGATTTTCAAAGCACTCTTTCTACCATACTAGTAATGCCAATGGGAAAAATTTCTCAAGATCCCTCTGTAGATAAGCCTGCCATTCCTTAAGGACCAACTGAGGCAGCAGAAAAGGCAGAAGTCTAGGAGTTGGGAGTGTGAGTTCACGTCCTGCTAAACTAATTATCTACCATTTGACCTTGGTCTTCTCAGCTATAATACAGACCCACCAAGTCTTAAATACTCCCCAGTATTTGCTGGGGAGTTTGAGGCTTAATTCATGCACCCAAGTGCTCTTGCAGCAGTGTAAACCACTGCATTCAGGCAGGGCAGCCTCTTGCTTTCTGAATCCTTAGCCCTAAGCTGTTCTAAACTACATATTATTGTTCTTTCCAGACTAGAATCTGCGTGTGGATCATATGGGAGGGCTTGTTAAATTCTATTTCAATAGCTTTTGGGTGGGTCTGAGACTTTTGCGTGTCTAATAACCTCTCAGGTAATCCTGATGATGCTACTGGTCTGCAGACCACACTTTGAAAAGCAGTAACTCTGAGTACTAGTGTTGCAGTCATTTATTTGCATGGTAACTGTTCCCACAGCGTAGAACACCCCACCCACGGGGCAATTTTAATAAGTGGATAAAGGATGGGGATTAATAGTAGTTGACCAGATGCTTCCAAAGTGGTGTCAATATGCTGGAGTGTGTGAATATTCAAGCTGTTTGAGGAGAAAGTATTAGAGTGTCTCTTTCCTCGTTGGTGCTAGAGTTCCTCTTAACCTAGGAACATCCCCTTTCCTGAGATGTGGTAGGCAACAGAAAGAAGCAAAATGGAACAATGGACAAATATGGAGAAGCCCTAAACTTTTATTATCATTTCCTTATCTGAACACAACATAAGAATGCTCTTTTTCATTCTTGGTTTTTTGTTTTTTTTTTAATTATTGAAGATTCCACTAAGGTCCTCTTAAAAGTTGACCAAGAAAATTTGCCAGCAGCACCTTAGGAGCCATAATGCTTTGTTACACATCTTTCCAGACATCTGCTGTATGAAAGGAAGCAAGGTCCCGCAATGGCTGAGGGCAAGAGGGCATCTCGGAAGTGGGATGTCCCCGAGTGGCTCTGCAGAGCCCTTTTCTCTGCAAGCAGGCGGCCCCCGGAGTCTCCAGCACCTGCCTGCTGGCTTCTGTTGTTTGCAACTGCTGTCAAAAGAGTCCCAGGAGAGGGCTGGGACAAGCCTTGTCAGGGAACAAGAAAAGCTGGGAGTGTGGCGGTTGGCCTCACAAATGTGAGGATGTTCGCCATCCCAGTAGGGACTCTCATTTCCCTTTCACATCACCATGAGCCTGATGTCAAAAGGAAATCCTTTGAGTTTAGGTACTGTGGCAGAGAATGGTCTTTTGAAACTCAGGTGACATTGATAGCCTAGTTTCATTTTTCTAAAACTGAAACGCCATGAGCAAGAACTGGAGGTATATTAACCAACAGGCCCTGTGGAGTTATTGCCTAGAGAGCCGGAAAATACATTTTAAAGAAAGAATCAAAGGTAGAGAGGAGAGGAAAAATATTGTGTCTGTGCATTAGACCCGAGTGTTGAAAAATTAGCCTAGCTTTCTATTTTCACTGTTTTCTGTTTTTACTCTACAGACCTCCTTGGTAGAGTTGTTACATACAATTACTTCAACTTGATAGTGTAAGTGGCTCTATTCTTAAATGTTATTAGAAGCCACATGTTAGGATGTGTGAACAGTTTTTGATATATAAAGGCATGGCTTTCAACATTTTTTTGAACTTGTCATACTATAAGCAATGGGGAAATAAGATTCTTTTGTCTTGGATGAAAAGGGTTTTTTTGTTCATTAATCATCAAAAGTCTGGTTTAAAATTTAAAGCTCATAAAAATAGCTTCTGAAGTACAGAGAACTACCTTTCAGGGGATAGTTTAGCCAGCAGATCTTATGTGAGTAAAAGTTAACTCAGTAAGAAATGCATTTTGACATGCTGAAAGGATAGTATTAACTGAGTTTTAATTGTGTTAGGAAATGTTGAGCTACTCAGCTTTTGGGAGCTCTTTAAAATTCAAAAGCAGGAAAACAGTAATACAAGTTTAGTTGCTTTATTTAATGGCATACAATTTATATTAAAAATTATATTCATAATGAATCTGCTTTAAGTAGGAACCAAAAGGTCTGTCTTTAAAATTTTCTTCATTTTTGACTACATATTAAATTATATTTTGTTTAAACCAATCTTTATTCTTTTTGCCCACTTAGAGTTCTGTGTTTATTTTTAAACAGAATAATCTCTTCTATAGATGATTATTTTTTATTTGAAAACTACAAAATTATGTCTTTAACATTAAAATCAGATCTTTTGGCTACCAAATAAATTACCACTACTTTCCTTTGGAGTTTTTAATTATACTGTACTCCTTATTAGAATTATGATTTTTTAATGTAATTTGCACATATGTGATTTCACAATGGCTTTCAATTGCTAACTAATGTAATATGAAAAGTGTTTTCAAGAATGTTATAATTAATGAATAAGAACATCTGATTTTCAAAATGGTTGGTTTTAGCTGTTATAGAATCTTGGATGAATCGGTATAAAATATCCATAATATAAAACTTTTAAAAAGGCAATCTGTTCACCTTAGCTCAAAGGAAATACTCAAAAATAGGATTAAAGTTGTCAAAGGCAGATGTATTTTCACTCACTTACAGATAGAAGAATGTCTTTTTTTTCAAAGGAATTTCCAGTGGTCTTTTTTTTTTTTTTTTCAAAAGCCTTAATAAAGTCCATGGTCCTGCTTTGACTGTAAAGGGGGAAACATCTCTGCAATTTTTGTTTTTATTCTGACAGTTTTACTTTGCAGTGAATGGGGGAACTAACCAGGCTTAGGATAGTTAGAAGCATTGTCAGAGGAGAGGTAGAATTGCTGTTCTCATAAGGGGGACATTGCAAGTCTTTCTTTCAACCAAAGTCATTTGCACTTAAAATGATTTCTTCTGTGAGAGAGAGGTGGAGGTAGACACCTCAACCAGGATGTTCATGCCATGATTCTACCCCCAGCCTTGGCCAGCTGGGATCATGGCACTTCAGCCCACAGCATGTACAGGGAGACTTCAGGTTGTGCATCTGGGACCTTCCCTATGGCTTCAGCATTGCAGAGTGTTGCACTACTGTTGTGCTACTGCAGCTGGGCTCTCTCATCCTTTTAAAAGTCAGCAGTAGGATGTGGACTCCAAAGAGGGACTTATCAGTCAGTGAAGGAACAGGAGCTGTGGGATTGTGAATTATCTCCTTCTACTATCCATTTTGTCTGGATGTAGGATGCCAGAGAGACTATAAAGGGAGAGGTGCCTTCTGGTGTGAGAGCGAGAGAAAAGGACATCTCTATATGGACATCCAGAAAACTTTCAAATGAATTTTTAAATTCTCTTCTGTAGGGTCTCTGAAAAGGAGTACATCTTTCATTGGAGAAAAAAATGCCTTAAGATAAACTTTGGTGTAAACTGGTCAAACCAAATTTGGTTTTAAGGTAAAAGTAAAAATAATTATGACATTGCAGTTCATCAATTTATATCCTTTTAACATCCTGGAATCATACATATTCATTTGTATGCTCATGTGGTAATTGACTTACAGAAACCTGGAAACATGTTCTGTCAGAGTGAAATACTGTTTCGTGATATTTATTCCGCATACAGAATGGATTTTTCCCACAAATATCCTTCCTGGCAGTATGTATGTATTTTTTATTTGTACATGCTATGGGATTAAGCACTTCTAGTACGTTTTCCAAGCCAGACCACCTAAGGAAGCCAACAAAAGTATGACCTGATTAAGTTTATAGGGCAGAAGATAAATTTACATGGAGAGCCAAGTTTCCAGCTTTGAGTAAATGACTTATCTGTAATTTGATGCAAGTAAAATGACTGACCTTTCAAATGTTTGTTGGGCTTCAAGTGTCCGGAACAATCAATATGTACATTATTGTTTGTATTTTATGCTCCTGATCCCATTAATGTATGCCTATGGAGTGCTGGGACACCATTAGTTTCGGATACTTGTGAAGCTATTGGGTGGCATTTATCAAACAGAAAAGGCAGCACATATTGACTTGTGACAGTTTTTGCATCTCTCGAGCTCAATGTTTCATGAGCTGCTTATCCAGTTTTGGTAAGCAGCTTTTATTGCTCCGAAGCCTCCTCCATTAAATAATAATGAGCCAATTTGTTTAAAATGAATCTTTAACTCGCAGGCCCATTAATTTCTCCATTGTGAGTGTCAGAAGATGTGTTCTTAGGCAGGGGAGATCAGAGAAGAGTGGCGGAGTGGAATGATTGCCGGGTGTGGGAACTGGAAGGATGACTGGCTGTCTCTAACTAACTGTGACCGTGGACAGGTCTCTTAATGTTCCCAAACCTGATACCCCAGTTGTGAAAAGGGTGAGGTGGGCCAGGTAATTACCAAGAAACCTTCCATCTTGAACATTTAATGGATATGGAAAATCAATGGGCAAAAATGTTAGCAATTCTTAGAATCCTTAACACCCTACCTCTCCTCCGAATGAGCAAACAAGAAAAACCTGTGTTGCTTCCTGTTTGCTTAGAAAATATTGGAGTCACTGGGGGTATCTGGGAAAGAGGTATTAGTGAAATATGCGCGTGCGCGCGCACACACACACACACACACACACACACACACGTGACAGTTGTATGTAGGTCCCCTTTTTACCCTAATCTCTACCTTGCTCTTCCCCATTGGACACCTAAAAATGCTCTAAGTGAAAAGTGCCACCTGTTGTTGGAGTGGAATAAGAACTCTGAATTGTTCATTGAAAATATAGGGGACAGCTACCAACTTTTGTATTCATTAACTCTCTTTCTAGAGCTTTATTATTGGAGAGTCTAATGATTTAAAATTAACCATCCACAATCCAATTAAAAAACCATGAATTGATGAATTGGTTTCTAAATTCTCTATGTTATTGACAAGTTGCTAAAACACTGAAGCTATAAGACATGTCGTCCATTGTTAACATTGATGGCATTAAAAAAGATAAATTAGATCTTTTAAGCAGAAATGAGTTCTCACAAAGAGAGAGTTCTTCCAAAATGGACACAGTTTCATTTTTTTCTGAATTTCAGCCCACTTATTTCTTTGAATTTATTCGTTCACTTAGATTTTATTGACTGTTTAGTAAACATTAAGTGATGATAGAGGCTTCTTAATATGAACAGATAATAGATAATCAATGTGTAATGTAGTTTAAGTGATAAAATGCTTTTGCCAGGAATATAAAATCTGCCAGACTGGAAATGCCTTCATTTAAAAAAAAATAAAATTTACAGTGAAAAGTTTAGCAAGGAAAACTGCTTTTAAGTGTACAAAATACTAAGTTTACTCTTAAGACAACATCAATAGATAGCAAAATCAAAATGCTATTTCTAAGGCACACTTAAAATATAAACACATGCGTTTAGGAATAAATTAGTGTCCTTTTGAACCTTTGTGGTTTGCATTAGAATAAATATAAAAGCAACAATAATAAATGTAATTCAAAATAACATTCAAAATTTGAACTCAATAATTGATTACAAAGGCAAAACGTTCTTACCTTGGCTTTTATAAAACTTCTTATTATTATTCACTTCCTTAACCCAAAATAATCTTTTGTTTCCTAACCAGAATCTTCTTTTTCTAAAATTGTAAGTATGAATTTACAGTTAACAACTCTAATATTTGTACATCCAAGATTTGTTGGGGGACGAATGACCTAGGCAAGTTTTTAATACATTGAATCGGACCCGCCCTTTATCCCACAATCCCTTTTGTGTATTTCATTATTGATCAGAGGTTCGCTGTTTTTTGAAGCCTGGGAATTGCCCGGGCAGTGTTTTATTTGACTGTTTATCTCTTTAGCAAAAGTGTTGCCATCTCTGACCTTTCAGGAATGTTTATGACAAGGTGTTTGCCATGAATTATACACAGGAAGGAAGGAAAAGTCTCCAACTGGGTTTCATATTTATCAGAAGATAAGATTTTCTTGCAAAATCAAGTTTTAGAGGAGACAGATTTGAATGGTTGTTTTCACTTTTACCTAGCAATGCAGCTTGTGAAGATTACCATTTCCTGATTAGTAGACCCATTAATAGGACAAGAAAAGAAAGGATAGATATGACTTTATATAAAGTATATAGTAGCTCTACTGACCTTCATCTGTTTTTCATCTCTAGTGAAAGTGCAAGAATAGAGAAATTGTGAGCTGGAAAGGACCTTAAAGATCACACGATCATATTATAGATGTGGAAAAATTTTAATGAATGCCAGTCACTGTTTCATGCACTTATAGAAAACTCTTATTAATTCATTTAACCCTCAAAACAACACTCTGTGATGCATTATTATTATTTTCTGTTTACAGACAGGGAAATTGAGGCACAAGCAGGTGATCCAATCCCTGTACAATGATAGTGACAGAGCCAGGATTTGAACTCAGGTCGTATGACTTGGTATTTTGGTATTGAAAGGTTCCTTTGCTGTTCTTAAGTCCCCCTACCCCATCACTGTCTAGTGTAATAATCTATTTGATTTCCTGTGTTGTCTTTTTTTTCTAGTTGAAATAATCCTGTTCATTTTTTAGCTCCCTTATTTTCTGTCTACATCCCCATTAGATGCTAAGTTGGATGAGAACAGAGACTGTGTCTCCATGTTCACTGCTGTTTTTTCACTTGGAATCATAGTGTGGAGTGGTTTCACAATAAACACGAATGAAATGAATTTGAGAAAACACAACCGCAGTCGTGGGAATGGAAGAGACTGTTGTGGGAGCATCTTCTTAGCAGTGGAAACTGGACTGCCGAGAGAGGAATGAAAGGAGTAGGGGATCAAAAGTGGCCTCAGTTTTCAAGAAGGGAAACAAGAAGGGAAACAGAGATGGGAAATAGCAATCATGAATTCATGCTTTCATCAGAAAACCTAAAAGGAACCTTTTTCTCTTGCAACTTAAGAATGCCCCTGACTGCTCTTTACGATTATGGCTACATGAGGACCCATCTCTGGCTTATTTTTCTATTTGATTTGCTTAAAAACTGAAATAATGGTTTGATCACAGAAGTATTGTCTGTATTCATTCATCCCACCAAGGATGTAGCCCTTGACAGTCATTTCCCAGGGTCATCTTTTTTGGGGGCTAACCTACCCTCATCATTTTTTGTAGAGTCAGAGGCTATATTAAATACAACAGCAACTTGCCTTTGAAATCCAGAAAACACATCATTCTGTCTTTTTTTCTACATACTCTCTGAGATGCCAAGAGCATTACGATTATGATTTATTTTCTTGGACCTTAAACCGGGAGAGAGACCATAGAAATAAATAGTTGAGTGTCAACTGGGTGGCTCTGAATCTTGCCGTTGTGGCCCATGCCCTGCATGGCTCACCAGCTGTGTTTCCATGACATAGTTCTGGATCCCCACGTGGGCAGTAAGTGGCTCATCTCCTCTCCACTTCACTCCCATCAAAAGGAGGGTGATGTCAGACATTTCACATTGAAAAGAAAAACTCTTTAAAGAGTTTTGATAAGCTCCCCCTCTGGGTTTTGAAATTAGGGGCTGGTTTGAAATCATGGTGGAAGGAACATCTTGTTTTGATTCTCTGTATTTCTAAGTCAGATACTGCTACTGTTTCAAGAAGAAAGTATTTTCTTCTTTTCGAATGTAGCAAAACATGTCTCTTTCTCCACATCAGTTACAATAAAGATTCTCTTTGGGCTTCTTTCCTTTTTTAAATTTTTAGTTTGCATGGTCTCTTGTTAATAATCTGGAAAAATTAATAATTATAGTAGAAGCAGTATTATCAGACAGACAATAAATATAAAGGCTTAAAGTGCAAATTTTCTAGTGTGACACCATGGCCTAGTCTTCCTAAAAGGAGGTGCAATAAGCATTTGAGACAGGCCAGTTTTCCTTGTGAAAAGCTTCTGCAACAAAACCCTCTAAAAAAAAAAAAAAAACCCAAAAAACAAAACCAAAAAAACCCATGGTGCCAGAGGCCAGTCAGTTCACATAAATGGGTTAATTTGGTCCAGTATAAAGCAGTTTGGAGTGGTATATCCTGTGCTTTCTGGAAAAAATTGTGCATGGTTTATTTAGAAGATCAAAGTTGTAATACACATTCTATTGGCCAAAAGAATTCTCTGCCAAATCTGGCTCTCCACAGCAGGGTTTTGCCCCAATCCAGGCCCTATCACTTAGCCCCTCTGCTTACCACCTTGCACTTTTTGATTTGGCCATATTGACTTGGTACTTGAGAGGCTTCCCATACATGCTAGTAAAATAAATGAACAAATGAAGGAAAATGATTTCAAGCCTTTAACCAATTTCGGAGAAGCTTGTAAAAGGACCGTTGGTGTTTTAAATTTCTCCTTGGGCCACACCTGTTGTAAGTCTATAGGTGGCAGTGCTAGGTTTCTTTCCTTTTTTAAAAAAAAAAAAAAAAAGAATTACTTATTTAATTTTATTTATTATTATTATTTTTTAATTTGGTGAGAGAGACAGAGAGGGAAAGTGAGAAAGCAAGCTGCCAGATCCAGAACATAAACTGTGGTTGGCCACGTGGGAGTCCAACACCTTAATCACCATGCCACCTGCCAGGTGGTACCCTCTGGTTTCTTTGAAAGTCATCTCCTGGCAAGTTAACCAGGGCTTATTTTCATGACCCTGAATCTCTTCCATTTGTTCAGTAGTTCACTGGCTTTGTTGCACAGTTCGAATGTTTTAAACCTGAGAGGAGAGAAACTTGCCACATGAACTTTCATTTCTGTGCTTTGCCCGGGATCATACACAGCCTTCTCAGAAATGTCAGGGTGCAGTGGCCCATGATTCTGCTACACTAGCAATATGCTGTTTCTTGTTCTGGTTCATGGCAGGAGACAAAGAATTGCCCCTGTCCCAGCAGATCTGGTAGCATCAGTTCAGGGAAGGGATTCTGATGATACTACAAACATGTCTCATTTCATAGTAAAGACTGTCCTGAGTTGTCCCCTAGGTCCTCCCTCCCTCTGTCCTTTCCCTCCTCCTCTCTGTCTCTCCTTCTTTCTTAATTTTTTTTTCTTTTTTTTTGGAGAGATTTTTGCTATAGGGCACGTGCGCTCGCCAGAAAGACAGACAGAGAGAGAGAGAGACAGACAGACAGACAGAAAGCGAGAAATCACCCCCCCAGGGGGGATGGCCATGCCGAAATCCCTTCTCCACCATTCTCCTCTCGGCATCTTGGGCACGCACACACACGCGCCCGGCATGAGTTTAAGCCACTGGGTCCAGGACTCGAACTGCGGTCGACTACGTGTGAGTCCAGCGACATAGCCACTACGCTAACTGCTGGTCCCCCCTCTTTCTTAATTTTAATCTGTTTCTTTGGGTTGGAAATACCTATCAGAAATACATTTTGCAGATTCTCCACCTGCTTTTTGCCATCTTTTTTTGGCCTCAGAGCCTCCCAGCTGGAAATGTGACATTCAGAGGTAGCAAAGTAAATTCTCCTCTGTACCCAGGAGCTCGAGCAACTGGGTCTCTGGGATTTTATGTTAAAAATCTTTTTTACCAATGGGTCAGAGTCCTAGATGCTCACATCAACCCTCTACTTGTTTCCATTCATATTATTATTTCCTGAGAATGGTTTAAATACAAAAAGAAACTGTCAACTCACCCATTCCTTTTTCTCCTTTCTCCTCCACGGTCTGCATGTTTGGGTTTGGTTGGTTTTTAAGGAGAACACACATTTGACCAGCTGTTTGGTTTCCCACAGCCAACATGCACATGCTCAGGGTGTTCCCTAGTGATTTCCAAGGCCTGACTTTCTTCTGATAAGGTCAGCAGCACACACGGCTTATCCACATCTGCGGTGTTTCTTGAGGTCAATCAAAGATTCTTCCTTTTGGGACTAATGGGAATCTCCCGGAGAGAAATAATTATTGCACTTGAAAAATCTATTGATCTACACTATATGGTTCACCTGGTATTTAGGGTTCAGGGACACTTTTTTGAAACTGGGAGATCAATTCTGGGAATTCAGAATGGGACAATACTAGTGAATACATTCATGCTATTTATTTTTGAGTATTTGCTGCCACTGTTATCAGGATGCCAAATTCAGTTGCAGAAAGTGTGCACAGTGTGGGTCAGTTAGCGTATTGACTTCATTGGTTGAATTATAAGTTCATGATAATAGATTGGGCACAGTCACAGATCAAAACACACTCAGTGGAATCACTAGTGTTCGCATTGGTGTGATTTCCTACTTCTCATTTTTCTTTAAATATGTGGCTTATTCTTTGTTGATCTGGATGGAAATATGAGGAGTAGATAACTCCACATGGGAGTCCAAGAAGATTGGGCTGCCACCTATTAGGATTTATTTCTCTTCTGGTCCATGTTGACAATTTCAAAAGAAACTTGAGACAATGACAGTATTCTATGTATGGCCATCCAGATCCAGGAATTAAATAAATAATTAAAATTCTTTAATAAATTCTCCATCCTTTAGGTATTTGGTTCAACATATTTTTGTAACAAAATATTTTCCCCACAGCTGCAAGCCAGTTAACTGGATTCCCAGTCTCTTAGCCTTCTTTAGGAATTAGAAGAGCTCCCACTAAATCCCAGTTACCACCTTATCAGCTACTTGTCACTTGTTCTAGGGTTATGCCTATAGAATATGAAAGACACTAATCATCTCATGGTTATATTGTGAAAAATAAAATAAGTCATAGAGTACCTAGCATGGTCTATGGCTCATAGTAGCTCAACAAAACACTAGTCAAATTTGTGTTTTTAGCTTATTGAAAGTCTAATGAGCATGAGGTAACTTGGAGGCTGAGTAAGGTGCTGAACAAGTCTCAGGGTGATGCAGCTAAAATTTCTTAGCAAAATATTTAGATATGCCTTTTTTTTTTTTTTTTTTTTGTAGAGGGCATGTGCCCTTACCAAGGAGACAGAGAGAAACAGAGACAAAAAGCGAGAAATCACACCCCTCCCCGCCTCCCCCCAACAAGGAGGATGACCACATTGTAATCCGTTCTCCTCTGTTTTCCTCTCAGGATCTTGGACATGCACACGCACGTACCTGGTGTGAATTTTAAGCTGCCAAGTCTGGAACTCGAACCCTGGTTGGCTACATGGGAGTTCAGTGACATAACTGTTATGCCATCTGCTGGTCCCATATATGAGCTCTTTAAAAAAAAAAATAGAGATTTTTTTGAGGGTTTAAAAGATAGCAGCTTGAAAGTTGTTATTTTATTTAGGGGTGGGACTAAGGCAGTTCTCTGAAGATCTTGTATTAGAATCTTTACGTCATTGTCCTTGTACTTTTGCATCTACTGGAAGAGATTAGTTAGCTTCAGTCTTATCAGTTATAAAATAGGGTTAATAATTGTGAACATTTCAAAGGATTGGCAAAGATAAGGCTAGATAAAACATATAAAGAGCTTTGTGTAGTGTCTGATACATAGTTAAAAGAAACAGATGACCCTAAGCTTATTCTAGTTATAAAATATTACTTTTGTCATTTAAAAAATTAACTTTTTAAGGTTTTTACCATAGATTGTGTGTGCTTGCTAGTGAGAGGGAAAGTGAGAAATTGCCTCCCAGGGGCAATGGTCATGGCTGCCATCCCTTTTCTCCATTCTCCTCCTGGGATTTTGAGCATGCACACACGTGCCCAGTGTGATTTTCAAGCTGTCAGGTCTGGGGACTTGAACCATTAATGACACTGTGGAAACCCAGCACCTTAACCACTATGTCGCCTGCTGGACCCTACTTTTGTAATTTTTATAAATCTAAGATAGTAGTAGAACAGTGTCAACAGCTTAATTATTTTTCATTATAATTTCTAAAATAATTCTGAAAGACATTTCTCATATATGAAAATCAACATCTTAAAATCTGAAAATGATCAAAAGCCCTGAGACAAATGCTAAGTAGCATCTAGCCATTTCTCCCTTTCAAATGGGTATAACTGAATGCCACCTCATCCATTCCAGTTGCAGACATTCTCAAATCTGTAGGAAGGTATTGTCTGCTTTTCTAGCAACATAATCTTAAAAATGGAAATAAAACAACTGGTATGCATTTTCTCTCCTTATTGGAGAACATGAAGGCTCTAGTAGTTTGCAGCAGAAGTGCTGATGCAGGAAGGCCTAATTGATTGGAAAAACATACAGCCTGGCTTAATGCTTTAGGCCAAATCCTTGGGAAATTATACATTCTTGATGCAAAATTAAATGTGTTGCAAGTATTTTCCTGTCAAATGTCATTTTTTTTTCTTTTGCCTGTTTGGTTCCAAATTTGATTTGTAGGGATGAATCATGGGTAGCACTGTCATAGATTTAGGTGCTATTTGTGGTTTGGAATTAAGTTCTGACTATTATTTTCTTTTCTATTTTTGTATACTGTTAATGTCTCCTTTTGCTATTAGAACAGCTCAGCATTTCTCATTTCTCTATTCTGGTAGTTTGCAGGGTGTTGTGTGGTCCTATCGTGGGATGGGTTTTTTCCTCTCTAAGTGATAGGCATTTTCTTCATAGGCTTGAGTTCCTGGTACATGGGAAGCAGGGTTATGTCCAACCTGATCTTATCGAATTAGGGCCCTCAGAGAGGCCAGAAGTAGCTTCATCCAAAGTGGAAGGATTTCCCTCACTTATGCTCTCCTTAAAGAAGTTACATAGCCTATAGCCACTCCACTGTTTAGATGTGGTCAGGTGACTAGCCGGTCCTCTGCTTCCCCTTCAGCTCTGCAATTCTCAGTGTCTAGGCAATTTTAGTGTTGATGGGCTCACAGGTGAGCATGTTCTGGTCCAGAATTGACTAGACTTGACAAGTAGGTGGATGTGAGGATGAGAGAGTGGTGGTGGTGGGAGGGTAGGATTGAAAACAACTTGGACTTATAGATTGGATATGTGAGGGCTAAGACTGGCAATATTTAAGGTAAAAGAAGAGGAAGTAGGTTTGATTGGAAAAGTAGTAAGTTTGGTTTTGGAAGTGAGTTTGCTCTGTCTTCAGATCATCCTTCTGGAGGAGATGCACAAAAAGGCCATTGTGAATGAAAATCTACGGCTCAGCATCTGTCAGGCATAGGGGGTGGCTTCTCAAAGGGAGGGGCTGTGCCTTAAAGCCACTTTTAAAATTTTAGAGCTGAATACAATTTGACTCACTAAAACTGTTCCTGCTATTGAATAAGCCAATGTCTCAGAATTTTAAAGAGGGTGGACCAAGCCAGTACCCTCCTCAGCTGGGCAGCACAGTATGTGCAGAACCATGCATTGCAATTATGTGCAGAAGGAAAGAACCGCAAATACAGAGCTGACAAACTTGAGTGAGTTCCTATACAGGGCTAGCATGAGCCCTTGCATAGCAGCTTAAATTCCCTTCTACACCTTGCTCTGAAATCAGTATTAAACACAACCCAATAAAACAATATGAATTAAACTGCAGAGTTAATTCATCTTATTCATTATCAACATGCATTTCTTAAAATTCTCTTACTTTGGGGTACTTAGTTTTGTCACTATACTGGATTTTGTCACCACACTGTCATTATATTATTCAGGTCTTTCATTATATGAAGGTTTAAGAGTTATTTTCTCTGAAAATCTCATTCCTTCCCTTCAAAAAAGGGTGGCTAAGTGGGATAGTTTGATGTTGATTGTTGTGTTAACAAAACTTTTTAAAAAGAACTTTGAAAAAATTGAGTGTGTGTGTGTGTGTGTGTGTGCGTGCGTGTGTGTATAGTTAACCTTCATCTTTAGGTCAGAGTTCATAGACTTTGGGATAGTTTTACTCTGTAAAACTTTCTACTGTTACTCTGGTTAAAACCAGGATAAGCCCAGGCTGAAGGTGGCATAGTGGTTAAGGTGCTGGTCTCCCACCTGGTTGGCTGCAGTTTGAATCCCAGACCTGGTGGCTTAAAACCCATGCGGGACACGTGTGTGTGTGTGTGTGTGTGTGTGTGTGTGTGTGTGTGTGTGTGCTCAAAATTCCAGGAGGAGAAAGGAGGAGAAAGGACAATCCCTGGCTATCCCTCTTGGGGTGTGATTGTTCACTTTCCCTCTCTCTGTTGCTCTGGTAATCACATGTACCCTACTGGAAAAAATAAAAATGAAAATAAAAATCTCTCTCTAAAAAAAATGAAATAGCAGGACAAGCCCAGATGTGGTGGTGCAGGTGGTAGGGTGCTGTTGTGTGATGCTGGAGCTATGTGGGAAGGATTGGGGTTCCTATCCCAGATCAACCTGAATGTATCAGGCATGCTCATCGTGGGTGTGCTCATAAATCTTGGCTGGCTGGAAAGCTGGGGTGAGGGGTGATTGTGACCTGATGAGACTCTGTCAAGGGGGCCCTTCTCTTTTCGCAAGAAAAAAATATACATTTAAAAAAAGCAGGAGAAGATAAAACCCACGTATTTAGCTGTAATTACTGACTAGGTTGTGGGGTTTTAATTTTAACCTGAATCTATAGGGAGCCTAGAGTAGGGACACTACAGTGACCTCTCCAGGACATTAAAGACTAATGGCAGGGCACTGAAGGAGTTTAACAATGCTGGTGGTTTTTGGAAATATGCTGGGAGGGGGACCAGCAGTTAGCATAATGGCTATGTTGCTGAACTCCCATGTAGTCGACCGCGGTTTGCGTCCCTGACCCGGTGGCTTAAACTCATGCCAGGCGCGTGTGTGTGCGTGCCCAAGATTCTGAGAGGAGAATGGAGGAGAAGGGATTGTGGCGTGGCCATCCCCCCGGGGGTGATTTCTCACTTTCTGTCTCTCTGTCTCTGTCTGTCTTTCTTTGAACACACACGCCCTATAGCAAAAACCTCTCCAGAAAAAAAAAAAATTGCTGGGAGGGACTTTGAGAACTACTTTTGGAGGTTCCTTTCTTTGGCAACTAAAATAATATCATCCTCATTGTTCAGCTGAGGAACTGAGTCCTGGGAAACTTCAGAGAGAGCTTTGGCACCTTGGTCAGTGCTGCACAGTGCAGAAGGGCAGCCCGGGGAGAATGGAACACCAGCGTGGCTGCATGTTTCTCACCAGAACCTTGCTTTGCCATCCAGAATACTATTGTCAGTAAAAGAGAACAAGGCTTCCTTAGCTTGCTCTAGATCTTGAAGTTCTTAGAGGGTTGATTTCCCACAACATTTCAGGAGGACTTCATTTTTCAATCCCAGCAAGAGAAACAACAGTGAAGAGACTGATTAAAAACTCAGTCACTGGAATAAGACAATTATGGGTTCAATGCCTGCTCTGCTCCCTACCAATTTTATGATTTTCGGCTAGACACTTAATATTTCTAGCGCTCAGTTTTCTTATCTGTGAAGTGGGAAGAATATAACTACTTGATTTTGTTGTGTAGATTAAATGAGTGCTTACTTCTATAAACCGCACAGCACAACGCTGGACACGGTGATGCCTAGAAACAGCTGTTGTGGCTGTCATCCCCTTACCACCCAGGACATTGAAAATGAAGTACTTCTTCACACTCATCTGACGAGCCCACAACAGCGAATACGCGCAAGACATCTGAGGCCTTGTACAGCTGGCTTTTCCCTTTCACATCTTCAGCTGTTGCTAACATATAAACAAAGAAGGCTAAGCCCTGTTCCTTTGTCTTGTCACCTTCTGTTTATTTCGCCTTCTCTTCTCTTCAGAGATGCTCTGAGCATGGAGGGCCTCACTCCTCCTGGGTCCCTCCCTGCAACACACATTCTGCCTACCCAGATCTCCACTCCCTGGATCTTTTTTTTTTTCAACTGATCAAAATTTATACTTAGGTGATTTTTTACTCAGGGTGTGAAGATTTTTGGTCTGCTGGTTGGATCCAGTCTCAGAAGTGTTTTCTTTGACCAGCACAGCGTTTAAAACAATTATTTTTAGAAGTCAGGAAATTGCATATAAAAGCTAGAAAATGATGAGGGTCATTGTTCCCACCTTTTCTATGGGCAGTCACCAGCTCAGTGTCAGCTGTCCTCTTATACAGGTTTACGCTGCTTCAGTTCACCATAGTCCCCACCCATACCGAAGCTTTATACCTGGTTGGCCTTATTATCTACATTCCTGTCAGGATCCTAAATCATTTACTTCTGTGTCCTAACAGGTTTAAGTCCTAGAAGGTAGCCATTGGTAGCACAGCTTAATGTGATACATGTCTTTCCCACGTCCCCCCTATATTACACGCCAGTGTGCATGGACTGCTCTTTCATGCTAAGTTAAGATTAGGAACAGACCTTGCAAGCTGCTGCACAGTGGTGCTGCCTGCCAGTTTGGAATGGGAGTTTGCGGTCTTTCCTATGTCAGTATTTGGGTGATACAGGAATCTGTATCTAATTTTTTTTTTCTCTATTTAAAATGTTATGAAAATGAATGGAGGCAAGAAACTGCTAACACTAATGCTACAAAGTTTGATGTTATTCAGCGCAATACTTATTAGTATCATTCAGTGTTTAATTGGGAAATTTAAGTTGGAAACTTAAAGGGTATGTGATCAAAGTAGGAAAGATACCAAAGACCAGGTCTGTAAGATGAGCTGTATTTTCTAACATTTTAGAAAGTGACTTCACTTTTTTCAGCTTTAGTTTTATCATCTGTAAGATGGCTTGTTGTATTCTAGGAGGTAATAAGTGTTAGCAATTCCTAGCACAAAATAAACACTCGATAAATTTGGGCTCTTGTCATTTAGAGTAGGGTCTTGAAATCCTTTCACTTTAGACAGCTGCCTACTCTTTCTCCAGGTAGGCCTGGGCATAGCTTCCCAAAGACAAAGGTAGATACTTCCTGTTGGGGTTGGCCCCGCCCCACCTCATAGACATTAGCAGAAATAGCTTGGAACAGAGAGTAGCCTTTTACCACTCTGGTTCCATTTTTAGTCCCTCCCCTTTCTCACCCTGAATTCTGCACAGCTTGACTTCCAGCCCACTGCTTCTGCCTTGCTTAAAGCAAAATTAATTTCCCCCTGTGATACCCTCTCCACAGTCGCCTTCATGTCATTTCCCCATAAAGCTCAAATGATTTCATTGAACTTTTTAATGCCTGTGAAAGACGTGGAACCGATAGTCCTCGATCTGGCCAACAGTTTTAATTAGAGTGACTGTGTAGTGTGCTGTTAATTAAAGGAGGAGTTATTTTTAGATGTGTGTGTTCATTAGTCCTCCAGATCACTTCTCCCTTCAGATTTTTGAAAAACAGGTTAATTTATAGCCTAGTTAGAAGCCTTTAACCCTTTATCTTCCTTCCCAGGGCTATATCTGATGCCTTCTTGAGGCTGGATCACATTGTACTTAAAAACATTTTTATAAACTGTGAGGCAAGGTTATACCCCTATAGCGTCATGATGCATTTTTCTATGTTTTTCTATGCAAAAATATGTCACGACTTTTCCAATGACCCCATAGATATATGTACATGTTTGTTTGTGTATGAGCCATATATGCATTTTTAAAACTAGATGAATCTTTTAAAAAAGATACATTCTGTGTGATTTTGTTTTTCATACTGTACCACTCCATTTATAGAACATTCTTAAAATGACCGAATTATAGCTCTAGAGATGAGATCAGTGGTTATCAAGCATTAGGGATAGAGTGTGACTAGAAACGGGGTCTATCTATCACATTCTTGTGCTAGATTGGTTTTGTATGTTGATTGTGGTGATGGTTAAATAAATCTTTACTTGTGACAAAATTTCAGAGAACTAAAGAGAGAAAGAAAGAATAAAAGAAAAACAATCCCAACAAGATGTTTATATATTGGGTCATTAGAAAAAGTCATGATGCATTTTTGCATAGGAAAACAGGAAAATATATTATGACTTTTCCAACAACCCAATATTATAACATGTAAGAGGTCAACTATGCATAAATACTATAAAACAAATAAAGTATAAAGTAAATAAAACATAACATTGCTAAGATTTGGAATAGACTTATTAGCTGTAAGGCAAATTAACAGTCATTTAATTAAAGCATATTTACACTTGATGTCGGTTGTACTAGGCTCACTAAAGTTTTCTGTTTTAGTATCATTTTTGGTGCCTATAAGGAAGTGTAATGTATTAGAATATCCCACAAGTATGTATATTTTCATTACCTTGCATTTGCTTCTGGCTGAGTCAATAATTTCATGTGGCTCTACCTATGATCAAGGCACAGAAACCTTAAGTTAACAAAGGGTTACTTTTTTGCATTAGAATGGAACAGAGCTTTAATGCAAGAATTTACAAATGTGCATTCCTGTTGTGAACATTAGCCTCTGTGTGGTCAGTCATCAATAACGCAGAATTTATGGGAAATGTCTCTTTTTTTCTCTCTCCCTTTATCACCATCATCCCACTCTGATCTAACTATTGACTGTAATTGATTTTTACAAGTGTTTGGGGGGGTGGTAACTGGAAAGACCACCTTCTCTCTGTTTTTGGCTCTTGATTTTCTTGATAACACAAACCCATCTAGTCTAAGTAGATTGTGAGAGGTTTAAGCTTATCAGGTAGGATTGCCTCTCCTCTCCATGTATTGTTCCCCTTTCAGTGATCCTTCATACCAAATTTTCAGTGCTTTCAAGGTGCTGGGGTCCTGTTTATCATAGTGGAAAGTGGTATGATTAATTAATAATATGAGAACATGTTAAGTCATCTATGAGTAATTCTTAAATAAAGCAACAAGGAAAAATAAAAATAATCTAATGCAGTAGTTTAAGTGATTCTTATATTTAAAAAGCCAGCCATTAGTATGCCTAGGAAAATCTAAATAATGACTCATTGATATTAAGGAAATTGCTTACCCTAAAGAAATAGATTTCTACAGTATAGTTGGATTTTAGTCACTGTGGCACCTGGGAAGGAAAGGAAATTTTTTTAGGGGTGGAGGTATTTAGTTTTTTCATACTGTTTGAGTTATAATAAGCAAGTAATCGTCTTAATCAGCACAAAGCTGTTCTCACTACTCTATGTGCATAAATTGTTAAAATTCAGAAATACGTAAAATAGAGTTTTGTGAATCTGTTTGCAAATATTAATATTCTTACTAGGTTTTAAGTTTCTAAGTGCAGGACTATATTTTTTATGTTTTTTTTTCAGTACTGTATAGTAACTATTTTATCTACTTATACTTAATATACTTGATATAGTTAAGAATAGCTATTTAATAAAGAACAGTAGACTTAATGAGCTTATAGATATCTTCAAAAATTTAGGTACAAGCGCACTACTATAGAGATGAGGGGACCAGCAAGTGGTGTGATGGTTAAGATGCTGGTTTCTCACATGGTTGACCATAGTTTGAGTCCCAGACCTGGTTATCTCTCTTTGTCTTTTAAAAAGTACAAACCCCACAGAGAAAAAAAAAAAAAAAAAAAAAAAAAAAAAAGAGAGAGAGAGAGATGAGAGCAATCTCTAATTGCTGTATTCATCTTCTTAGATCTCTGCTTCTTCTAAACTAATATTACATCCAGCAATAATATAACTTTAACTACCTGATATTATTTGCCTTGATATTCTTTGGGAGATTATGTGAGATATTACTGTTAAGTTTATATACATGTATAAAAATTCTATTGTATGTCCATTTCTCAAACATGTTTCCTCACTTAAGAGAATATCTATGCTTTGGAGGGATCCCAGCTTGTTCCATCCACAGTTATTGCTAAAAGAGAAAACTTAATATCACTTTTCAAAAAAAAAAATAACAGATGGCTGATATTTAATCCATTTTAGTATCAATAATGTTTTTGCTACATTTCTGGATTTATATTTCCAACTTTTATTCCAAGAGTAGAAAAACAATCATATGTTATTTTGCTCTTAAAAATATTCCTTAATTCTGAATTCTAAAACTATAGAAGAAAAGGAGTTTAATTTAATTTTTTTAAAAAAATCTACGTTACAAAACAGGGGTAGCAAACTTGTTCTCTGACGGGATTCACAATAATCATTTTCAGCTGGGGAGGCTATGCCTGCGGTTTCTGTCATTGCTCTTCGGTGCTACCTTGGCGGGAAAGTAGCCATAGATAATACGGAAGCAATGGCTATGACAGACTTAGCCCACTGTCCTTAGTTTACGTCTCATATTATAGGCACTATTAGGGAAGTGTCAACCAAGACAAGTTGTTTTTTTTTTCCTTCCTTTCTTGTTTTATTTTGTGAAGAAAGCCAATATTATGGAGGAGATTCACCTGGGAGCACTATTAAGGTCTCAGACCCCCTCAGATATTAGGAAAAGATTAATAATAAACCTGTAGAGTCTGCACTGACTGGCACACAGAAAGGGCACTAGTTTCAAATAGAGAAATCAGGTTCTCTGGTGCCAAGGGAAAGGAGAATAATTTGTTCTTAACCTGTTTCAGTGATATCAGTTGTTAAATGTCTATTGGCCCTTTCCCAAGGTAATGTGTGTACAGCAGTTGGTTAAGCACCAGCACAAAAACAAAGGCTGAGGAGTTCATTTTGATTGGCTACTCATCGCCACCGCCTTGATACCAAAATGATAGCATGGGCGCTCAATTCATATACTAGATGGAGAAAAAAATAGCAATCCATTATTCTTCCATTTAGACCATTTAGACTAAATTGATTATCGCCCTCAATTCCCATTTGCCCCATCACGTGTCTCTCTTAAACCATAAAACCATAACTTCAGGGGTAAAATTATTTATATATATTTGCTGAGTTCAAGGATTTAATGTGCTGAGCAACATATCATTCAAGGAGCTGACCTGCAATTTTCTGATTGATAATGGAAATGCTAATGTATTGTTAGCCTCTTATTTTTGGCCTAAAGTGAGCTAATAACTAGTGTTGTGTCTATAACATATTCAGGCAAAAGGAAGGTGCAGAAGTTGAGGTCTATTTGTCAAGTTAATTATAATATTGGATAAATGAATTCAATGGAAGGAAAAATCCAATTTCATACTTTTTTGCTGGTAAGAGGGGCAATGGAATATCCAGTTTCTGAACTCTTACGAATGTTATTCTTTGGATAAGTTTATTTCAGAAAGTTCTACCCATTAATCCATGTCTTGTAATTATTTGTGCAACACTTGCTGCCGTGGAACCTAGTATTTCACTGAGTGAAACATAGCGTTTCTCTGGGATTGTTGCCAAATGCTTTGCCCTGATACCCTTACGTTGCCACTGCATTCTGTAAAGCAGTCACCTACTTACTCTTGGGTGTTCTTGTTCTGTGCTCTGCAAGGCACAGACTCCTACTGAGTCTGAAGGAGAATGAGAGAAAAGATAGGAAGAAACCCTGGGTAGCGCCCAGGTGCCCTGCTGCTTCTCTACAACTGGGTGGGTCTGTGACATGCATTCTTAATGGAATATCACCTTGGGGGAGCAGGGGCTTCAGTGTCTGAAGGGCAAAAATCTCTGAAACATTACGGTTAGCTCTCCAAAGTGTCACAGTACATAAACAGGTCTATGCGGGGGTCTTCAAAAAGTTCATGCAAAATGTGCATTAGGAAAAAAACTACGCATAGATTTCAAACATTTTTTGCCCCCAAATAAACTCAAACTTTTATACTATTTTCCCACAAACGTTGTGAAGTACTCTAACACAGTATATCTATGCCATTAAAATATAAAGGAGGGTGTGAATAAGCAGATGGATGTAATGGTTACATCACTGGACTCCCACGTAGTTGACTGCAGTTCCAGTCCTGGACCCAGTGACTTAAAACTCACGCCATTTGCATGCACATGCATGCCTAAGATACTGAGAGGAGAACGGATGAGAAAGGATTGCCATGTGGCCATCCACCCTGAGAGGTGATTTCTCACTTTCTGTCTGTCTCTCCAGTGAGCACACATGCTCTACAGCAAAACTATCTCTAAAACGAACAAAAATACCAAGGGGGAGAAATTAGGAAAATAAGTATTTAAAAACTCCTTAGGGGTCAACAATGTAAGAGAGGCTGAGGGCCAGCTTGGTAGCACAGTGGTAAAGCCACTCAAAGCTAGATTCATATGGAAGATGATGGGTTAAGTTCCTTGGTTGACCTATGCATGCTGGGCATGCACCATGATCCTGGCTGCTTGGGAAAGCTAGGGGAAGGTGAGGGATTGCAGTACGAGACACTCTTGAGGGTACTTTTCTCTTTCTCTCTGTCTCTCACTGTCATGAAAGAGATAAATAAACTAAAAAATGTTGGGAACTTCTGCCCTGATGAAGGAGGAGGGCCCTTTTGTCTTTTCTCTTATATTTTTTAAAGGACCTGATTTGATTAAGTGAACAATGGACCAATGGACACCCATTACTTGGTATCTGAACCCGAGAGATGCTGTGTTTGCCCTGATGTGGGCAGTGGGGGAGGCCTAGATGGCTCAGGCTCTCCTCTCCACCAAACCTGATCACAAAAGCATAGGTCAGGAGAAAGCATTGGCTGGTCCTGGTTCTCAGATCCATATATGGAGTTGTGAAAAATACTGCCCAACACTAGTTGCAGTGTTCTGAGCTACCACATAGAAAGGTGGATGAAGAGTTATTTGTAAGGAGAAACTCTAAAGAACTTGAAGTTACTTACAAAGGCTATCCCATTAGGCTAACATCAGACCTCTTGAATGAAATAATGCAAGCAAGGAAAAGAATGGGAAGTTGTATTCAAAACGCTAAAAGAAAAACAATTTCAACCAAGAATACTATACCTGGCTTGATTATGTCCCAGAAGGACAGATAAAATCTTTCTCAGATAAATAAAATCTGAAAGAATTCACCAATACTAGATCAGCTCTTCAAGAAGTAGTGAAGGGAGTACTATCAATATGTTAGGAAAACTAAAGAGGAACAAACAAAAATAAGAAAATACTAGGAGCATTTTATACTGATTAGTTTTGCTGTCTTTTAGGGAAAAAGATTAGTGTTTTTTTTTTTTTTCCTTCCCTAACAAAATAAGTTAAGTTCTTTGTCAATGTCTAAATTCCAAATAACACTCCTCTTTCTCTACTATGTTCAAAAGGGGAGGGGAAAAGAAGAATGGAAGAGTGAAACACATTAGCTAGTCTTTCCTTGGTCCCACACTCTCCCTCAGGAAGGATGACTAGTGTCCAAGTGCCCTGGTGGGATAAGGACATATTCCTGATGCCGCCTGCTTTGCTTCATCATCCCCAGCTCTCTTTTTTGGGGGTATAGCAGCAGCTGTGCAGTGAGACCTGTGAGCAGCTGAAGAGCCAATTAGCAGAGTCACGAGCTGACACATTCACACTTGGAAACTTCTTTGAAGATGAGCTACATGGTAGTTACCAAAAGGATGTTCTCATCTCTGGGCTGAGCTCTGTCAGTTAGGAATTCATAAAAAAAATTTAAAAAATTTAAAAAAGGAAGAAAACCACCCCTGCAAAATTGGCGAAATTTGGAAAATATGCTAGAGTCTTTGCCATGTATTTTCTCAGAGTGAATCCTTCTATGGAATGGGAAGAGATTAAGGTCAATCAAGCAGATATTTATCCGTGCCAGGTCCTGCCCTTGCCACTGCGAGAGAAGAAAGCAGTCTGGGTATGACAAGGCTGACAGGAGATGAGAAAATATAAGCTCCACTTCAGTAAAAAACAGAATTTAAGCATGTCATGAGACAAGCATAAGAAAATTATAGGTGATCAAAAGCAAGTGGGAGAAGCTTCCTGCAGCAGCTGACATGCGAGCTAGGCTTGTAACAAACATTGGATACGAAGGCAGGATGACGGGAAGCATATTCCAGAAGGAGGGAAGGATTGACCAGAAGCTTAGTTCTGGGAAAGCAGCAGGTGTGTCAGCAAAGAAGCCGCTGCTGCTTGGACTAGGAGGTTACAGGTGATGTTTTAGAGAGTAGTTTCCTCTAGGGGAGAGCAGAGGGCACCCGTAACTGGAAGGAGGAGGAGGAGAGAGATAGCATAAGCTGTAATAGACAGCCCTTTACAAGACCTGAAACAGAGTTCAAGGCCATAGCAATTTATTCTTCAGCAACGTTCATATGTATGCAGCTAAATTTTCAAGGGCTATTGAACTGACCCCTTACAGGCAAGGCATCTTGGAACCCATTTGAGAGACCCAGCACTGGAGGGGCACAGAGGAGAGCCTTGGGGGAAAGGATGAAGAGTTATTTGTAAGGAGAAACTCTAAAGAACTTGAAGTTACTTACAAAGGCTATCCCATTTGACTCTAAAGAGAATTCTTTGTCACTACTTTGTCACTACTTTGCCACTACTCAGAATTCAGTGGGTCTCTGATGAATCTAAGAGTCCCAGAGGAAATATGTGAAATATGGATTGGGCCCAGGGGACCAGCCTGGAGACTCCGATTTTGCTAGAGAACTAAGACATGTGCCCTGGTTTAATTGGGTGTCACAGGCAAGTTCTGACCTTTCTGGGACTAATTTTCTTGGTCCGGTAGATAATGCTGTAAGCTTTCCAATGTACACAAGATCCAGTTAGGATCTAAAGTGGTCATATCTGTGAAAGCACTTTTAAAATTTCTATTTTTAGTGCTACTATGAATTGGTAGCTTTGATTTATAAAATTATAAACTGTGTTTTATAAACCCTTTGCTTTATTGGTCTAAAATATAGACTCTGAGCCATCATTTTAAGCTCAGATCCATAGACAGTAAACATTTAAAGGTAGACTTCGGTCTCACCTAAAGCTCCTCACCTGCTGAAAGGCTGCACATCGCCGTGTCAAGGGTGTGGATAGTGGAAATAGATTGAGTAGATCCAAATCCCGTCTTCACCATTTGCTAGTTACATGACTTGGAATGAGACTGCTTTTATCTTCTCATGCCTCAGTTTCCTCATCTGTTAAGTGAGGGTAAAAATGCCTCTATCCCGTAGTGTTGTTGTGAGGACAGAGTTAATATATGGAGAGCCCTGAGAACAGCACGTGCACGTAGTAAATGCCGTGTGCACTACCACAGCAGGTCCCATGGCCTGGTTTCTCAGATGAAGAAACTGAGGTCTGAGAGGTGAACTGATGCGTGCAAGGCATTTATTTGTTCAGTGTCAGTACGGGAACTACAATGCGTTTATCAACACTAATGTCGCTGTCTTCCTATTTTGTCCCTCTATCCTCTGTCAAGTTAGCAGGATTTGATTTTCTTGAAAAAAATTTTTCTTCAAATTTAATATATTTATTTCATGAGTGGGAGAGACAGAGATACAGAGAGACAGAGAAAGCACCCCCAACAGGGTCTCAATGCTGCAATCTACCCCAGCTCGCAGTTAGCCCCTGATCATGGGCAAGCGTGTGCATAGCATACTAGGGGAAGCCTCTGGACTCAAACGAGGAACCTTTCCATGTAGGATTACCTCACAGAGCATCATATTTTACTGCTGCACCACTACCTGGCCCTGAAAATTTTAAACTGAATAAAAATATGCCAAAATCTGTCAGGTATCTTCAAGAGGGAAAAAATCACATATCTTTGGGAGAAGGAAAAATCTCTCAAGGATAGTGTGAAATATGTCCTTACATGTAGGTTAACACTTACAAAAAGTCTCTGGGAGCCCTTCACACTGAGTCTACTTTGCTCTTGGTGGTTGCTTTTTCTTGCAGGCCTGAGACATTTACATCATACCTGCTGGTCTGGGTTTCTGCCATGTTGAATGAAAATGACACAGGTTCTCCAGGGCCTACGGGAAGACATAAATTGAAGATTGTGCCTGAAAACAGTATCTCCGTTCGTTTGTACTTGTATTCCAGGCACTTAGCATGGCATCTATAGATTTTGTGTATGTCCACTGAAGTGACGTGGGGCAAGGTAGTATTTGGCGTGTAACACTGGAGGAATGTTCTGCTCCTGCATCCTCATTGTTACCTAGGACAGACTTTTATTTCATATTGTTTCTACCCTTTGATATCATGGGGAACTAGTTCTGGGTCCCTGCAGGAGTCCCTTGACCTGTCTTTAATCTCTAACCATAGAAGGGAAATAATATTGGATTGTCAGAAAAGTTAATGATGCATTTTTCTATGCGAAATTGTGTCATGACTTTCTGACAACCCAATAATATGCACAACACCCTGCAGATAAATGAGCATCTACCTGCAAAATGCTTAACCATTTGACGTGAGAGATGCTGGGCGGCGGGGAGCTGGGAAGTAGTACAACAGCAGGGGAGCACCATCTAGCTGTCTGCACCTGGGAGGTCGGAATAGACAGTACATGAGAACGCTGCTCAAGCTGGGCTTTTGCCCTTCCACATACTCTATAGGGGTTCAGGAAGGACAGGTGGCCAAGGACTCCAGGACCCAAAAGAGGTCATAGCCCTGCCCTGCCTCTCTATCCAAGGATCAGTGCAAAAGTTCTCTAGGACATAGCCAAGGATAGCTCTAGGAGAATGTAAGTGGGGTTCCCATCACATTTGTGGACTGCTAGGCCTTCCACATCAACATCTTCCCTGTTAAATGTAAAATGAGGAGGTAACACTCTTTGTGTTGTATGTGTGTGTATAGATATGCAAGGTGGACTTTTTTTTCCTCCCCAATCTCTGTTTCCACTTCTTTTTTTTTTTTTTTTTTTTTTTTGGAGGGTTTAAAATCTTTTTTTTTTTTTTTTTTTTTTTTTTTGAGAGGTTTTCACTATAGGGCACGTGCGCTCACCGGAAAGACAGAGAGGCAGAAAGTGAGAAATTACCCTCCAGGAGAGATGGCCACATCACAATCACTTCTCCTCCATTCCCCAGGATCTTGGGCACGCATGCATACGTGCCCAGCATGAGTTTAAACCACCGGGTCCAGGGCTCGAACTTCGGTAGACTACATGGGAGTCCAGCAGCATAGCCATTACGCCAACTGCTGGTCCCTCTGTTTCCACTTCTAAATGATAAAATGCCTTTTTCCCCCCCCCATAAAAAGACTGTTGATAGTTAGAAAACAAACAAAAACCAAAAATATCCTACCAAAGCTCCCAAATCAAACCTCTTTACAAAAAAGTTGGTGCCCTATTTTGAGTCCATGATAAAAAGGAGCTGAAGCTAAGTTTACTGGTGTGTGAAAGCTCCAAATCTGGAAACCACCAGTATAAATGATTTGTCTGGGCTTCCATGAGCACAGAAATTAAGTAGTGGTATTACTCAGAGGCTCAAAACTAGAGAGGTTCTTCAAGATTTTCTGGAGGTTAGAGTTCAAGGTCAAAGATAAGGCTTACGTCTTGACTCCAAGGTTGGGGAGAGGTGGGGAAGAAGCTTATCTGGGGACCTTGGTGTTGCACAATATTCTATACCAAGACCAGGAATGATCTGTGACCAGTGGCAGAACTATATAAACAAACAGTGGCAGCAGCAGCAGCCTTTCTTGAATCTTTTGGAGCATGCTTTTAAATACCTAGACACCCTCAGCTGGTGGAGAAGAAAAAATTCCTAATACAAACTTAAGGTATTTTTCTTGTCAGGAAGAAAATGTGGAATTATGTGAATTTTTTCTTTCTTCCCCAGCCCTGACTATGTGTGTTCTTGAATAATTGGGAAGCTCCATGTTCATTTTTCATGATATATTCTTAAGAAATTTCACTCTAGTGATTCATAATAATGCTGTCATGGGATAAACTTTATAGCTAATGTATATAGCTTGCCTGAGAGAAACTTCAGAATGATGCTTGTTTTTCTTTGACTTGTGCATGGGTTGCAGAGCGAACCCTTGGTCTTTTTCTGGCAACCATGAGTGCTGCCGGGTGGTGTAGTGATTGGCATTGGACTCCCATGTGGTTGGCTGTGTTTTCAGACTTGAAACTTATGCTGGGTGTGTGTGCATGCATGCCCAAAATTCCAAGAGGAGAAAGAAAGAAAAGAGATTGCAGTATGGTCTTCCCCGTGGGGGATGATTTCTTGCTCTCTGTCTCTCCAGTGTGCATGTATGCCCTGTAGTATAAATCTATCAAACAAACAAAAAATATGAAAAAGAAACAAAATAATCTTTGTGGAATTCTATCTTGGAACAAATGTAGACGTTTCTGAGTCACAGCTGGATAAAGGGCAATAAGTTGAATAATACTATTACTTGTAGTAGTCATTGATTGAACATCTTCTAGAGCAGTGCTAGGAAATTTATATATCTATTTTTAAGCCTTATAACAATCTTGAAGGGTGGGTGAATTAGCTTTATCTAAAAATGAAGAAACTGAGATTTGAAGAGATATTAGTTTGCCCCAAATTGCCTAACAAGGAAGCTACTGAGCTAGAATTTTCCCATGTGTGCTATCTGTTCATAATGTGGATTCATATAATAATAGCTAACACTTGTCCTGGTCTTACCCTGTTTTAATCCTTGTGCCTAAACTTTGTGTACGTATTATACTACTTAAATCTTGTAGTAACCCTATGAAGTATGCATGTATGTATGTATGTATGATGATTATTATTATTCCCACTTTACAGAGTAGTAAATGGAGGCTAAGAGAGGCTAAATTATTTGTCTAGAGTCACAGCTAATAAATGACAAGGTTGGGATCTAAATCCACTCTGTCTGACCCCTCGGGCCATGTGTTTCACCACTCTAGTAAGCTGCCGCCTAACCATACAAACATCTGTGAAAGGGATGGTGCTGCTTTATATGTCTTGGCAATCTACTAGCTCATCTAAGATTGGAGAAGAGAAAGGACTACCTAAGGCTTAGTAGAGAGGCGAGGATTCAGAATTAGTAGAAAGGGGATTGCTGGACACAGGACTGGCAAAGGACAAGAATGTTTTCCTGCCTTAGTAGCATGAAATCAGAGTTGATTTACAGTTGAAAAGTAATAGTAAAGGTACTTTTTAAAAATGTTATTTTTTTGAAGAGAGAGAGGTTTTTTTTTTTTTTCTACGGGGCACGTGCACTCACTGGAGAGACAGAGAAAGAGAGACAGAAAGTGAGAAATCACCCCCACTGAGGATGGCCACACTGCAATCCCTTCACCATTGTCCTCTTGGGATTTTGGCCATGCACACACATGCACAGCCGTGAGTTTAAGCCTCCAGGTCCGGGACTCAAACCATGAATTTACAAGGGAGTCCAGTGACGTAACCATTACACCATTTGCTGGTCCTTAAAGGTGGAGTTCTTAAGGGCTCTTATTATTCCTATAAACCAAAAACTCTATGTCAAAGTGAACTGAAACACCAGAACAGAAAGAGACTGGCATCTACAACTTATAGGCATTTTTGAACAGGTGAGAGCCCTTTGACCAATGGGAAGATGCTGGTACATTTTAGAGATATGATGAGATGAGTAAAATCCAGAGAAAGGAAATTTATCACAGACCTACTTGAAGTGTGGTCTACAGTTGGGAACCATCATCATTCCTTGATAGATTGTCAGTTACGCAGACTGGTGGGAGAAGGCAGGTTTTGGGGCAGTGATAGTGCAACTGGACCTATGTGGAAAGGTTCTGGGTCCTAAGGCCTCAGTTCAAGTCAGGTGCATGCACGTCCTATAATCCAGGTTAGCTAAGGCTGGGGTTGGATTGCGGCATGAAGACCCTGCTGGAGTACCCGTCTCTCTCTCTCTCCCTATTTCTTTCTCATGGAATACATACATAAACTTTAAAACCCCCCATAGATTTAGGGACCTGCTTAATCAGCATTACTAGGATGAGGACACTATGTTTCTCCTGCATACTATGCATTGAGCCACACTGCGCTGCAGTCTTCTCCCCAAGTCCTGGTCTGTGGCAGCCCTGGAAGAACTGTAGGCTTTAGGACACCACACACCCTGAGATGCCAGGCACTGAACACTCATCACTCGTTTGGCACTGGGTCCTGAAGCTCTGGGCCACGCCACTCCCCTGTCACTTTCCAAAATACCCCAGTGAATGTTAGAAGTTTCTACTGTGGGTTCCTCAGGAGATAGCCTTACATCCCGCATGTGAAGACACCAATCAGGAGGGAGGACCATTCACACGTGCTTCTGGCAGCATTGAGTGTGATTGGAGAAAGTACCTCTGCAGTGACTTTTTTTTTTCTTTGTAAGGTTTTTGCCATAGGGTGTCCATACTCACTGGAGAGGAGTGAGACAGTGAAAGGGAAAGTGAGAAATCAACCCCTCCCCACAGAGCAGATGGCCATGCCATAATCCCTTCTCCTCCGTTCTCCTCCTGGGCTTTTGGGCCTTTGTGCTCACATGCCCGGAATGAGTTTCAGGCCACCTGGTCCAGGACTCAAACTGTGGCCAGCCATGCGGGAGTCCAGCACTTTAACCACTACACCACCTTCTGACCCTGCACTGACTCTTTTAGTAACTTTTTTTCTACAAAATGAAAAAGAGGGATGCTTACTATGGATATAGAACCCAATGTTCTGCATTGTAAGAGAAAAATAAAAGAGCTTTAAGAGGGACCAGCAGGTGGTGTGGCTAGAATCACAGTTAATAAAAGACAGGGTTGGGATCTAAATATTCTCTGTCTATCTGACCCCAAGAACCATGTGTTTCACCGCTATAGTAAGCTGCCAACCAACTACACGAAGCACTGGACTCCCACATGGCTGACCACTGTTTGAGTCCCAGACCTGGCAAATTGCTTTCATACTTTCCCCCTCTCTATCTGTCTCTCTCTGGTCAAGTTAAAATAAATAAATAAATATATTTAAAAAATTAAAATGAAAAATTTCTTAGAAAAAAGAACTCTAAGAAATAGGTAAGAAACTTAGGGTAAGTGCTTGTCTTGCTTACTTAAAAAGAAAGAATGTTTATGTTCACTTTGAAATAATTGAGTTTACAACCTGCCATGTGCTGGAAGCTATGACCTAATATGTCCCAGGCACTTTGCTTTTTTGTGTTGCTGACTCAGAGGGCACTCAAAGGGGTGATGTAGCAGAATCCAGGAAGGTGAACCTTACTTCTAAATATCTCCCTCTTGGGACCAGCAGTTAGCGTAATGGCTATGTCGCTGGACTCCCATGTAGTCGACCACGGTTCGCGTCCCAGACCCAGTGGCTTAAAACTCACGCCGGGCACGTGTGCGTGCGTGTCCAAGATCCCAAGAGGAGAAAGGAGGAGAAGGGATTGCAGCATGGCCATCCTCCCTGGAGGGTGATTTCTCGCTTTCTGTCTGTCTCTCTCTGTCTGGCAAGTGCACCGCCCTATAGCAAAAACCTCTCTAAATAAATAAATAAATAAATATCTCCCTCTTTGAAATGCCTGGATGCAGTTGTTGGAGATGTGGCTAAATATTTCATCTAAGCATCTTTCTTAACAGATCTGGGGAAAGTATGACCTATTGACATTAAAACTCAAAAGTGAGATGGGAGTTTGGGGAGCTAGACATACGGGGTGATTAGAGACTGGAAGGAGAGAGATTATGCAGAATGGAAAATAATAACTTCCCTATGGTTTACCTGTGTGAATGCATCACTGTCCTTAACACTTCTCGAAGCTCCAGTTAACCAGCCAAGAACCAGCATTAAGAACTGATAGTCTTTCCTTTATCAAATCCTCCTGGTCAGGAAACCCTGAGCAGAGAACGCAGTTGGTTCCTCTGGCTTTGGCCTATAATTGAGGAAAGGATTTCATTTACAGTAGGGCATTATCACCACCCATCTATGGGCAGTGCTAGATTCCCCCACTCGTACCCCCTCATTATATGTAGCTAGGTCATATGGTGGACGCTGACACATGCCTTCTTAGGTTTCTTACCACTTTTACAAGTATAATTATTGTCTTCACCACTCATCAGTCACAGCTGAAGTATACCATGTGAGTCTTGAGGACTTTTGGAATCTTGTCTAAAATAAAATATCCTTAGGTGCAGTCATACTTTATTTTCTGATATCTTCTTAATTCTGCATTAAAAACTCAGCAAGAAGGAGGAAAATTTGAGGTAGTAGTGATATCATGGTGCCAAATTATTTTGTTCTCAAGTACAACAGCTCTGAAGACTTTGTAAAGATGTAGAAATAATGATGGAAATTAGAGAAAAATTTTAGAAAATAGTACTTGCCAAGCCTAATAGTGAGGGGAACTATATAATAAGCTATCTTATGTAAAACAGTAGTGTTGTTGTAAGAGACCTCAGAATTTGTAAATGGTAGTACATTAGGCACTAGGGTTTTAAAAAGTGACTAATAGAATTTAGATATTTAGGGGACCAGCAGTTAGCGTAATGGCTATGTCGCTGGACTCCCATGTAGTCAAATGTGGTTCAAGTCCTGGACCCGGTGGCTTATACTCACACTGGGAGCATGTGCGTGCATGCCCCAGATACGGAAAGGAGAATGGAGGAGAAGGGATTGTGGTGTGGCCATCCCCCCTGGGGGGTGGGGGGTGATTTCTCACTTTCTGTCTCTCTATCTCTCTCTGTCTTTCTGGTGAGCACACACACCCTGTAGCAAAAACCTCTCCAAAAAAATAAAAAAGTACCACATTTAAAAAGAATTTAGATATTTAAATGCATTTTTCTATAGTTTCAGTGTACAATTATCTATGCTGTTATCTGTAGTAGGCATATGATATATAATATGTATTTTTATTGCAATGTGTATTTAACTTACTTAGATATAGCAAAGGATGATAACATATGGAGGGATTCTTGAGGGAAATAAATTATAAATCATCCTAACAATGCAGGAATTGGAGGAGAGAATTGTCATTTCAAGGGAGGGTAAAGCCACACACAGGAGGCCCCAGGCTGTTTAACTAAGGCAAACTGGCCAAAAGAGGCAGTCTGGGATGTGAAGTTCAAGCCACATGGAGGGAACTGCTGCTGAAGCAGCCTGGAGTGGTGGGTGAGGAGTGTTCCCAGTTAAGATTCTGAGTGGAAGGATGACTCAATATGAAGAGTGTGAGGCTGGCCCTGGAGAGACAGCTAGATCAGGGCTGACAGTGACACAGAGCACTGGAAGGAAGTATGGTGTCTGGTTGCTTTCAGATAACACATGTGAGTCTGGGAAAATGGCAGAAACAATGTCTTCATTTCTCTTGGCCAAGAGTGGGGCTCTGCTCCCAGTTTCCTGATGCTCCTCTCATCAAGGCAACTTCTTGGATAAAGATGAAGAGACACAGGATGACAGTCCCTCTGGCTAAGACTGCAGAGGAGATCAAATGGCCCCTTTCACATGGCCCTAACCCCTCCCTCCCTTCTGTGCATTTCTTTTGAGATGAGCTGTCATTAAGCCCATCATGTTCAGGGACCTGAAAGTCTCCTTGCCTAGTAGTAGAACAAATGACAGATGGATCTGGGCTTGTGGCTGGTTCCATGTTTGGAGCATATAATAATCACTTGTTTACAATTTTGTAATGAAATAGAGAACTGAAATCTGAAAGGGGTTCTTGAAATGAGTGGGAAAAGTGTTTTAAGTATTCAATTTCAAATATCCCACCCCCTCCTCCCAATTATTTTACAAGCTTTCTTTGAGAATAGAGAAGCAAAGAGAGGAAATTAATTAGTCAGTTTAGAGAAACAAGGCCATGAGTGGTCCTTAAAGGGGAGGAAATAGAGCTCTGCATGCTTCAGAGAGCCAGAAAAACTTCCATGGTCTTCTAAGCCTTAAAGAACACACTCTAAGAAAAATGACTGAAGCCCAGGAAATTATGAATATCAGATTAATTGAACAGAAAAATTGGTGAATACCTGCAGTTTTCTGCCATGGATTTTTTTTTTTTCCTATTTAAGGGATAGGAAACCTTTTTATGTGTTGCATTTTTCAAATTGATTTCAAGACTATATTGTGCTAATATTTTTACAAAATAAAAAGATATGTAGCTTTCTACTCTCAATTTTTGGCATGAAGGTTGTGTCATGATTTTTGTGTCATACTTATTCATTCTGATGAAAGGAAAGAAGATTGAACATTAAAAGCTGAAGGTCATCCATATAGTTGTCCCAATAGCAATCTGTGTACCTTTAACCCTGAAGAGGAAAAGTAATTACCCTTTGGCTTCTGGTGACCTCAACTAACCTTTGTTGAAGGGCCAGAGAAAATAAAGGCTGACCATCAGCCTGCCCCGGCGGCCCTGGGCTTAACCTGCTGTGTGAATGAAGAACAACCCAACAATAGAATGAGATGATGTTGCCATGGAAATAACCCTGGACGAGGAGCAAAAATCAGAAATTTATCACAATTAATTGTTTTATTAAGAACCTCCCATCTTTTGGATTATTCCCTGGAGGACTGGTGGTGGGGACAGAGAGAAGATGCATTCTTGTTTAGATCTTATGAGAAAAGAAATTCTTCTGGAATAAAGGAGGCAGCGCATACAGTAAAACCATTTTAAGTTGTGGCCAGAATTAGAAAGCTTTGTGAGCGGTGAAAGGATCTATATCTCTTCGTATCTATAGAGATGCAAATGTAAACAGCCAGAAGGAGAGCTGAGAAACCTCCTCCTACCAAGCAAACCAGCTAAGCTGTGGTTTGGGCATCTGTCTCTAGTATTTTCAGAAGGCTGTTGCCTGTGCATTTATGCAAGGCAAGGTCTAGAGAGTACAGGCAATAATATTTTGATAGTATGCCAGTGAACAGAAGTGCATTGTCACATTTTGTTGTCCTTTTTTAGCCTTTGTGTTAAATAGAATTTCAGTTCTATGTGTTTTTAAAGTGAATCCGTTTAGATTAGAAAACAGTAGCTTGCCATCCAATTATGTCCAGATTAAACTAGACTAATCCAAAATGCTCTAGCTGCTATAGACTAATTGGAGGAAAAAGAGGTAGTGAAAAACAGCTCTCTTATAGAGAGCCTATAAGTTCTCGCTTAAGTATGAACAGACCTACTTAGAAGTATAATATAGAAGTGTAATATTTTTAACATTAGAATGTTTTTATTTTTATTCATAATGCAGGGATGAAATTAGGCTTTTAAAAATAGACATAGATTTTTAATCAGTTTTTCAGTTACTTTATTAAGTGAATTAATTACTTATTAAGCAAATAACTGGATATAAATTATCTTCTTTTTTTGGTGGATGCTAGAGTAGCAATATATGAAAAACTCACTTGTCATATTTCCTAAATAGTGTGTTATGCAATATTTATGTTAATCAGTTTTTAAAATAATTTGAGGTACTAAAAAAGGCTGGCGGTTAAGCTCAGATATTGATTTTCTCTGTAATGGGTATTTCATCAGTGAAAATTTAACCACCAATGAAGGGGAATAAACCATAGCAGGTGTTCACTGAAGACCCTTGCTCATCATGAAATTTGTTTTTTTTAAATCACATCGTAAGATGCCCATATGAGTTTTGTTTATGAAATTTAACTCCAACTATTTATAGGAAATTAATCTCATATGGGGAGAAAAATTATTTGGCTTTCCTTAGAACTGAGAGAGTGATGCTTAATAGAGATAAACTTTTTAAACAAAAGGATGTGTGTTTGGACTCAGTTAACTGACAATGAACTCCAGTTCTTGGGCTTATTTGTCTATCTTTTGCCTGCAGTTAGTTTATTATTCATTTTGTACACTTTTCTACTGTCAGGACCAGGATTCTGATTACACACTAAGTACCTGTGGTTGTAAGGCCCCTCTCAGATAATATACAGAGTTGGTGAGACTCATTAAACATTCTGTGGCCGGCTTTTCATCTTTTTCTCTGCTATAGGTAACAGTTTTCCTTAAGTGACAGCAACACATCCCTAAAAATAAACCTGCAATAAGGTCCTAGTTGTGCTTACCTTATAGTTCAGCAGCACCTTGCTGGGATCATGCTTCTTACTTTCCATATGCTTTAGTTTTCTGATAAGCACATACCTGTTCGCATGGCACTAAGAAGGTTCCTTCTAGCTGAGGCACCTGCAGCACTGAGCTTGGTCGTCATGGTCCTCACTATATTTGGATCATCTCCAGGTTTTCTGTTTGTTAACCCTCACGTGGACAGTGTGGCTGAGGCAGCGGAACCAGAGTAAAGACGGTAATGGGTTTCTGTTGTTTTACCTGTTTGGGCCAAGAGAAGAGTGAGTGAAAGAATGATGATCAGGATCAAAAGTAAAACACAATGTTAATCTTTTTTTCCACAGAGAGGGCAGCAGATATCTACCTGGTTTGCCCCATTCAAAATAATTGTGTATAATTTCTGCTGGTTTGAGTAATCAATTCTGTATTACAATTACTAAAAGATGTTTTACTGTGCTTGGTATACTTGTGGAGTACATTGTTACCGTTTTCAATTTTGTTTAAAGGAAAGAAATCATAGGTGCTTATTCAGTATACACAGAAATCATCCCAAAATAATTTTGTAAGGCACAGGACGTATCAAGTTTTTCAGTGACTAGATATTTAAGTGAAGATGAGAGTATTTACTGATTTATAACTAATGGAGCTTCCATAATACCAATACAATGGTACTGAAGCATCAGGAGTTATTTGAAAGATGAAAACTGCTGAAAATAGTTCCCTAGATTTTTCTCGTTATCTATACTTTATTTCTAACCCTTTTCCTATGTATGCAAACTTAAGTACTATTATGCACTGTTTATGCACAAACTATACAATGTGAATGAGGAGCTAAATACACTATGTCAGAAACACAGAGATAATTATGCAATAATTGAAAGAAAAATTAAGTAATTCTGTATTTGGAAAAATACTGAAAAGTGTGATTCAATGCACTTTGAACGTATGTATTTATAAAACCATATAGAATTTTGGTAAGACAGTTTAGGATAATTTTTATAGGATTAACACACATTTTAGAAACATGGCATTTTGTCAACAAAGTTTAAGATACTTTGTATAAGGAAAACATACATATTTTAAAATAACATGTGATTTTGAACAGAGTTTGTGATAATGTTGGGTTGAATGGCTACTTTCAACTGAATAAGGCAAAAAGCTATTTTAAGAATTCATGGGTATTAATACTACCAACTCCAAATTAAGCAAACATTAACCAAACGACCTTGTTCTGACATAGTCAATATTTAAAATATATTTTCATGTATTTTGTAAGGTGTAATGAATCATATAAAAATACAGGATATCTTAGGGGAATACCTATGACTTTAATACTGTATCTGGGCTAAAGGATATAAACATATAAAAAATTATATGGCAACAGTATTCCTCATAAAAGGATATAATTTAGTCTTCTTCAACAGATTGATGGAAATATAATACTATCACACTCCTATATTTTCAAACACAATTCATAAAGAAGGTAACTTGTGAAAGTAAATGTAAATCTATCTAAATACATCTCAAAACAAAAAGAAATTCCAAAGAAATGGTCAAATTTGCTTCTCATAAAGTCTTATAAGATTCATCCTGAGTTTGGAGCAGGAAGTAGGAATTTCATAAACTATTATGTTGTTTAAAAACACATATATATTATGTCACCCTAAAGCAAATGATTACTCCAGTTTAAAGTCACAGTCACCAGAATTCAGTATACAATAGTACCGCATATCCAGCTGTGAGGTAGCTGGGTTTGGTGCTTTTTAATTGTACCTTCCCACCACAAACACAAAACTACAGTTAATAGCTAAGCTTTGAGCAAGAGAATCAGCTACCCTAAAAGTTACCTTCTGGATTAAATACCTTTAAATGCTGCAGCGCCCTGGATTTCCAGTTAACCAAACTATATTTCCAGCAGAAACTCCTGAGGTATAGAGTAGTTCTTGTCTGTGAGCCCTTCCCGCTGGTCTTCTTAGGAAGCGTGCTGGAGCGTTTTATTTACTTATTTTTAATCCTGTTGATAATATGACTCTGTCAACTAGTGCCCGTCGCCACATCGCTAGCCTTTCTGACTCAAGGATGAATGACTGCAGGCCATGCATCATTCTCCCTTTCTCAGTGGACCTTGATGTGAACATGGCATCATGACTCTGAGGTAAGGAGGGAAAGCTGAGCCATCATATATTCTACAGATCGCAGGCTTCCCCTGTGTCCTGTAGTGCCGGAGAGGGGGATTATTGCTGCAGGAAAAAAAAAAAATCTGGTCACACTGTAGAAATAATCACTGCGGTTAAGCTCTCCCCATCTTCTCCTGTTCTCTTTCTCTCTTTCTCTGTTTCTTCCTCTCTCTCTTTCTCGCTCTCCGTATGAGGCCCCAGCTGATTCAGGCTGCATCCATCCATACATAAATCATTCCCCTTATTCTATTGGTTACATGGTACATGGCAAGTATTGATTTTTTTTCCCGTTGCCTCATTGCTGGAGAACACTTGGTTTTTGTGAGAGAGAAAAAGAAGAAAACAAACCAAATCAAACCAAACAGAAAATCCTCACCAGAGTTTTTACTAGATAAAAAATAATCAGACACATTGGCTTCTTGCTATTGATAAGCATCTTCTAAAAAGAATATACTTTGGGGAGGCCTTTTATGTCTGTTTGCATGTTCCAATATATCCTGTTTGAGAATAAAAAAAATATTATTTCCAGTTGTGAAGATCACTGGGTTCAGGAAGTTGGGTATACAGAGAGGGAAATGCTCTCTAATTATAAAGGAGGAAAAGGAGACAACTTATTGATCACTGCTAACTTCAAGAAAAAAAGCAAGTTTAGTTACAAGTCGCTTAAGAAAAACACACACACAGACAGAAATAGGAGGCAAAAATAATACCTCATGGCCAAATTACATGTACAAAACTGGAAGAAAGTTTTTTTTTTTTTTTTTTTTAAACTTGAGTCTATTTTGTGCTGATAAAATGTGCAATTGTGCCTTGAATGCTGTCAGAATGTTGTGTCTTAAAATACTCAGAAAGAAAAAAGCAAAAAATTGAATATATCTTAGTTCAAGATTCTGACATTTGAGTATCTGTGACAGTCTTCCCTAGAATCTAGTTAAAATACACAAGAGTCTTAACATATTTTTTTTTGTCACAAATACCAATTTGTTATAAAGTGTTAGTGACTCTTGGGCTCTGTCAAAGGGGTTATATTCCTGAAACATCAAAATGACTTCTTTGTGAGGTAATGCTATCTTCCAATATCCAAGGACATTATTATAATGAGAAAATCATTACAGTGTGAATTTAAGGTATAGAAAGACTGTGAAAACCCACATTCGATTTTATGAGCCTGTGTTACAATTGATTATTAATCGAACAGGGAGTAGAATTTAGAAACAAAAACAATCCAGCCTTGTATAGGTGACAGAAAATTTTCTTTTGGTTTCTACTTAGCACATCAACTGACAACTTTACTGTGCATAAATTGTAAGTGAGAAGTGGAATGGGTTCTGTAACCTACTTCATAGCTTAAAAAATGCCTTTAAACCCAAAGCATTTCTCTGGGTATAAAGTCCCTTAAGTTAAACCGTCACTAACTTTAGAAGTTGGACTGGGATTTCCCCTCTTTTGCCTCATAAAACCCGGGCTGGGAGATGTTTTCTGCCCTTTTCATTTGTCAGCTTGCCTTGTGGCCCTTCACCCATGCTTGTTGTACGGTCTGCCCTATAAAGGGGCTTGTCCACATGCAGCTGTGGCCAGTCTTGGGTGTGTTTAGCCCTTCAATGTGCGGACTACTATTTCTCTCTCATAACAAATACTTTTTATTGAAGACTCAGAGTGTCTCTTTTTACATAAAAGTGCTGATTTATCTAAATTTCTGTTTCAAGGGGAACTGTGAATGTGGGAGAAGGTCTGAGGAGCCCCGCCTGGAATTTATCCAAATTAATGTTTTGATGTTTCATTTTGTTTGTTATAGTTTTGGGTTCCATCCCAATGGCATATTTTCTTGATGATCTCATATCCATGTGGTAGGGATAGTAAAATAGTCTCCCAGTGTTCTGAGATAGTGAGAGTTCATTAAGGGCATTGAACATTTTAGATTGAAAAGAAAAACAGAAAAAAAAACAATAGCAAAAACTATATGAAGTCCTTTGAACTTCACCTTTTTTTCTTTATTCTGCCTTGGCCTTTCCTAGTTCAACTAGTTGAACAAATGTTCCTTGACCACATACCCTGTGCCAGTGACTTGCTGAGGAGAGGCACATTGCAGAGCTAAATGCCTGAGCCCTCTCCCAGCTGAGTGAGTGTACAGACTACTGCCAGAGCAGGGCGTGTGTCACTCTATGGTGTGCGCTTTGGCTGTGTTGCTTCTGTGGTCTCTCTCTGTTTCTGTTTCTCTGGAAAAGCTGTATAATTACATTGAGTAATGGACATCAAAAGCAGTGCTTATCTTCATTAATCTAACAAGATTTTAAGTGACCAGCACAGAGTCTTACCCACAGTAGGTGGGCAATTTTAGTTTGATATGGTGTGGGACTCAAAGAGAGTAACTATAACCAAAGCTAGTAGGTTATTTTTATTTATTTATTTATTTTTAAGATTTTTGCTATAGTGCATATATGCTCACCAGAGAGACAGAAAGTAAGAAATCACCCCCTAGGGTGGGATAGCCACACTGCAATCCCTTCTCCTCCATTCTCCTCTCAGGATATTTGGGCATGCATGCACCCACACCTGGTATGAATTTCAAGCTGCCAGGTCCAGGACTCGAACCATGGTCACCCATGTGGGAATCCAGTGCCTTAACCATTGTGCTACCTATTGATCTCAAAGCTAGCAGTTATTATGCGCTTAGGAAGTTATAGGCATTATTTCATGTAATTCTCATAGCAGCCCAGTCTTTAAACAACCTTGTTTTTAGCCCATTTTAAAGATGGGGATATTGAGGCTGAAAGAGGTCAAGTAAGTTGCCCAAGACCACTCAGCTCACCAATGGGAGAATTGAGTTTCAGATACCTGTTGCTTTCCACCGTCACCTGTGCGGAGGAGCCGCAGCTGTCTAGCCAAGGCCCATTCATTTCAGCTGGAGTCTTGGTTGAGAGCTTTGCCCAGAGAATGGCTTCTGTGCTGGCCTCGAAGCACATTGCATCCTTAATTTTTATGCATTATGGGTACACTTCGACTGTCATAAGAAAAATTAAAAAGAAATTCTTAGTGGAGAGTGCCATTGAAATGATTGTGTGTGTGAATCCTTTTGAACATGAATATAACTTTGGAGAAGAAAATGTCTATATAGTAAGTATGGGGCTTAGTTAGGGAGAATCTCACTCATGGGAGAAGTGATGGCGGCAAGTCCCAGCTCATGGGAATCCCAAGCGGAATCCAAATACTGCCTCTGAGGAACAGTGACTTTTCCACAGCAAGTAGTGACTGCTCAGTTGAATTTATAGGTTTTTGAGGGAAACAAAACACCACTCTCCTTTATTTCTTTTCTACTCGAACACTACCAAGTGAAACAATAAAAATAATGAGTGGTATTTACCTCAAGCATTACTTAATGATGTTCTCCAAAAATTTGAGGTAGGAAGAAATACAGTTGTAAAGCTGGTTGGTTATCTTGTTTGTAGCCACCCTCTTAGAGAAGAAAGACAATTCAAACTTGTCCTGAGGGGCCTGAAATGAGGCTTCCCTTTACCCAGGTTGTCCATTTCGGCAACACAAAGTGATTTACTTAACAAAGCGTTTATTCAAGTATTGAGGGTAAGTAGGTATTTCAAAATGTAGCAAACAACAGTGACAACTTTGGTGACTGATGCAGACCCTATCATCAGGGACATATTCACCTTCCTTTCCAACAAATCCATCATTGTTTTTGTTCTTGTGCCCATCTCTCTGATACAACGGCAAATCCCCAAAATACAGAGATCTGGAAGGTACATTATGGCAGTGGTAACCCGAGGGCACATCCCATAAATACCACTTCCCAGCCGTTTGCTTGCATCCTAGCCTGTATCAGCTGCAGGTTCAGTCCCGGCTAACAAGGGCTGTCCAAGTTATTAGCACCCATTTCACAGCCTGGGTGGAAAATTAAAAGGGGTGAGGATGGGATGTGGAGAAGACAACCCAGTCTATACCCTGTGTTCTAAAATAGGACCAGTAAGAATCAGGAAATGGTTATTTTACCTGAATGTATTGCTTAGCAACAAAGACGGTCTACCTCTCGAGAATGCTGTTCTATGGGTTACCAAGTAACTGGCTGTGACAATTACCAAACAGCTGGCCTACTAATCTACATACCCTTTAACCCCAGCCAGCTGAACAAGAGGCTGCAGACAGCTCACACACAATAGACGCACATCTAATATTTTATTTAAGAATTGACAGAAGCCACAGCTGTACGGGTCCTGCAGCCACTTGGATTTAACTGTTTTAACTTGGATGTCCTGCTCTTGAAGGGCTGCTGAAGCAGGTGACACAACAGTTTCCATTAGGCTATTCTCTGGAACTTTGGGGGAACATTTTTTTTTTTTTTGATAACTGAACAAGAAGTGCAAAGTTTTGTTGAGCATAAATAACCAGATACAGAGAGCCATACAAAGACCAAACAAATTGGATGCTTCACAATTTCTTACTGATAAAGTCTGGGTCATACACAACAAATGGGAAACTCACAATAGAGATACTCAAATATTTAGTACCATTTTGACCCTAGCAGAATTAGATTTAGACATCCATTTTCTAACGCAGCCATTATAAGGTAAGAATAACTAAATCATTTTCTCTTTTGGCCTCTGAAAACAAAACATAACAAGCCAAGATGTATTTGTTAGCATATATTATTCTCATGCATATCATTAGAATTTTTACTTAACTAGGACCAGCAGATGGAGTAATAGTTATGTTGCTGGACTCCTACATAGCTGACTATGATTTGAATCCCAGACCCAGCAGCTTGAAACTCAAACCAGGTGTGTGTGTGTGTGTGTGCGCCCAAGATCCCAAGAGGAGAATGGAGGAAAAGGGATGGTGGCGTGGGGGTGATTTCTTGCTTTCTGTGTCTCTGTCTCTCTCCATTTCACCAGCAAGTGTTTGTACCCAATAGCAAAAATCTCCCTATACTAAAAAAAAAAGTTTTAAAGAAAGAAAAAGAAGTTTTACTTACTAATATCTAAAAATACTTTTATTTGTGAACCTCTCAAAATGCATATGTTTCAATTTGTAGACTTACACATTTTTCACAAATAAACAATGTGTGGAAGATGAGTGTTGCATGATGGAACATTTAGAGTAATTTAGAGAAGGCCTCAGTACCACCCTCTCCCCGTCCTGCCTCTATAAGACTCACTGTGGACACCTTAGGGGCTCTCTTCATAGGAAATGAAAACTTACAGGGCTGAAACTGGTCTTTGAAAACAAACACACCAGAATACACCACCCCACGTGAGGTATTCCACACAATAAGTGTTCAATAAGTATCTATTTAAAAGTGTGTACATATAATAAAACACTAGGTATCTGCCACACCACCAAGATGACACTGTACCTCACACAGATTCCTACCCAGTGCACCCACAGCAAGTGCTGTCCACACAAAACTGAGCTCTTAAAGATTCTCTTTGCCAGAATCAATTGCTAATCCTGTGTCTGTCCTCAGCACACCACATGCCAGGCAGGGAGATGAATTTCTGCCTTTGTGGTCTTCTCTTTCCTCTTAGAATGTTATCATCAATAATAGTCTATTGCTTTCGTATTGGTCACAGCTGAGAAAAAAGAAAAAATCTGATTCCACTTAACAGAATGGCACAGTATTAGTGCAGTTTGGTGACCTGAGATGTGTTTAAAATAATGTGGTTTAATAATTTAATGACCCATCACCAGACAAAGGTAATCTCAAATGGTGTGTCGAATGCTGTAAGTTGGCAGCTCCTGTAGGTTTAGATTTTCTAGGATTTCACATAATTTTTTCTATACTGCATATCCTAGAGATAGTAGCTTTTCTATACACCTATAAATATACTGGTTATTTTTGGTGGTGGAATCTCTTGTAATCATCATTGAGACATAATTCAAATGTACATTTTCTATACACATAACTATTTCCTAGCTATTTTAATCAATCAAGTTAATAGACCCAATATAAATATTGGTTCATTGAAAAAAAAATCACAATGTATTTGCATGAGATGTCATTCCTACACCTTAAAGATTAGGAAACAGGATCTCAGAAAATTTTAATAATTTACCCAGCTCATGAACTGACAGAGCTGGGATTCAAAACTTATCTACTGGGCTCTGAAGTCCATGCTTTTACCAAACAAACTTATTCTTTGGTTTAGGAAAAACAATGTGTGAGAACACATTGGTATGAGAACAGTTTGAAATCTCTAACCCTAGTACAGAAAGAATTCCTTGAACTTTCAACATTTATTCAGCAGAATATTCATTGAAAACCTATTATTGCTGGACTAATTTACATTTCCACCAGCAGTGTTAGAGAGTTCCCCTTTCACCACACCCCCGCCAACACTTATCATTTTTTGTTTTTTTTTTTTTAATCTTAGCCATCCGTCTTTTAATAGGGTTCATCTTTTTTCCAAACAACTTCTTTAGTTCCTTATGTATTCTGGTTATCAATCCCTTATCTGATGCATAGTTTACAAAAATATTTTCCCAATCTGAAGGCTGTCGATTCACACTAATTACTGTGTCTTTTGCCATGCAGAAAACTTCTTAGTCTGATGTAATCCCACTTGTCTATTTTGGGGATTATCGACTGTGCTTTGGGGGTAGTCCAACCACTGTGGAGAACAATTTGGAGATTCCTCAAAAATCTACAAATAGAACTGCCATATGATCCAGCAATCCCATTTCTTGGCATCTACCCAAAGGACAGAAGAATTCCTCATTGGAAAAGTGCTTGCACATCGATGTTCATTGCAGCACTTTTCACGATTGCTAAGACATGGAACCAACCCAAATGCCCCCGTATGGCTGAATGGATTGAAAAACTGTGGCACATGTACTCTACGGAATACTATTCAGCCATTAAGAACAACAAAACCCTGGCTTTTGACAGAAAGTGGAAGAATATGGAAGATTTACTGCTGAGTGAAGCAAGCCAGGCTATGAAGGAGAAACACTGTATGTCCCTACTTAATATATACCGAATGTCTGCACTCTGTAACTGAAATGAATGGGCTATAGGATGTACAAACACAAGAGATGGATGCGAATGCCAGAAGTGGTGTGTGTGGAGGAGTGGGGCCTGGGGAAAAACATTTGGAGGAGGGATACAAAGATAGCATTGTTGAGACAGGGAGGTAGTATTGTTATATTTTGATCAAGTCGAACAGGGAGAAATGTTCACATATTGGAATGATCACCTTGTAAGCTAAATAATGTGATTGAATGTATTAAAAAAATGTAAATAAAAAAAAGAAAACCTGTTATTGCTGATGTCCTATGCTAGGTTGATAAAACAGCATTACTAAGAAGGAATATCTCCCTAAAAGGAGTTTTTAAACTGTGGCTGGGAGGACAGAGGCATAAAGAGTTGAAGACAACTGTTGGAATAAGGTGCACACAGTTGCAATGAGGGCTATTGTAGAGCCAGTGACTGAGGGGGAAAAATCACAGAGCACAAGTTTTGCTGGGATGATGACTGAGGAAGGCTGCTACTTCATCTATGGCTGGAGGGATTCAGGCCACTGATGAGGCAGAGAAAGCCTGGAAGCACATGCTAGTCAAACGGCCACAAAAAATGGCAGCATGGTTGAGTGTGGGTGGGTCTACATGGAAGTAACTGTCATTTATCAAGGCTGGAGTATAGCAATGAGTGTAGAGGGAAGCTTTGGAATTGAAAGTTGAGACATGTCACAAAAACTGATCTGAGAACTCACCTAAACTGAATACCTGACACTTAGTTTCCAACACCTTTGACTTTTCTTTTGGTCTTTTACGTTATTTCTTCCTTGATTATCAGAGTTTTGCATGTTCGTGATGGAAACTTTGATAAGTAGAAAATGACTCTTGTCTGATAAAGTTAGCATGTCTATGCTTTTCTTCCCCCTTTCCATGTTGGAGACAATTTTGACCACTGAAACTTTGCAGTAAGCTTTTCTTGCTTAACTTCTTGTAAGTCTCCTTGCTAACTTCAAAACATTCAATCAAATGTGTAGTAGATGTGTGTTTGATGCCAAACCCTCCTGTGTCCCTGTCTTTGGAGTTGCTTTGCATGCAGACCTGCTGAGAAACAAGTAGGCCTCACTAGTTCTACGTCCATGGGACACCTTTCTCAGAGGCTACAACTGACTTGAATCATATGTAGACATCTAAACTAGTTGGGTTGATTATATCATCTTCCCAGAAGTTTGTGAGTAAAGCATTGAAAGACTGAGTCAGTAAGATAATGCTGGGTTCTGAATCAGTCATATTTGGCACTAGGCCTAGTCAAAGCCACATGCAAACTGAAGTTATAGGGAAGTAACCAGGCATGGTTCCCTTTGGAAGACAGAATGAAGGAGGCATCGGGACCAACAGTCAGCATAATGGCTATGTCGCTGGACTCCCATGTAGTTGACCACGGTTCAAGTCCTGGACCCAATGGCTTAAAATCATTCTGTTCACATGTGTTTGTGTGCCCAAGATCCCAAGAGGAGAATGGAGAAGAAGGGATTGTGGCATGGCCATTCCCCCTGGAGGGTGAAAAAAAAATAGAAAAAAAAAAAAAAAAAGGCATGTGCAGAACCAGAGAAAAGAGACCATGTGGATCAGAGCGGGACAGAGATGGAGAAGATAACTGTGTAATCATATTCCTATTCCTATTCTCATAACATCCAGCTGAACTTCCTGTAATTTGTCTCAGTCAGATTCCCCATAAGTTTTTTTTTTTGTTGTTGTTGTTGTTTTTGATGGGGAAGTCACTTAAAAAAAAAACCTGCTCCTCAGATCAAAATGTTAACTAAAGCTACTTACTTAAGTAGGTTTTTGTTGTTTCTTATCTTTAGCTTTTCCTCTCAACTTTTGCTTTGGTACTTAGAAAATATACATGTGCTGGGGCCATCAGGTGGTATAGTGATTAAGGTGCTAAACTCCCACATGACTGATTGTGGTTTGAATCCCAGACCCAGTGGCTTGAAAATCACATTAGGTGTGTGTGCATGTGTGCCCAAAATCCTAAGAGGAGAGTGGGGGAGAAAAGATTGTGGTGTGCCCATCTTCCCTGGTGGTTGGTTTCTAACTTTCCCTCTCATTGTCTCTCTGGCAAGTGCATGTGCCCTATGGCAAAACAAACAAACAAAAAACTATATATATATATATACACACACACACACACACATATTAAAATTTGTGATAGTTATATTTCTGATCTTTTCCTGTTCGTTACTTCCACTGCATTTTAACTTAAATATTCTTTGCCTCATCAGATATCAAATAAAAATCCACTTCTATTTTTCTGTGGGTTTGGAAAAAAGTGATAATAACTTTTCACATTTAAATGTAATCCACATAGAATTTATTTTGGTACATGGGTGATATGCAAATCTAACAGAAACATTTTTTAAAATAAAATGTAAATAGCTAATTAGTTGACACAGAATCACCCTTCCCTTTTCCATTGATTTGTGGTATCTTCTTGATTATACACATACATTAAATTTATGCTATCTATATTTCACATGGATTTGCTTCTGGGCTATCTATTCCATTTACTCAATTATTTTGAAAAAATATCTTAGAAAGAAAATATTTCTAGTCTGTGGACAGCAGTGATCCCTAGAGGAATCAACTGGGTTTAGAGAAGAATGGTGCTAAGTTAGAGGACTTAGTTTACCGAGTCATGTGAGGCTTATGACCTTCTACTCCGGGACTCTGAATGACAAGCTGATGTTTATATTGGATTGCATCCACCTTCTTTCTGGGGCAGCTTCGGTAACCCTGACAACTTGGGTAATTTCTGAAGTCTCAGTATAGGTTTTATGTTTCAGAATGTCAACTTATGAAACTGTATTTTGTTTTAGAAAATACAATAATATCCAGTTTTAAAATGTGTTTGGTTTGAACACCTGACAGAAATAATCAACACTTTTTTGGCTTTCATTAGTAAATATTGTTAATTAATCAGTCTTTCTTACCACTGCTCCAAGCAGCTTCTATTGTCAATTGGTATTGCCTGGTAAAATGTTGCATATTTGCAGGTTAATTCTACTAAGAAATATAAATTTCGAAGTTAAAGATAAAATAGTAGAGCTATTATGGCAGGGTTGTGTTTTTACTTTTTTCTTTAATCTCAGTCCATAATAATCAATACATTTTACATTTCACATTTAGCCATATAAAGAACAAGACAATTGGAGAGAAGATTGATGCATTTGAGGAAAAAATACTGTATGCTGATTCTGCAATGTTGGGATCAAAATAGGCTAGTCTTAAAATAATCCTGATTATTCAGAAATAAAACACTCGTATTTAGTATTCTCAGTGACTGGTATAATCAGACTGAATGACTTGTGTTCCAACCTCTTGGTGATTTACATGAAGGGGAAAAAAATCCACATTTTTATTTCCCTGAACTTAAGTACCCCCTTGAGGTTTAGAATAAAACTTGGTAGAAATTTGCCAACATGTAGAAAAAAGTTTGTACAGTCATCAATTTTTAGGCTAGGCAATATTCATTAAGTTTGTAGTAGATTTATAGGTTTGAGGATTATCATCTCCCTTATGCCTAATCATTATTAAGTTTTAAAAAACAATTCTAGGCTGGACTGTAATATTTGCAAGCTGTGTGACTTTACCCAAGTTATTTAAACTTTATAACTTGAAACTGTGTAACAGCTTTGCTTTTAGGTCAAACTCTATACTCTTCCTTTCCTCCTGTCCTTCTCCTCCTCCTCCTCTTCCTTACTAGGCAAAATAAACCTCTTTTCATTTAAGCAATTTTGATTAATTCTACCTATGTTTCCCATTTTATCCTTTTCTTAATATTATGTCATGTGTTAAACCAAGTAAGGTAAAATGATAGCAAAACATGTTGAACCAAGCACAGTGAAGTGATCCTGGGGTTTGTTAAAGTAGTGAGATCAGGCGAGGATAGGGTGTGCTTGGAGGTGGATGAAGATGGAGGGAAAAAATGGCAGCGTTGCATCTCCTGAAGCAAATTGCACAGCATTATATTTTATGCCTTGGGTCTGTGGCATTTAAAGTAGGCAGAGAGAATATTTCTGGGTCTTAATAACTGCTATTTTCATCCTTGTCATTAGGATCCCAAAGTTTCTTAGATTGTGAGTGTTTTAGACATGTAATCAATACCTTGTGCTGGAACTTAAATAAATAAGTAAGTAAGTAAATAAATAAATAAATAAATGGAAGGTCTTCCTGTCAGGATTTCAATTCTGGCAACCTTTCTTTTATGGCAGTTCAAATATAAGGAACTCCTAAATTTGACCAGCATACCTTATTAGAAAGACCTACTGAGAGATTATTATGCTTTATTTTAGGCAATGACACCCATAGAAAATGTGTGATCCTGAGAGGACAAACAAGCAGGTAGTTGGGAATAGTTCAGAAATATCTGCTTATTCAGTTCAGAGGTAATACATGTTGGACTCGGAGAACTCCAGTGAGGTGACCACTCACCTTAGAGTTGAAGACCATGGAAGTTTAACCTGCTGTCAAGTTTGAACATTGTATAGAGTCATTGCCTCACTGTTTGAGGCTTAGATAACTGACATGATAGAAAATTTGGAATATTGTAATGTCAACATGCTACAGAAAATTTTAAAAGTATAATATATGCTCATGGAAGTGAAATTTCTGTCAAAGAAAAGGGTGCCAAAACGATGTCTCTTTTCACTATCCAGAGCCCTGCTCCCCAGAGGCCGCCAGCAATGAAATTTTGTTTTTAGCTCTTTCCAGTGGTTATCACTGTAACTCTAAATAGCTCCTTTATGTAACTTGAATATATACTTCCGGTTTATAAATTAAAACTTGTTTTTAACTCCTTACTATAAAACATGACTATTTCAGCTCACATCTAGTATCCTCTTCCTTTTTGCCTGTATCTTCTCCCAATATTTATATAGATACATTTTGGCTTTCGTATTGACTATACTTTAAATACTACGTTTGACTCCCCCCCCCCCCTTTTTTTTTCTGTAGGGCGTGTGCATTCACCAGAGAATTAGAGAGAGAAAGAAAACACTCCCCTGAGGGATGGCCACACCACAATCCCTACTCTTCCATTCTCCTCTTGGGATTTTAGGCATGCATGCATACATGCCTATTTCATTTTTCAAGCCACCAGGTCCAGTACTCAAACTGCTTGTCAGTCATGTGGATCCAGCCACCTTAACCACCACACCACTGGCTGACTCTGTTTTACTTTTATTCCATCAACTTCAGACATTTAATTCCTGCACTCTCCCATCTCTCCTTCCTATCTCTAAATCCTACTGTTCTATCACTATTTTTATATTACCAAGGTTTAAAACATTTACATTCTGGTTAGAAACTTGAACTTTTCTGTGCTTTGTCTATATATTGATCCCGAAAGGCAAAAAGAAATAAACATTATTTATAACATCATGATATTGCTCAGTATTATTTACTGTTTACCCAAATGTGACTGTGTGTTCTTAAATCAGGTTTATTTAAAGTAGAATAGTTCAAGTTCCAAGTGAAGATTTTCTTTTCTTAGATTTCATACATTTCTTCTGATCATGCTTCATATTTTTAGCATGATTTTTTTGTGTAGCATTTTCTTTTTCTTGGCATTTCTAGTTTCCTTTAATTTTTTTCTTGTTGACATCAGACACATAAGCCTTTTTTACTATGTACCAACCAAAAGCCAACCTACAGATTTTTTAGTCACTGTGTTAGTGTCTACTCACTTCCACATCTCTAATTGCAGTATATCTTCATAGAAAAATAGCTCCACTTGCCTTGAAGCTCCTCTTGTGCATCCTCTTGCACTCTGAGTAGTTCATTTTCTTTGTTCTGTCAATGTAATCTCATATGCCAAATTTTTCTTTGGTCTACTCCTGTCCTGTTTGTGTCAGTGTATGTATAGCTACTGTCATTTCAATGGGTTTCTTAAAGAGAGAGAGAGGTAAAAATATTCCTAGGTTAAATATATTGAATTAGGTTTCCAGGATTCTTGATTTATTGGACATACATTGATATCTGAAATTTACAGACTGACTCTAAGATCTTAACTTAGAAAGGAAGAATTTAGGAATGCAAGTTTTGTTTTAAATGTGGAGTCTCCTTTCTTTGTGTTTCACCTCCATAATCTATTGTAATTAAGATGCCATCTAAAAATAATGGCACTGCAGAAATGGCCGGTGTTAGATTGGCCTCATGCAGATATCGCACTGGTCTCATGGCAGTATTATTGTCCTACCCACTGAGAATGAGACCTCACTTCATCAAAACAGATTCAATGTCTACAACCCCATAGCTATCTGAGGCCAGAATACAGTTTCTGATAAAGGTTTAAGTTTGACAATGTGAGCTTACAGGATTGAAGAGACAACCCCAAAATGGGGCCAAAAAGCTAGACTTTTGTCCGATAGGAGTCTTAATGGGAAAGGAGAATGTGTTGTTGATAAGCAGCTCCCAGGAAGAATCTTAAATTGATTGAGTTTGTTTCCTTTCTCCTCAAGGATAAGAATGCCCTCCTAAAAGAAATGGTATAGGAAGCATTTCCCAGTTAGATTCCAAGAGGAAAGAGGCAGTGGATGGAAAAGATACCTTGGGAGGTCAGGAGGTAAAGTTTATGTGTGGCAGCTGGTGGGGGGAGGGGTGGAGGAAATGGCAGGAATGGAAGGTGGCTCCAAGACCCACTAGATTAGGAATACTTTTCATGTGTTTTTGGAAGAGCTCTTTCACTTGTCTATTATGAAAATACTTTGTGGCACTGGGAAAATGAACCATTCATGAGCCATGTACCTGGAGCAGTGATGGTTCTAGAGGAGAATGGTATAAGAGGGTAAAAGCAGGTTTCATAATACAGACTACCAATGTTGAAAGGCCTCCATCTAACATTTGCCTTTTTCTTGGTTAGATATGAGGGGACTTGAAAAGGCTTATGGAAAGTGGAATTAAAGTATGAATTCCTTTTGCTGCCTCCTCCCTCCAAGAAAAAAGGGTAAATCCATGCATAGTTTTTTTCATGATATACATTTTCCATTAACTTTTTGATGATCTCCTCAACAGAGGACCAAATCTCTCTAGAGATAGAGATTGTGTTCATGCCCTTGAAGATCTGAGTCGCAACATGTTTTTAAGTACTAATTTTGGGCTTACTTTGAGCTAAGTGAAGAGAGCACAGACTTGCCCTGAGTTGCACTTGGTGAGTTGGTAGGTGAGTGAGAATAATGGGAGGACTGAGTATGGACAGTAACAAGAGACTCTTGAAATAGGTAAAACCTCACAGGAATGTGAAATGAGAAAAATCCCCAATGAAAGAATCAACCTATGGCCTAGCCTAGTGGCACAGTTGGTGACTGAGCTGAGCTGCAGTGCTGGGGGCTGATCCAGAGCTCTGATTTCTAGGTAGGCCTGAAGTCACAGAGGAGGAGGATGGAGTGAAGGGAGCAAAACAAGTGAGCCAGGGATCTGGAGGAGCTAAAAGGCAGGGGAAGGAGATCACAGCATGACAAGATATTGTAGACAGTGATTTCTCTCTCTAGTGCACATGTTATTTATCATGAAAAAGATACATGAACTTTTTCTTTTGTTTGTTTTGAGAGGTTTTTGCTATAGGGCGTGTGCGCTTGCCAGACAGACAGAGAGAGACATAGAGACAGAAAGACAGAGATAGACAGAGAGACAGAAAGTGAGAAATCACCTCCCAGGGGGGATGGTCACGCCACAATCCCTTCTCCTCTCGGGATTTTGGGCATGCACACACATATGCCTGGCGTGAGTTCTAAGCCACCGGGTCTGGGACGCGAACCGTGGTCAACTACGTGGGGGTCCAGCAACATAGCCATTACGGTAACTGCTGGTTCCCAAGATACATGAACTTTAAAAGGGAGAAAGAAAAGAAAAAGGAAGAAAAGAAACAGTTGACATGTACCTGAATTCTATCCAGATATGAAACATTGCTGTTAAAATCACCCCTTGGTGGAGCAATAACTGTTCATCTCCCACCTATTAGAAACTTGTTTGAATCAGTTAAATGGTGCCAAGAGTCTCCCTTGTTTTTTAAAGTGAACTTTTAAAATTTAACAAAAATGAAGCACTCAATGAATTCTCACATTCTGTATCCAGCACTCAGATCCAGAAACTGTGTTACTGCTTCTCCCTTTCAGCCCCAACTCATCACCCTTTCCAAGGAAACAACTACTGTAATTTCCTAGAAAATTAGATAATTTAGCCTGATTGTGAACATCATACTACATACAAAAATCTCTCTCTCTTTTTTTTTTTTTGTCTCTGGTTTCTTTCTTTCTTTTCTTTTCTTTTCTTTTCTTTTCTTTCTTTTTTTTTTTTTTTAAGAGGTTTTTGTCTTAGGGAGTGTGTGCTCTCTGGAGAGAGAAGTGACAGAGACAGTAAGAGGGAAGGTGAGAAATCATCTCCTGGGGGTGTGGCTGCACTGCAATCCCTTCTTCTCCATTCTCCTCCTGGGATTTTGGGCATGCATGTACACACCCCCAGTGTGAGTTTCAAGCCACCAGATCTGGGACTCGAACTGTGGTCTGCCACGTGGGAGTCCAGCGATGTAACCACTATGCCATCTGCTGGCCCCTTACCTTTTGTTTTTAAACATAGTTTTTTAAAAACTTGTTTGTAAAATTCGCCCATGATTGCTTGCTTGTATAGTTGCAAATTGTTTTCTAATTGTAGATTAAGATTATGTCTATAGTGTACTTCAGTTCATCCATTCTACCATTGATGAACATTTGGATTATTTATAGTATTTGGCTCTTACAACCAGCACTTTCAAGAAGATGTTTGTACTTGTCTTTTGGTGAATATCTATATTATATTTAATATAAGATAATATTTCAGTGGAGGAGTGGTAAAGATCTAGGAGTGAATTGCTAGATAGGTCCTTTTGATAGGTCCTTTTCCAAAGTAGTTGTACCAATTTATATTCCTGTCTGCATTGTGTAAGAGTTTCCTTTGCTCCATATCCTTTGCAATGAGTTTCCTTTGCTCCATATCCTTTCCAACACATATTTCTTTTTTGTTTTAACCATTTAATACAACAACTAGTTTTTGTTGTTTGTTTTTTCTAGCATGGAGGTTTTTCCCATTAAAGAAATTTTTGAAGATTTTTCTCTCTAAAGGGTAAGTTTGTGTTCTATCTGCTATTCCACTTTAAAAGAAAGAAAATTTTAGTCTGGAATTAAAACACTGATTTTTTTAAAACCATCATTGATTGCTGGTATGTGATTCCCATCTGGGTTTAAAAATTGTGCTGACAACAAGGTCAGTAATGGCATCGGTTATAATGCTTCTGTAACAGGAACACAGGGATGTGTTTAAAGAGTGTTTCAATGATTGGCAACATTATGTTTTCTCTGGGATTGTATGTTTTACAATCTGAAAATTTAGGGTGACTATAGTTAAGGATAATTTATTATATATTGGGTCATTGAAAGTCATGACTCATTTTTGCATAGAAAAATATAAAAAGTACAACATGACTTTCCCGACAATCCAATATTTCAAAATAGCTTGAGAAGAAGATTTTAAATGTTTTCAACACAAAGAAATGACAACTAGTTGAGGTGATTGATGTGATCATTATCCTTTTTTGATCATTATACATTGTATATATGTATTGAAATGTTACACTGTAACCCACAAATAAGTACAATTATTGTGTCAATTAAAAATAAAAGGTGGAAACTCTTAAGATATCAAAAACCAAAATTGAAATACATATTATTTTAAATTTTCATTTCATGACCCCAGAAACATTTATTGACTACCTACCATTATTTAGGGCCAGGCATTGTGGGGAATATAAAGGTCAATCAGACACATGTCATCCCTGTTAAAGTAGAAGAGAGATCTTGCTTTGTAAGTATTTATAAAATAAAATGCAGAAAATATCACAAGTGATATTTTTCACATATTCTTTTTTTTTTTTTTAAGAGAGAGATTTTTGCTATAGGGTGTGTGTGTGGTCTCCAGAGAGACAGAGAGTGAGAAATCACCCCTCAGGGGGGCTGATCATGCCACAGTCCCTTCTTCTCCATTTTCCTCTTGGGAGTTTGGGCACACACGCACATGTACCTGATGTGTTTCAAGCCTCTGGGTCCAGGACTTGAACCATGGTTGACCATATGGAAGTCCAGTGACATAACCATTAGGCAATCTCCTGGTCCCTCTTCTGAATCTCTTTTCCCTCCCTTTTTAAAAGCAAAGATAACGTTAATGAGCTTGAATCAAGTGAGAAAACAGTTGGATTTGGGTCAGAAGACCTGGGTTATGTCCTGGATCTTACACTTACTAAGTGTGTGGCTTTGGGTAGGCTACTTGTTGTTTTTCATCTAGTTTTACTGTCTCTGACATGGGAACACTAGTACTTTTCTTACTTTTAGAACATACTTAATGAGAGGCTCATAACAGACAATGAAATAGTTTTATATAAAAGCTATGCAAAATAGATATTTCTTTCATGGAATGGTCAAACATTCTGTTCTTCAAAACAAGGGGTTATTTATCCTCTTCTTATTTCAGTGAGGTGTACTAGGGGTCAGTCCTAGGAATAGTGGTATGGGTTCAATTGCAGTCATTATAGGTAGTACCCAGAAGGGAGTAAAGAGTCTCTTTATGGCACTGCCACCCAATGTCACACTCTTACTAGCTTGGCCAGAGTCAGTTATTTTCACTTGCATGATGACTGCTTTTGAACATCTCACATGAGGTCATTTGTCCAGTTTAGCTTTCTCACAGACTCAGAAATCTGTCTGTTTTTCCTTGATTTTCTTCCCTGCTTTCCTCACTTCTTCTGTTTGCTGGATATAAACTGATACTGCAGGTTATAAGTGAATAGCTAGTATCAAGATGGTGGTGACTATCTGGTGACTTCTTCATTGTGTGAGTGACAGAGGACCTCAGAGAAAGGCATTTTTTTAATACTTGGAAATTTATTTATTTTTATTCACAGTTTCTCAAACACCTCTTTTTGAGGACTGTGTTGGGGCTGCAGGGAAAACAGAGGATGAGTCAAACATGGATGTGGCATTCCTAAGAACGGGGCTGAATGTAAAATGCTTCATAGCATACAATATATGAAAGTTTACTTCCAAAGTTGGCTTATAAAGTAAAAATTGTAACTTGTCAAAATTACCTTTGAAGAATTGCCAAGGAGGATAATAGAGACCAACATGTTGTGCTGTCTTCAAAACACCTAGTGCAGGTCGTCTTCCTCTAATTCTGGGACAGAATGCGGCTGCTTCAGTTGGGTCTCAGGTGTGGCTGGCTTGAATATGGAGGTGATACCTGAAAAAGGAATGTCTTTATATACTTGAATTATATTCAGTTCACAGTGTTATTAATGGCTGTCCACTCAGGCTCACTTAGGTGTAAGCTGTTCAGGTGGAACAGAACTGGGGGTGGCGCCTGCACCCTTTAAATAGGGTTCTCTTCTTGCTCCTGCTGGCACTCTCTTCCTCTTTCATTATTGATCTAAAGTTTCTTAAGGTAGGGGGGTGTCTGATAATATGAGACCCCATACTACCATATGAGAGGCGATAAAGCATGAAGATGGGCACAGGCAGCCCCAATAAGAAAGAGATTAACCAACTTTATAATAACACATAGAAATTACCAAGGAGAGAAAATTGACCAGATTTAATAGTGTCTATTTATAAGGAATAAGGTAAAGTCCAACAGTAAGGTTGTTTTGCGAAATTCACTGGAGTAGTAAAAAGATAGACCAAGGGCCAGCCAGTTGTATGGTGGTTAAAGTGGCTCCATCCCACATAGCTGACTGTGTGGTTCGAGTCCCAGACACAGTGACTTGAAAACATGCATATGCCCCAAATCTCAAGAGCAGAATATCTCACTTTCTCTCTTTCTTCAGTGAGTCCTTGGGCCCATAGCAAAAACTAAAAATACAATAAATAAATATATGTGTATATGTACACATACACATACACCAAAAGATTGACAAAAAGTAACAGAAAAAAGACACTAATGTGTGAATGAAAGATTAACACATTTCTCTCTAAGGGCTCCGAAATGAAAACTAAAAGCAGAATAAGTGTGTTTTGCCACAGCCTCACTGTCACCATTATGAACACGCTGTAATGAACTAGAACCCATGTCACGCCCAGGCAGGGAATTGCTGGGCAGATCACATTCAAGTCCCCACTAGAATCATGACAAGGAAGCCATTGGCCTCTAAATCTGAAAAACCTCTTTGTTATTTTTGCATTCTTTGTACTTTATGGTACCCTTAAAAGCAGATACAAGCTATGTACATTCAACTAGATCTGTCTCCCCAGAACGTGGCAAAGCTGGCTCAGTTTTTAGTCCTGACCCCATGGAAAGTAATACTCTGGCCTGTGTGGCTGCATGGTTCCACCTGAGACTGACCATTCAGGAAGAGTCCTGGCTTCAGCACTGGGAGAGATTTGCTTTTCCTACTTTCCTTGCTGGTTTCCTTTGGAGTGTCAACCATTTTAAGTTAACTTGTGGTGACTCATATCCTGGCTACCCCTAACATTTCAGTACTTAGGATGAGAGGACAAACGGAGGCCCACAAACCATATGTCTACCCACATAAAGGTTCTAAATCAAGCTACCAAGCTGTTAAATAAGATATGTTCTAACTTCTTTCTACTTTGACAGATATACCTTCACAATGACAAAATGAAAATAACGTGGGTGAAGTCATGGTTTTTATATAATAGAAAGCTGGCAAAATATTAAAGATGACTAAATTTTGTTATTTTTGTGAATGCCTTGGTATCCTATTAATAGGCCCTGATCCTTGGATGTTTAGTAAAATACATGCATAGTTTCTCAAATATTATGTATTTATAAGACATAATTCTTTTTATTTGAGTAAAATCATTGTTATTATAGTTAATATTTTCATAATTTCAGTGCTACTTATAGAAATGAGCTAAAAGAATAAAAATAAAATTATATGCAAACTGCACGATTTGATCATCTTAGGTTTTTAGAAAACTTAGGATTTTTTTTTCTATGTAAAAATGTGTCATGACTTTCCCAATAACCCAATATTTTGTCAAAAACAGAGTAAATCCAAAATTAAAAAATTTAAATTACTTGTATTATGAAAGTTACATTTATTTAAAATACACAAGAATTATTAAAATAGGAGGTAATATATAATTATAATTAATGAATATAACAACTTATAAATAAAGCTGACATATAACATTTGTTTTTAAATTATATTTAAATAGTTCATATTTTTATACATATGAAACTGTTCACAGTTATTAACACCAAAAGCTTATCTGACTGCTAATGTAAAGAATTTTTGTTATTCTCCACCTATATTATGTTTAGAGCTACATAAAGTTAACTTACATAAAGTTAGCTTACATAATGTTAAATTTGAATAACACAAATTGCTTAACATTATGAAATAGTCTTCAACCTCTGTCTGAAGCTGTTTTTAATACAGTACTAGTTCATGAGTACCTTCAGAATCACAGATTGGTACTTGAAAAGACACAGTAACTCTTAATTATGTGGGACTCTCGTATTCATTTTATTTGAGAGGGAAATGTTTGGTAAGGGAATTCATTTGTCTTTTCTCAGTAGTGGTTTGTTGCTCAAATCCTTCTCCACTCTGAGTCCATGTCTATCTTGACTTTTGTAGTGGTGCAATCCACAAACCTTCAAGGAATTTAGACACTTGCCTTTTCTTTTGAGGACACAGGACCAGAAATGCAGATGCCTAAATGGTGTCAGTCATGAGACTGAACATTTAGGGTTCTAGGTATTTGTCACTGAGTGACAAATTCAGAGTGACAGAGATATTCCTGTGTTCCTAATATATTTTGTGCATAGGTGCATGTGCATGAGCACATACGTGTATGGTATAAGGGCTCCTCTAAAGAGTTCTTGATGGGAGATATCATAGACATCGAGCACCCTGAGAACAGGGATTCTACTAATTCATCTCTGAAGTAGCCACTCAAAGTACTCAGCTCCTTTGCTGGCAATTAGTGCTTACTTAATAAACATTTGATGGGTTAATAGCTGAAGCTCTTGCCTGCTAAAAGCTTCAGGAAGTGTTGCCTTTCTCCCTTTTTTTCTAAAGCGGTAGAACTTTTCATTCCAGTCCCGTTATGGGGACATAGATTCAGTCCAGGGTGAATCCAAAGGTTCTCTTCTAGAACTCAGTCACTACAGGAGGGCAACTCATCTGAACCCCCATCTGAGACTGTCTCAAAGGACCTCTTTCTATTTCATTAGGGTAGATTTGACCTTCTTCCATTTTGCATATTGGGTAGATTTTCATTATTTCCCCTTTTTTTCCCTCATGCTAAGACAGCTTTTTGGCCAGTGCTTATGCCTGTATGGAGGAAAAAGAAATAGAGAAGCTGGTAGAAGTTGTCTCCCTCTTTCAGAATCCAGCTCAACTGCTAGGGTCTTCCTTGAGTCTCTTCATGAGCCTTTCAAGAAATGGAAACTTGACAAGCTGAATCTGGGTCATGAACTGGAAAACCAGCACCAGGCAAGGAGCCAGGAAACCTGGACTCCATCCTTTCTCTGCCATTCAGTAGCTGTGTGACCTTATCTTCTTGGGACTTTGGATTTCTTGTCTATGAAATTAGGGGACTTGTACAAGATCTTCAAAGTCACACCTGCCCTGAAATTAGGTGATTTTATTTTAATAAAATATATTGGGCAAGATGTTTCCTAGTTTTACATGTGATGACAAACTCTGGCAAGGACTTTTTAGGACGTTTATCAGGTAGACAGATTTGAATGGATTTGTCCAATGCTAATACAGTTTGCTGACTAAGTGTTATTTGTTTATTGATTCATTAAAAACAAAGAAAATTTGTCCCCAAACCATTTACTCACCATGTCGTGTGCTAAGCTATTACTATATGAAGGTGTTAAGGTTTTAAAGATGAAGAAGCCAGAGTGACTGATGTTAAGAAAGTCAGCTCAGCAGGCAAACAAATAATTTTAGTAAAATGTGTTAAGTGATATTATTGAGAGTTTACAGGGAAGTGCAAAGAACAAAAGGATTCCTGGTGAGGAAAAGGGCTGAGAGAGTATCAGGGAAGGTCCAGGGTGAAGAGAGCCTTGAGAGGAGTACTAAGATTATTTTAATCTCAGTGCTTTTCAGTAGTGCAAGAGCTGTTAGGGCAATAGCTTTTGATGTCTCTAGTCTTTTCAGTAAACGAATATGACAGCGTGATTGGAGTTACTGCAGAGACTAAGACAGCAAGTGCTGGACTTTGCTGTGAGCCAGCTGCATTTGATTCATGTGTTTTTCTATGGCAGAAGATGGTTCAGGTTTCAAATGGTGCATATTTCCTTCAGTGGGCCCAGGGGAGGATATACTGTTGAGGAGAGACTTAAGAGATGGATTTACAAGCACACCGCTCGCTTTTAGATTACTTCTTTCATTAGCAGTGGTAAGGATGGTTGGGGTAGAAGAGACTGGAGACTCTTGGTGCAAATGATTTTATAGTCAGAGTCAGGGGAAAATTTCCATCCCTGCTTATGAATTATTTCAACCAGGAAATATTTTACTAAGTCTGTATATAACAAGTTCTCAAGAAATACTTTGTGTGTCATAAAGAGTTACTAAATGCCTATTACATAACAGATGCTATTTTAACCACCCAATAAATATTTGTGGAATAAATTAATTTAACTATTATAATGCCAAGAACACCAAATAACCTAGGTGAGCATTCTGTTGCCATGCACTGGACATGAAATATTGATTAACCTCAGACCACACATTATAGAAATGTACCCCTCCATAAACACATACCTTGCCAATGTCATCCAACAGAACAATAACTTTTCATTTGTTTGTTTTTACATTCCTGATGTTTATTGCCAACTGTTTCCTTCACCCAGTTGAAACAACCAGTCATTTTAACTTGCACTTCTTTTTACATTCTCAAGGTGACAAAGTTCAGTAACTCTAGAGGCTACGCTCTTAAAAGCTTTGGTTTTGGGGTCAGCTGGTGGCGTAATGGTTAAGGCACTGGACTCCCACATGGTCTACCACGGTTTCAGTCCCGAACCTTAAGACAGCTTAAAACTCACACCAGGCATGTGTGTGTGTTCCCAAAATCCCAAGAGGAGAATGGAAGAGTAGGGATTGCAGCAAGGCCATCTCCTCTGGGAGATGATTTCTCATTTTCTGGTTCTCCATCTCCCTGGTAAGTGCAGGTGTCCTATAGCAAAAATCTCTCTCAAAAAACAAACAAATAAAAAAACCAGATAAACAAATAAACTCTGGCTTCATGCACCTAGTGAAGATGTTTCTTAAGATAATTTAAGCTTATAAATGGACATCTATGGTTCTCATAATTAAAACCGCTGCAAAGAGCAGAGTACTGCTTTATTACAAAAGATACAAACAAAATAGGTTGGCTTCTCAGATAGCACGATGATACAATATTAGGATTTTTATCTTTATAAAGTGTTTACATGTATAGTAAAAGAGAAAACGAAGAGATTTTTCTGGCTTTATAGCTCCACTGGGCACTTTTCTAATGGTCTTTCTCTACTATTTATCTCTTATACCAGACACAATTATCTAGGATCACCTATACGATACTGCAGAGCTGGAGACCCAAAATTAGCATTCTAAATAGATTTAAGGTAACAGAATTCCTCTCAATATTTACGAGGCTGTGGCAGACATGGAGGGTGGTTGGTGAGAAAGAGGGTATCAACCAGGTAGACCTTCAAATAATTTGAGAACTATAAGGAGGCAAAAACATGCATGAAGAGTTTTTTGTTTGATTTTTTTTTTTAAGTTTGCCAGAGAACACAAGTGCTAGCGGGAGACAGAGGAAAAGAGAGAGAACAGTGAGAAAGCGCCCCCGAGCGGGATGGTCATGCTGAAACCCCCTCTCTTCCTGGTCTCCTTTGGATTTGGGGTACACTTGCACGTGTTTGGGTCAAGGTATTGGGTTGGAGGCTTGAAACAAACAGTGGGCCACGTGGGATCCAGCAGCCTTACCCACCTTGTAACTAACTGGCCCAAATTTGAAGGTTTAAACAATTTTTATTTGGAAGACTGTGAAAAGAGAAGAAAATAATTGAAGACCTCTAGTGTATTGCTTACTTTAAAATTTTTACCATAAGGATATAGTATTCATAGTAACTGACATTTGAAAATTGACATTTTATTCTAGTATTCTGCTTTTTTTTTGACAAAGAACAAATACTCATTAACCCTCATCTTTAAACACCTTGTGTCTGATTGCCCATTTGAAAATAATATCCAGTAAAGGCAGAAAAACCTTATTTTTTGAGTCAGAAAAAAACTATCATCTTAGACATCACTCAGACTGAAATGTCACTGGTGTGTGCCAAAGTTCTCTAGATCAATCCAAACTCTGCCTTTTGGACCAGCCCTTTGTCTTTCAAAATGCTCATAGTAATTTTGGATAGGACCCAGTGGAGCAATGAGCCCTAACAGAAAATAATCAAAGCAATTCTCAGAAATACATTGGAAAAAGATAGTGTTACCTAGAAAGTAAGAATGGAGAGAAGGAAAACCATTTAGTTCATAGCAATTTCAGCAGCTTGTGCTTATCTGGACAAGGAAAAGTTGCATTGGAATAGATTTTTAAGCAGCTATTCTCGTCCTCAGCTCAAGTTTCTGGTGACACCAAATCAGTACACTGAACTTAATAATGGCTACCCAAAGCTGGACCCAAATTTTCTTACTGAAGGCTTGTGCCTTTCTTGGAACATTGTCTTACCCTTTCTCACATTCCTGAATTGATTTCTCCATTCTCTCTGAGGTCTTTTCCAGTTTTCTTTTCCTTACCGATCAAGTATCAAAAAGTACTCTCCATGTTCACAGTTGTGCTCTCAATGTGAAGCAATTTGCTGACTGAGCGGTGAGGCCAGCTATAAACCTGGGAGGGAAAGATAGAAGGAAATGGCAATAAGTTAAATCTTTGCTGATCAAATTCTTATGTACTTGGATAATTTGTGTCACAGGGGAATAAAGAAAATGGGCTTCTAAAATTTGTTCCAATTATTTGTGTCATGGTGGTGAAGGTACTTAAATTAAGGTTATGGGTAATTTTTTTCATCTGGGATCCAACTAGGAATTAAATCACGGGTCATTAGTTTCATAAAAGAATTGAAGCCAGTAGGTGGTGGGGTGGTTAAGGCACTAGATTCCCCATGGCTGACCATGGTTCCAAATCCTGGACCCATTGGCTTAAAAATCATGCTGCATCTGAGTGCTTGTGTCCAACATTCCAAGAGGAGAATGGAGTAAAAGGGATTATGCATGGCCATTCCTCTTGGGAAGTAATTTCTCACTTTCCCTTTCTCTGTCCCTCTCACTGATGAGCCCATCTGCCCTGTGGCAACAACCTAGGGGGAAAAAAAAAGAATTTATTTATAATAGAGGTGACCTAATCTAATCCACCAAAAGCCATGGTGTGAGTGGGGCTTGTTGTTGTAGTGTGTGGCATATATATATATATATATATATATATATATATATATATATATATATATATATATATATATATATATATATATATATATATGCCACAAACTACAACAACAAGCCCCACTCACACCATGGCTTTTGGTGGATTAGATTAGGTCACCTCTCTTAT